>NC_044985.1:94743764-95343764 GCF_008728515.1 Papio anubis | reverse complement strand
GAGACAAATAACTACAGCCAAAGCCAAGGCACAATATTTCCATATCCATAGGTTTTACTATGGTTTCAAATTCATAGAGGTCCTATATTCAGCAAATAAAAAGAAACCAGAATAGACTCAAAAACAATCCTGCAGGAATCCCTACATTTCCAGTCACCATATGTTCCCTGAGGTATGTGTAAAAGGAGGAATAGAGTTCCTACTTGTATTCTCTAGGATTGCATATGGTCAGAAGTAAAAGGAAATATTCTGGCAAGAAAAGAAAAGGGTTTCCCACTACAAGATATGGTGGGAACCAAAAACAACTTGCTGACCAGATCAGTATTTAACTTTTAAAAATACTTCCAGTGTACTTTTAATATGAATTTCCCTTATTTTGAATGATGTTATACAACTCTATTTCTTTTGCTGTAAATTCTTTTTATATCTATGCTTTTTCTTAACTGAGTTTGTTGTCTTTCATTCTTAAGTTCTATATACTCTTTATATGTTAAAGAGATTCGTTTTTATGATAAAAATTACAAATATTTTTCTTGTTTGTCATTTGGGCTTTGATGTGTTATGGTGATATGTAATGTGCATAAATATGTTTACATGAAGTTGATCAATTTTGTCTTTGTTTGGCTTCTAAATATTTTTCTTAATTGGGTGGAAAGCAATGTATTAGGATTTTAATTTTGCATTGGTTTATTGAATTTGATTATTTGTCTGATAAAACTCTGCTTCATCACATTTGATAGGAAGAAGAGGTAATAGAAGGAAGGCAGGAAATGTTTTGATATAAATTTCTTGAACTTTGGAAAATTATGACAAAAATAAGCTATCAAAGTATTTCAAGTAAAATGATAATCCCAATCTCAGTAAACTGGATATGTATAACTTTAATTATCTTCTTCAAAGATCACTTTTCATGAAACAGAAGCTGAGAATTGGCTTTAATTATCTCCACTTTATTTTGGAGTAATTTTTCCATAATAATATTGATAACATTTATTGGGCATTGAGAATAGAGAGTCTGCACCTGAATAATAGGTACCTATGCTTTACCTAATACAAATGTATTATACCTTAAGAAAATATTTCCTTAAAACCGTATTTGCTCAAATGCTTTATTTCTCAACTTATGCGTTCTGTTATAGTCAGTGCCTGTATTGAAGCTGTTTGTAAATAATTGTAAAGTGTACTGAAAACTTAAAAAATAATATTGAAGTTAATAAACTGATTTAATTTTTAAACAAGTTGAATTAAATATATAAATATTCTGAACTTTTAAAAAATCATGACCCCCTCAAAGTCAATTTCTTATTTATGCTATCAATTATCAATAAATTAATGTCAATTTAACTTGGTAATCAATTAACTTTAATTATAAAAGTTAGGTAGATTTGGCTTTAAACAACACATTTTTATAGAATTGAATGTCTTTCTATGCCTAAGGAAGTCTTTTTTTTTTTTTTTTTTTTTTGAGACAGAGTCTCCCTCTGTCACCCAGGCTGGAGTGCAGTGGTAGGATCTCTGCTTTCTGCTCACTGCAAGCTCCGCCTCCCAAGTTCACACCATTCTCCTGCCTCAGCCTCCAGAGTAGCTGGGACTACAGGCACCTGCCGCCACGCCCGACTAATTTTTTTGTATTTTTAGTAGAGATGGGAGTTTCACCATGTTAGCCAGAATGGTCTCGATCTCGTAACCTCGTGATCTGCCCGCCTCGGCCTCCCAGAGTGCTGGGATTACAGGAGTGAACCACCGCGCCCAGCCCGCCTAAGGAAGTCTTTTTATTATTCTTTCTTGTTTTGTTAATTTATAGGCCTGGGTTACTATAAATTTTTAGTGATACATTATATTACTGTAGAATATAGCGGTAATTTTTTTTTTCATAGAGGAAAAATGAGCCACAAATAAATAAAACATATTTAAAAGTTTTAGAAAGGAAATTATAAATGAATCCCTGTATATATTACATTAGGAGGAAGAAAACAAAATAACTGGATTTCATGGTATATATTTTGCATATACATAGATAAATAAAATATACACATATACATATATATTTATATATATAAATAGTTAATATACATATATTTAAAGCTAGGATACATTTTCTACTTTTTTCTATGTGAGCTTTTAAACATGAAGTACCTCTTTTGTGTTTCTTATTTATATATACTATATAATTTTAATATTTATGTGCCAAAGTCCTGGAAAAAGACTTAAAATTCAGTAATACAGAAAACTAGTACTCAAAATATATTTTGATCTATGTACTAAATCAAAATATATCACACTCTTTTCAGGGATCAAGAAAATAATATTAGATCAAATAAAGTTGCTCCATTACACACTGTGGAGTATTATACATCTGGATTGAAAAATGTCATATAGGAGTTGTAGGATTTATGGTATATGCTATTTTGTTAAACATATTGGTATTCTACTCTCAAGTGCTTGATAAACATACTTATCTTCAAATGTACAAATGAATTACATATCCATAACATCAAATATTATATATGTGCACCTACAAAATGTAAACAATAACAACAAAAGCAAAATACTCCAAAATAGTGCTAATATATTTGAAAATTCTAGTTCAACTGAAACTTATCGTGGATTTAACAAAACCAGACATGTTTTATTTTGGAGGTTTACCTGAATTAAATATGCAAGATATGTATGTTGAAAACATGTCAGTTTGTAATTGGATCTTTCTTGAGGCAATTCAGACATGCACAATGGACATGGCTTTTGCTCCTGCAATTACTTTAAAATTAATGGGGAAATGAGAGCATCTAGTATGCTATCTCACTTGTCATAATACATGTTTTTTTAAATTCTTTTCAAGGAAATGCATAACCAAATGAAAAATGGTAGTTCAAATTGCATTTTAAATTGTTTGAATTCTGCTATTAAAGGAAACCTATAGGGCAACGTCAAAAAAATAATTTATTTCTTATTTCCAGTGAACACTGAAGAATACAGCAACAATTATACAACAATGATATTAGTATAATTGACAAAAAATAACTACTGTGACCTCTTTATGATCTCTCTGTTCATAAATTGGATTGTTTATGTTAACATGTCAGAGCTACAAAAAGTATTTTACTAGATTTCATTACTCTGGCATTCTTTTTAATTTAAAGAAGATAAAAGAGAGTCCTATAGATACTTATTTGTTACAATAAAATGCTGTATCCTAAATTTGTTTAATAGGTATATTGTTGAATACAGTTAATTTTGAATTTATTTTAGAAAATAAAACTATCAAAAATTTTAAAAAGTCATTTATCTAGGGAAAATAATTTATTCTACTATACTTCCAAAAATCTTGGGAATATAAATAAATTGCTCATTATATTTTAATAACTATTAATCATTTTATTCATGTGTTTGGCTCTAGTATTTTAAAAAATTAATTAAAATTTATTCCTCTCAACTTTTTTACCACCCAGTGATACTATTTGAAAATACCAAGTAACAAGGCTTTCTATCTGTGTCGACACTGAAAACATGAAAATTTATGAAATTAAATTGTTTCTGAATGTCATGTGGTATGAAATGTATTATTTTTAGAATATGGCTGGATGCATATTAAGTGCTCAGTAAATATTTGTGTTTGTCAATAAAATGAATTTCATTATTTAATGTTTTCTCTGAAAAATACACTGTCCACTAGAAACCACTAGCTTTTAACCAGAAGATCTGTAGATATTTACTTTCAAAGCCATTTAAATCATTCAATAAATACTGAATGAAGTATTTAAATATTTCCATCACATTTTCAAAAGAAAATATATTAAACTTGCAAAAATGCCTTAATGTTAAAAAGCACTGTAATTCTGTACTGATATACTGATATGTCAAATATTCTCAAGTGCATTCCTGCTTTAATTACAGATAACATTTAATTGCCTAGTTTGCACTTAAAAATCACTGAAATTGGTTTAGAAAAACCCTTCAATACTTGCTTTTTTCATGCTACACTTTTAAAAATTGAAGTAAATGTTAGGTTACGGTGTTCCAGTACATGTTTTAACACATCTGTGAATTTTAATATCTAGACATTTCAATTAAATAGCTAAAAGGTGAAGAATTTATTTTTTATGAGTGGGTTTTGCATACCATTTGTAGATTTGATGAATAATTACTCTGAATATATGAATTCTTTTAATCTAAGTAACCTATGTCAGTATGATATCATAAATAATTTCTGGCTCCTCTGATGAAACAGACTGAGCAAATAATTCTTGAGAGTTGAAGTACCACAGAAACATTTTCTAATAATTTACAATTTTTATTTTTTAACTTTTAAAATAATCTCATATTTAGTCTTGTAGTCCTGGTTCCATCTCAGTTTAATCTGGTTCTTAAAGGAAAGACTTAGATCACGGCCATCCAATCCTTAAAATTAGCTAAAATTTGCGCAGGGATTTCTTTGGAGAGTTCTGGAAGCTATAATACTTTGAAGGACCAATAGTAGAACAGATAAGTAGAATTGCCTCAGAGTTTGTTATGTGGGAATAGACCAAAAACAAAGCAATCATAATTAATGTCCACCACAGATGAAAGCCAGCATGCCTACTCTTAAAAAGTTGTCTTTTTAAATATCTATAAAGAACTGAGACATTATTGAAATTACCATTGACCATTGAATGCGGTAACTTCTTTTGCCCTTTTTAGAATTGTTTAGCAGAATGGTCAAAGAGTAATTGTCATGCCTGTAGTAGGCAGAAGATATGTACAAATAAAGCAATGGGCAAGATTGACCAGTAGTAACGTGAATTTTTTTTTTTTTTTTTTTTTTTGAGACAGAGTCTCACTCTGTCACCCGGGCTGGAGTACAATGGCATGATCTTGGCTCACTGTAACCTCTGCCTCCCAGGTTCAAGTGATTCTCCTGCCTCAGCCTCCTGAGTAGCTGGGAATACAGTCGCCCGCCAGCAGGCCTAGCTAATTTTTATATTTTTAATAGAGACAGGATTTCACCATGTTGGCCAGGATGGTCTCGGTCTCTTGGCCCCGTGATCTGCCCGCCTCAGCCTCCCGAAGTGCTTGGATTACATGCATGAGCCACCGCACCTGGCCACTCACATTAAATTTGGTGGGAAAAAAATGAGGCCATAGGGGTGAAGTGAACTACAACCAACTGTGGCAATGATGGGAAGAAAGAGCAGTACTGAGAAGCAAAATTCCACTCATATTGGAGGTAAATAATTGCCCACTACAGAGAATGAGAGTTGAAAAAGGTAACTCTGGAAAGAACAAAAAAAGTTTTAAACCTAACTTGTAGATCATAGTTTTTTATTATATTTTTGCATGTGTGGTAAGCTTAGGCTTGAAGAGGTGAGTAAGCAGGTAGATGTACTTCCTAAATTTTGAGATAATTATCTTTCTGTAGGTGTATTATGCTTGACTATTTCCACGTTCTTTCAGTGGTGATTTTACACTTATTACTTTACTTATGGGGAATTAAAATGTAATTTTTAAAAATTATTTACTTTTTATTTTTCTATATTAATTATTTTATTTCCATAGGTTATTGGGGGAACAGGTGGTGTTTGTTACATGAGTAAGTTCTTTAGTGGTGATTTGTGAGATTTTGGTGCACCTATCACCTGAACAGTATATGCAGTAACCAATTTGTGGTATTGTATCCTTCACCCTCTCCCCACCCTTTCCCACTGAGTCCCCAAAGTCCATTGTGTCTTCCTTATGCCTTTGGATCCCCATAGCTTAGCTTGCACATATGAGTGAGAACATACAACATTTGGTTTTCCATTCCTGAGTTACTTCACTTAGAATAATCATCTTGGTCACTGCCAATGCCATTAATTCATTCCTTTTTATGACTGAGTAGTATTCCATCACGTATATATGGAATACTACTACTACTGTGAGATATATATATATATATGTGTATATATATATGTGTGTGTATATATATATATGTGTATATATATATATAAAATAGTTTCTTTACCTGTTGATTGATGGGGATTTGGGTTGCTTCCGCATTTTTGCAACTGCAAATTGTGCTGCTGTAAACATGCATATGCAAGTATCTTTTTCGTATAACGACCTGTTTTCCTCTGGGTAGATACCCAGTGGTGGGATTGCTGGATCAAATTGCAGTTCTACTTTTAGTTCTTTAAGGAATCGCCACACTGTTTTACATAGTGGTTGTACTAGTTTACATTCCTACCAGCAGTGTAGAAGTATTCCCTGTTCACTGCATCTATGCCAACATCTATTTTTTAATTATTATTATTATGGCCATTCTTGTAGGAGTAAGGTGGTATCTCATTGTGCTTTTGCTTTGCATATCCCTGATCATTAGTGATGTTGAGCATTTTTTCATGTTTCTTGGCCATTTGTATATCTTCTTTTGAGAATTGTCTATTCATGTCCTTAGCCCTATATTTTATGGGACTGTTTGTTTTTCTCCTTGCTAATTTGTTTTAGTTCATTGCAGAGTCTGGGTATTAGCCCTTTTGTCAGATGTATAGATTGTGAAGATTTTCTAATTTCATCTGTATTTTTCCTTCACCGAATAGTACTGCTATATGATATGCTAACTACAGACTGCATTAATTCACTAAGTGAATTCTGTTATACTGTAATTTGAACTCTCCTCACAACAACTTATTTAAAAAGCACCAACAGTTTCCAATTAAGGGTCAGTTGTGGGTATTCACGTTTCTGGTTTAGTCCCCCAGTTTGATATTCTTTAATATAAAATTGGATATGAGTTGACAACTTTAGGATTTTATTTTTATTTTAAGTTCTGGGCTACATGTGCAGGATGTGCAGGTTTGTTACATAGGTAAATGTGTGCCATGGTGGTTTGCTGCACCTATCAACCCCATCACCTAAGTATTAAGCCCAGCATGCATTAGCAATTTTTTCTAATGCTCTCCCTCCCCTAACCCCACCCCCTGACAGGCTCCAGTGTGTGTTGCTCCTCTCCCTGTGTCTATGTGTTCTCATCTTTCAGCTCCCACTTATAAGTGAGAACACGCAGTATTTAGTTTTCTGTTCTTGTGTTAGTTTTTTAAGAATAATGGCCGCTACATCTACATCTCGATAAAGGACACGATCTCATTCCTTTTTATGGCTGCACAGTATTCCATGGTGAATACGTATCACATTTTCTTTATCCAGTCTATTATTTATGGCCATTTGCGTTGATTCCATGTCTTTGCTGTTGTGAGTAGCACTGTAATCAACATAGATGTGCATGTATCTTTCCAATAGAATGATTTATATTCCTTTAGGTACATACCCAGTAATGGGATTGCTGGGTCAAATGATATTTCTGTTCTACATCTTTGAGGATTTGCCACACTATCTTCCACAATGGTTGAACTAATTTACATTCCTACCAACAGTGTAAAAGTGTTACCATGTCTCCACAGCCTCTCCAGCATCCATTGTTTCTTGACTTTCTAAGAATTGCTATTCTTACAGGAATGAGATGGTACCTCATTGTGGTTTTGATTTTCATTTCAACATCTCAGTGTTGTTAAACTTTTTTTATATGTTTGTTGGCCACATGAATGTCTTATATTGAGAAGTGTCTGTTCATGTCCTTTGCCTACTGTTTAATGGGGTTGTTTTGTTCTTGTAAAATTGTTTTAATCCTTGTAGATTCTGGATATTAGACCTTTGCAAGATGGATATATTTCAAAATTTTCTCCTACTCTCTAGGTTGCCTGTTTGCTTTGAAGATAGTTTCTTTTGCTGTGCAGGTGAGCTTTAGTTTAGTTAGATCCCATTTGTCAATCTTTGCTTTTGTTGCAATTGCTTTTGGTGATTTCATGAAATCTTTACCCATGCCTATGTCCTGAATGGTTTTGCCTAGGTTTTCTTCTAGGGTTTTTATAGTTTTGGGTTTTACATTTCAATCTTTAATCCATCTTGAGGTAGTTTTTGTATAAGGTTTAAGGAAGGGATCCAGTTTCAATTTTCTGCAGTTCTCCCAGCACTATTTATTAAATAGGGAATCCTTTCCCCATTGCTTGTTGTTGTCAGGTTTTTCAAAAATCAGATGATTGTAGACATGCAGTCTTATTTCTGTGTTCTCTATTCTGTTCTATTGGTCTGTGTGTCTGTTTTTGTACCAGTACTATGCTGTTTTGGTTACTGTAGCCTTGTAATATAGTTTGAAGTCCAGTACCATGGTACTTCGAGCTTTTTTCTTTTTGCTTAGGATTGTCTTGGCTATGTGGACTCTTTTTTGGTTCCATATACTTTAAAAAATAGTTTCTTCTAATTCTGTGAATAATGTCAATGGTAGTTTAATGGGAATAGCATTGAATCTATCAATTACATTGAGTAGTATGACCATTTTCACAATAATAATTCTTCCTATTCAGGAACATGGAATATTTTTCCACTTGCTTGTGTCCTCTCTGATTTCCTTGAGCAGTGGTTTGTGTTCTCCTGGAAGAGGTCCTTCACTTCCCTTGTTAGCTGTATTCCTACATATTTTATTCTATTTTTAGCAATTGTGAATGGGAGTTCATTCATAATTTGGCTCTCTGCTTGCCTGTTGGTGTATAGGAGTGCTTGTGACTTTTGCACACTAATTTCACATTCTGAGACTTTACTAAGTTGCTTATCAGCTTAAGAAGCTTTTGGGCTGTGACGATGGGGTTTTCTTGATACAGGATCATATCATCTACAAACAAAGAGAGTTTGATTTCCTCGCTTCCTAATTGAATACCCCGTATTTCTTTCTCTTGCCTGATTGCCCTGGCCAGAACTTCCAATACTGTGTTTAATAGGAGTGATGAGAGAGGGCATCCTTGTCTTTGCCAGTTTTCAAGGATAATGCTTCCCAATTTTGCCCATTTGGTATGATATGTACTGTGAGTTTGTCATGAATGGCTCTTATTATTTTGAGGTATGTTTCTTTAGTACCTAGTTTATTGAGAGCTTTTAACATGAAGGGATGTCAAATTTTATTGAAAGCCTTTGCTGCATCTATTGAGATAATCATGTAGTTTTTGTCTTTAGATCTGTTTATGTGATGAATTATATTTATTGATTTGCGTGTGTTGAACAAGCCTTGAATCCTAAGGATGAAGTCAATTTGATCATGGTGGATAAGCTTTTCAGTTTGCTTCTAGATTCAGTTTGCCAGGATTTTATTGAGAATTTTTGCATCTATGTTCATCAGGGATATTGGCCTGAAGTTTTCTTTTTTGTATTGTATCTCTGCCAGGTTTTGGTATCAGGATGATACTGTCCTCATAAAATGAGTTAGGGAAGAATGTAGATCAGACTTTTATCCATCACAAGACAAGGTACTCGATTCTTTGTTATTTATGGGAGGGTAAAAACAAGAGCAGAAATAGGAAATCCCCATTTTGCTTACAATAAAATCCAAATATCAGCCTTCCATTCAAACTCCTCCAAGCCCTAGTACCAACCTGCCTTTTTCATCTTGTTTCTTACTGTGTTCTGTTGTGTACCATATGCTTCACTGAAGCTGATCTATTTGTATTCCCCATGCATACCACACTTTTCCATTTTCTTAATTTTAGAAGCAAAGGAAACAAATTATATTGGACAACCATTATATACCAACACTGTGCTAGATTCTTTCACATATATTACTGAAATTGTTCTTTTCACAAGATGGGCATGATAGTCCCCATTATACATCTGAGTAACCTCAGATTGAGATTTTGACAGAGTGAATAACTTGCTTCATATCACACAACTAGTAAAACAGAAGGAAGACTCCGGAAGGAATTTGTAGCATCCGCACCCCTTTCTCCTCATTATACAACCCTACCAATGTTATTTATCTTTTTGCTTTTAACATTCTTCCCACACATAAATATCCATATTCATATTTTTCTTCTGAACACAGCTTTTTGTTTGCTTGCATTCAGTTTCTTAAGTTAGAAGGTAATTTCTCTCTTCAAAGAGTTATAGGAAACTTATATCATAAATTTATAATTTTTATGATTACTAATGTTTATAATTTTTATACTAAATTTTAAAGACTTATCCCAGGATACTGGCTATTTAAGAGTAGAATATATGTCTTTTTAGTAATTGTACCCTTGTAGAATGTAGACAGAAGCCCTCAATCAATATCGGGAATGAGTTAATAAATTAATGAATGAAAGATGGCTAGTCATTTCCTGCAAACACTCCCAAAGTCAATACAGTTATTAATAAGGTAACATACAACAAAAGAACTGTTATAGCACCCTGCACTACTGTTTGAAGTTGCTGATGGTAAATATAATGGCCATTAATTGACCTTTCCTAGGGCAGGTATTATGGAAACCCAAGATACCATGCCATTTCTAAAGTATTAGTTAATGTTTGGTGGCTATTTTCAAGTACCAGATCAGAATTGGATGCCCTCTTGCAGAGATTCTTTATGAGGTACTCCTTTTCCCAGTGCCACTTGTTTACCCCCTTACAGTGTGCATCTAGACAAAAAGCCACATATTCCTTTGACTCAACCCCCTGAAATAAAGGCACTAGCAGTAGGGGTCTTTTGTGACACCATATATTTTCTTCCAGGGTTTCTTATAACCCCTTTTGCCTGAGTGGGTAGTAGTATTATTTACTGCTACTATATTAAAAACATAAAATAATAAATAACATTAATGTAGGTTTGTACTCATTGTGATTACCTCCCACTGGATGGACTTGACATCAGGATCAATGTAGAATATTAAAATAACACTAACATGAATATTTAATATAAAAACTTGCATATTAATCATGGTTTCAAATTTAATATATATGATGGTAATAATTAAGTTCATTATAAAAGTAGAGGAGATAAAAATATGTGAATGATAGACACTTAATTAAAGTCACTCACTGTTTTATCTTGGAAGAATCAGAATGACACAATCCTGCCTGCTCCTTTAACAGAGGTGTGTTTGATATAGTTTATCAAGTATAAAGGGAGGATTTTTCTAATTTTGTTGAGTTGCTTGTTATTAAATGCCTTTAATATAAATGTCATTAATTAACTGAGATTATTCTTACAGATTAAAAGCAGAGTAGATGTCTCCCTTTAAAGAAGATGCAGTATCTGGGGAAACAAATGCATACTAATTTCCCAAGTTATGCAAAATAATAAACAATAAAGCTCTAAGTGATTAAATAATTTATTAACAAATTTACTGAAGTCTGTTCTATTTGAAGTCAAATTTAAGTTTCAAAAATATTGATTCAGCACTTTTAGATTCAAATTCTCCTGTTCACAACTGAGAATAAAGACATGAGTAGTCTTAATTCCTCCTGAAAAGACTATTTACCATTTTATTATTGGAGGATTAAGTGGTTGAGGATAAGTTGGGCTCATTTGATTATACCAAAAAAGATTAGTCAATACCTGTTAGAATGTCACTTCATACATATTTCATTAACTAGTTAGTCTTACATTGATCATGCCTATGGACACAAGGATAATCACCACAAAATCTACTAGGTCTACCTAGTTACCTAACTGACATTAATAGCTCCTGCAGAGAAAACATGGCAGAAAGAGACTTGGCTATGGATGCAATGAGAACTGGATTCAAATCTCAGCTTTTCTACTTAAGAACTTTAGAATCATGGCAAATTGTTTATCACTTTTAAATGTGTCTTGCTATCAGTAAATTAACATAATATATTTTATACTGGACAAGATTGTCCTGAGCACTCAATGAGTTCAGGTGTAAATCAATAGCATTGTACTGACACAATTCAACAAGAAATAGCAGTCATTATTATGCTCTGATAGAATTCTTTAATATGTGACTTCAAAGGGACCACAGTATGGTTACTAAGAATTAGAAAACTACAGGTGAACGAAATAAAGCTACAAGTGAACCAAGTGACAGGTTGAATAATCTCTTTAGAAAATCATTTTCATATGGAGAAAGAAAAATGAATGTTAATAATTATGTCTTTCTCCTTAGTGGTAGTATCTACAGCCTGGAATGATTGATTCTAATTCTAGTATGTCTATGTTTTCCTTCTTTATAAAACATTACAGTGCCCTCTTCATGAGAAGCTCCATGTTGGAGCTTGCTAAGAATTTTTCATATCAATTCTGAAATGTTATTTGCAGACACTCTTATGTTTCTCTTCATATAACATTGGTAAGATTAATAAGTAAACTGTAAACTGTCTATGCCTAAACTACAAGAATTCATTAGTATCCCAATCTCTATTATCTACTTGTTCCATATAGTTGTTGATTATTTTTGGTGTTATTGTGATTACTTTTTGTTAAAGAACAAATTTATGTAGTCCTTGAAGTTCTCTTATAACCCCAAAATGTACGTTAGCCATCTTTTAACTCTTCATGGTTATATGTTGAGATGGAAAGAGATACTGCTAGCTCTCTCTGGAGTTAACTAGGAAAAGAATAGCTGATAAAGTGCTGACAGCAAAACTGTTTTCTGTCAGTTTTCCTGTCTTGCATGCTTAATGTCCCCACCAGACTTTAAAAAATCAAAGTGACCACTCACCCTGCAGCTGCAGCTTTTTTTCCAGATTCAGCCACGCCTTATTGCTTAACGATTTTATTCCTTTTTGATATAATTGGTGTAATACAAATAATAATAGCTAACATTTTAAGTGTCTACTAGGCACTCTGATAAGCTGTTTGCTTGTACTGTATTGTTTGGCAATGACATATGTATGTTACTTACTAAATGAATTAAAAGTATCTGCATCATTTAGATTAGACTAATATAGCATATCCAGACTAAAGATTTGATAGCAACATCAGTTTTTAAAATATGTGAAAAAATCAAGGCAACAGTATTTAAGCTCAGCTTCACCTCCCAATAAATCAGTTCTTGTTGCTTAACGCACTGTCTCAAGTACTGAGTGTTATGAGTCCTCATCCAGCTCAGGCAGGAAAGAATACAGTAATTGCAATTGTTTCCTGTAGCTTCTGAAACAATTTTATTTATTTATTTGTTTTTGAGACGGAGTCTCGCTCTGTCTCCCAGGCTGGAGTACAGTGGCATGATCTCGGCTCACTGTAAGCTCCGCCTCCCGGGTTCACACCATTCTCCTGCCTCAGAGGCCTCCCGAGTAGCTGCGACTACAGGCGCCCGCCACCATACCCAGCTAATTTTTTTTGTATTTTTTTAGTAGAGACGGGGTTTCACCGTGATAACCAGGATGGTCTCAATCTCCTGACCTCATGATCCGCCCACCTCGGCCTCCCAAAGGGCTGGGATTACAGGCGTGAGCCACTGCACCTGGCACTTCTGAAACAATTTAACTGAAACGTGGTCACTTACAATAACAGAAATATATTATATCACAGTTTTGGAGGCTAGACATTTGAAATCAAGATGTTGGTAGGGCTGCACTCCCTTCAGAAGTTCTAGAGAAAAATATATTCCTTGCCTCCTCCAGCTTCTGGTGGCTACAGATGTTCCTTGGCTTGTGAGGGCATCACTCTATAATTTCTGTCTCCTTCTTCACATTGCCTTTTCCTCTTCGTGCCTGTGTCTAATCTCCTTCTGCTTCTCTTTTATAAGGATACTTGTGGTGGCATTTAGAACCTACCTGAATAATCAAGGAAGATCTCCTACACTCAGAATCCTTAATTTAATCATATCTGCCCAGACCTTTTCCCAGATAAGGTAGTATTCACCTCAGGGATGAATATGACTTGGGATTAAGATGTGGGAATATTTTGAGAGCCATCATCAGCCTACCACACAATGATTGTTTAGCAGTGTCTTTCATGGATAGGAGGAGGGGAGTGCTGGTAGCATGTAAGCCACATATTCTCCATCAACGACCATATCTGTGATTTTACAGGTAACTGTTGTCAAATGCCTTGTTCAAGATGACTGCATTAGAAGGATCCCAGTAGGAAACACATGGCATACTAAGTTGAAGGAATTGAAGAGAGTTTAGCAAAAGAGTCTTTATAAAAGTAAGAGCAGGATTAAGTAACAGCAATAGGATTTGTTGAAGTACTTCAAGATGAGTAAGAGCAATGCTAGGCTTGAAGAAGCCAGGGGAAGGTTAACTTGAATTGACAGCAGCCGTGACCCTCACTAAAGGGTTGCAGGAAAGTGAGGGTGTGGGATAAATACCAAACTCACTCTCTTCTTCATTCAGTATTGTACTACTGCTTTGCACTGGCTGACCCAAATGAAAGCCAGGGAACATCGTAGCCTGTTGTCATCATCCATTTGGGTCAGTCTCACTGAGCACATGGCAGGGTGAGTATTGGCAGAAAATGGTGGAGAATGGAGCTGGAGGGACAAAGGAAAATATACAGGCCAATGTCACAGATTGTTAGTGTCATAGCTGATAGTCTAAACTTCTTTATTTTAAAATTTATTGCAATTTTCATGATATAAAATTTAATTCAGCATGTGTTTATTGAGTACATGCAGTGTTAAGACTGTGTTGACAATCAAAAAGTGCCACTGATATTTTGTATGTTTGTAGCATAAACAGACTATGTTAATAAAGAAAAAAAAAATCAGCAGTCTTTTTACAGTAGTGATGTGAACCTGAACTTAAGTAGGAGTCAGAATGAAAAGACACAGAAAGATGTAGATTTGAGCTACACTGGGATAAGCAATTGATAGGACTTGGCAAATTATTAGATACAAAGTGGAATGGAAAAAATAGAAATGCAAATACCAAATATAAATCCAAGATTTTAAAAACTGAATTAGGAAATGTTTCTCAAATTAAAAAAAAAAAAAAAAAGTAAAGTAAAGCAGGCAAACTCAAATGGGAAAATTATTTACTGTGTTTTCTTTTATCTTACAAATCCAGTAATATCTATTTTAAGAAGACGAGAAAGAATTTGAAATGTGGGTTGATTCCTGGAATGGAGTAAATGGGGAAGGGGAGGATATAATACAGATTTTGTTGATTTATTCATAAAATGGTATTGCATTCTTCTTATAAGCCATATATTCAACAAGGATTTGGTGATAAACCAATGACTATGACTGACTCACATTACTGCTTTCAGAGAAAAAAATAGAGATTCCAGACATTTCCCCGGTGATTCTAATAAAATAGGATAGATGTTATAATATGGTTTTGTATAGTTATATTATAGATAAGCTTATTAGTTTCTACTCAGAAATGACAATTGAAATTACAGGAGTGGAGGAGATATTGTAACATGGGCATAGCATAATTCTCATGTTTGGAAGGGCACAGATATTTTGGACATGAAGATAATGGATTTTATTTTTTATCTTGAGAGAACAAAAATGCCCTGCTGTTTACATTGCTTCAAACTAAATCAAATCCTGACAAACCATGAAAACTTTGCAATCAATTCCATAAGCTTTTGACAACTCTGTCATATTTCTTAAAGCTGGAAAATATTTTCATCTCTAGGAGGTTGGAGAACAAATCTATACGGAGGTAAGAGACTGTAGACTAAAGCAAAGTGAGGTACAGCCAAAGCCCGGTCGTTTTTCTCCATTGAAGGGACAAGAGGTGTAGTCCCTGCTGCTCGAGAGTCTGAGGCAGGAGCATCGCTTGAACACGGGAGGCGGAGGTTGCAGTGAGCCAAGATTGTGCCACTGCACTCCAGCCTGGCGACAGAGCAAGACTCCGTCTCAAAAAAAAAAAAAAAAAAAAAAGAAAAAAAGAAAAAAAGAAAGAAAGAAGAGTACTCAGAGAGTGAAAAATCAGGATAGGTAGGATAAAGTACTAACATCAGCCAAAGACAGATTTTGAAGAAGAAGGATGATCAGTGAGCTGAAACAATGCAGTCTGGGGAAATGTAGTAAGAGAAGGAACACGCTGACTTTAGTGAAAAGGAGATATTTGATGACATTTTCCAGGGTAATTTGAGGGGTAGGAATTTAGAAAAGTGGCAGAAAAGCCAGATCTCAAAGGCACAAAGGAAGATAAAATGAGAGAATAGCTAAAGGAGGACTGGCAAGTATCCCTAATATAGAGATACGGCAAAGTTGAAGGAACTTTTATTTTTGGAATATGGCACACATATATGTCCTTGTAGTTACAGTGAAGGTGGTAAGCACAGTGAAGGTGAAGTTGTACTAGAGATAAATGGTGATAAAAATGATTCAGTGAAACAGAATAAAATGGTGTCAAAAGTATAATTCACAGAGTAGATATTAAGAAAGGTAGAAAGTTTACTTTTTTTTCCCTTGCCCAGAGATAGAAGCCATAGTAAGTATAATAAAGCTTCAATAAGAAATTAAAAACTAAAAGAGGCCTGACATGGTGGCTTGTGCCTGTAATCCCAGCACTTTGGGAGGCCAAGGTGGGTGGATCACTTGAGGTCAGGAGTTTGAGACCAACCTGGCCAACATGGTAAAACCTTGTCTCTACTGAAAAAAAAAAAAAAAGCAAAATTAGACAAGTGTGGTGGCAGGCACCTGTCGTCCCAGCTACTTGGGAGGCTGAGGCAGGAGAATGCTTGAACCTGAGAGGCAGAACTTGCAGTGAGCTAAGATCGTACCACTGCGCTCCAGCCTGGGTGATAAAGTGAGACTCTGTCTCAAAAATAAAAAAATTAAAAAAAAAAAAAAAAACATAAATAAATAAATAAATACATTTTAGAAAACTAAAAGAGAGAACAATTTTTGGAGGATCAAATCAGGAGATTTAGGTGAAATCTCATGAATCTGTGCCTTTCTCTAACAACATTTGAAAGATTGAGAATGGCGATGGGGAGAATTACCTTCAGCCAAAGAGCAGCAAAATGGAAACATCAAGGGGGAGAAAATTATATGATATTGGCAAGTCCTTTATTGTAATAGTTAATATTGGAGATCAGGCTATGATAGAGGTAAATGAAGTATAACAGAAACCAGGCATTAAAAGATTTATGAATAAATCGAATCTTCTTAAGGATTTAAGATTTAAATCCTTTATGACTGCAAGGCCCTATATGACCTGGTCCCTACCCACCTTTTCAATCTCATCTCATGCCATTATAGCCCTTGCTAAATTCCAAGTACATGAGCCTTCTCAGAGCTTCCAAAATATGCCAGACTCTTAGGTTATGCTTTTCCTTGAATGCTCTTTCCAGTTATTTATATATATGACTTTGTCTCATAAATCTGATCTCAGGACACATTTCCTGGCTCTCCTTATCTAAAGTAGCTCTGTGACCACCATTTCATTATCCATCACAACACTGTTTATTTCTGTGATACCTCTTAATATAGTTTAAAAATATTTATGCATCTATTTTATGTTTATTTGGCTTTCCTAGTTACTTGTTGCCTCTCCAAGTACAATGAAAGCTCCCTGAGACTGGAGATTATTTTGTAGACACAACTTTAATCACAGTGCCAGGCACATAGCAAATTCTCAATAAATGTTTTTAAGTGAAGAAATATAAAACTAAAGAGATAGAGAAATATAATAAGGATGGAAATTCAGTGTAATCAGGAGTGAAAGAAAAAAGAGGGAAAACAGAAAGTAGAATTCTTTAACAATGTAGACTTCTTCAAAAGGTCTTCATTGTGCAGCAACGTTAGTGACTAAATCTAACATATGACCACTCAGTGGGTGAATGATGTAGAATTGAGATGGAAAATGCTGACTTCAAAGTTTAGAAGAGTCCTCATCTGATTATTGAAGTCCACAAAAGTGATACCAAGGATTGGAAGGGAGTGGTAAGGCTACTGAGTGATGTGGACAAACTTAAACTAATGGCATATTAATTCAGCCTCTCTAATTACTGCTCACCTATTTACCCAAATAAATTATAATTTATTCTAGACATGAAGGAACAGATGCTGATTTCATTTATTTTATTATCTTCGTACCATCTGCAGCAAAGCAAGTTAGTAAAAAAATTATTATGGACCAGTGATTTTATTTCATTTTTCATCATTGTGGCCGTCTTTATCTTCTTTGCGTTCTTCATGACTAGCACTCTCACTGTCTTTAGGGGCAGCATTTCTTTCAAGCACTCACAGATCTGCTGATGGTTGCATGAAGCGTAGTGTTATATGTTTACATTAATTGTCTGTCTTTTCTTTTCCTCTGTCTCTCTTTATGTCTTCCCTATCTCTGATGCAATGAGATTTTCCTGGTTTTCAGCTGGAGGGTATTGCATTAATGGTCCATAGATATAATGAAACAGAGTTCGGCTGAAGTTAACATTTTTAAAAACAGTATAGCCTATAAGTTTTCACTGGCAATATGGCTTTTTCTTCCCTTTTGTCTTTGTGAAACCACTAAATAATATGAGAAACTAAAGTGGAAAGATATAAATATCTGGTGGTTGTGCAGAATGATAGCTGAATGTGAAAAAATAGCTCACTTATTATTGTACAGTTATTGCTCACTTATTATCGTACAAAAATGTCTTCCCTTCAGGCTGAAATAGAGATATAGATAATATGTGGCTAGAGACTTGACATACATGCCTCAGAGCTTTTTTTATCTATACCTTGGTAGTCCCTTGATGTTTTTTTTTTTAAAGTCCTTATTTACCCAAGACTTCATTATAAAGAAAAATATTTTTGTTTTAGAATTTTTACTGTAGCACCTGTTACGTTATTCCCTTCTGTTCAATGAGAAAACTCTTAAATTTACCTACAAGACAAAAAAAAAATTGTAAAGCAAAAAGGAAAATAAAGACAGAATAATTTCTTTCTGGAGAAACAGATAATGTCTCTGTCAGGTTGTATTTATTCCTATGGTCTTCAGCGACATTTTCTAGTGACAGCAGCAAAGATTCCAAAGTTGCCTCCATAGGTCCCACACAAAAATAGGTAACAGAGGACATTAAGTTTAACACAGAGTAATTTATTGAAACCAGACACTCTATGATTAAAATATTGGGATTTTTTCCCCTTTTTATCCCACTCATCACTCCAAATAAATTCATATTCCCTTTTCTTTATCTACTCTCCTATCCTCCCTACCAGCCATCTGCTATTTCCTTTATGAAAAAAAAAAAAAATGCAACCTACAATTAGTGTCTTGTTCATGTTTCTTTCTTCAAAAAAAGAGAACTATTATGCAAATACTCTGCAATTTGGATTCAAATACTCTTTGTAGTGTGATGAGCAATTTTTCTTAATAGAAACCCAGCCTTTTTGCCAGGACTTACTAATAGATTTTTAAAAAGAGAACTTCCGTGTGACTTTTTTACACCCCTTAATGTAAACTTTTCAAATGCAAAAGTAACCCCAAAATCTTTCTTCTACCTTACATTGTACCATTCTCTTTACCTTAATAAATAACATTTATCCAATACTACCCTCAGTAAATTAGAGAGAAATGTTTTATTTGGCTTGTTCTGAAAACATATTGTAAAGTGATGACAGTTTACCTGTAAGCACAAACGTATTATTTGATTTTAGTTGGTCCTCAGGAAGCAAAGGATAATTTTTTTTTTTTTTGAGACAGAGTCTCACTCTGTCGCCCAGGCTAGAGTGCCGTGTGCAATCTCAGCTCACTGTAACCTCCACCTCCTGGATTCAAGCAATTCTCCTGCCTCAGCCTCCTGAGTAGCTGGGATTACAGGCGCGTGCCACCATGCCTGGCTAATTTTTGTATTTTTAGTACAGATGGGGTTTCACCGTGTTGATCAGGCTGGTCTCAAACTCCTGACCTCGAGATCCACCCGGCTCAACCTCCCAAAGTGCTGGGATTACAGATGTGAGCCACCTCGCCCGGCCAGCAAAGGATAATTTGACCCAATTCATGCAGGCAGGGCTAATGTGAGGAGTTTGAGGCTGTCTTGCTAAAAAGATAAAGGTTGACACTGAAATGTGCTGATGAAAATGAAGTAAAAAATATGATATTTTTACTGTCATAACACTACAGTCAGAATGAAAATCCTGAGTGTTTACTGATCCTGCTACTAACAAGTCTCATGACCTGGGCCGGTTCTCTCATTGAGTTTCGGTTTCCTCATTTTGCAGCTGAGAATTACTTTTGAGTTTGAGCTGCTTCATGGGATTATAATAAGGATCAAATAATTATTACCTGTTATTGCTTTTGCAATGGATTATAGAAACACACATTCGATGGAGACATCGAGATGTGCTAGAGGTTCTCAACATTTTCTATTTCCTAAGTTCCTTTAACAAGGGAGCTTGCTACAAATGGAGATGCCTAAGATCTTCTAAACCTGAGTATCTGGGAGTGGAGCCACACTTGTAACTGTAAACAGGTGACTTTCATATACACAAAAAAATCCAGAGCCACCAAAAAAGAAATAACATAAGTATAAATTTAATTTAATTTGATATCTAATATTTAATATCTAATTAAGTATCTGATTAAAACATAAATTAGTGATTTAATCTAATTAGGTGTTTTGCTGATTTGTTGGTGTGTATATATTTTTACATGTGCATGTTATAATTCAATGAAAGAACCCTCTGGTTTGCACTGTGAATACAGTTAATACCAGATTAAATAATAGGTAATAATAGGTCATTTACGTTGGCTAATATTTTCATCCATACTCTCTTTATAACTACATTGCTTTACTTTATTTCAAATGTTTACTGAGATACACAAGAAGTGAAACCAAATGTTTTCACCTTGTGAATCCAGAGGAGGCCACATGAATAGTAATAACACAGATTTCTGGCTCAGTTAATTATGCAAAACCCCGCACCCCAAAGCAGTCTCCACAAATATTTTGGAAACTTGTTAGGTGTCTCCTATTTACCTATAATCTGGCCTTCTAGCTGCAGTCTCCCTGTGGTATCTACAGTGATCTTTCTCACCAGTTCTGGTCCCCACGATGAATTCTCTTCTCTCTGAGCTATTGGAGAGGTCCCACTCCTGTTACTGCTGACTGGTACCATGTAAGGATGCTTCTGTGGTTTCTATAGTGATCTTTCCTACCAGTTCTGGTCCCTCTGTTGAGTCTCTTCTCTCTGAGCCATTGGAGAGGTCCCACTCCTGTTGCTGCTGACTGCTACCATGTGAGTATGCTGAAGTCCTTTCTAGGTGTGATGCCTTACAGTGCTCCCGGAACTTCCTGTCCTCACCATGTTGCAGTCCTCGTGGGCTCAGCAAGAAAGCATAGAAACTCATCTCTGTTCTGTGACTCTTGTTGTTCCCTGGGGCAGCTAGGGAAGAGGGAATTAAAGTATCTTTTTTACTTGGAAGCCATCTGAAAAACAATGATTTCAGCTTTTACCACCAAACCTCAGAAACGAAAAGTCCTTTGAGGGAGAGTGACAGCATTTTACCAGCTTACTTCTTTTGTTTGGTCTTCTATCACTCCTTTCTCCAGGCATATTCCCATGCTGCCCCTATCTTCCTTACTGAAAAAATAAAATGTTAGACCTCACAATAAATCCTTGGCTGGATCTGGGAAACCCACATACCCCATCAAACACTGCATATTTTTGAATAACTCTTGGAAGGCACTCTGTAACTCAGCAGCAGTAAAATAATAGGGATGGTTAAAGGGGATAATGTCCTCACAAGTAGCTTTAAGGTAATCATAAAACAGTGAAATACTTTGACAAGACAAATGATGAAAGGTAGCCTGCTAGCTACCCTGCTGTCCCTTCCCTGCCCCCATTTTCCACTGCCCAAATCAATCACTTTCATTTTTTGGAAATTTCTTCTGTTACCTAGCTAAGTATATTTAACTAATATGCTTATATTGCGAAGTCTTAAATTTTTCTTTTTAGTCTACATATCTTAGGCTAACTTTTTGCAACCAGCAATGGTTATATACCTTTCACTCCACTCCCATCACCACTTTCCAGAAGGGCATCCTCTGTCCCCCCATTTTCCCACAGTTACATGATTTCTGATTATATCAGTATTTCATGTTTACACTATTATGATTATGTAACTATTCCCAGCTGTGCTGTATAGTCTGATTTTCTTTTTATTTATTTGCATTAATTTATGAGTACAAGTATAATTTTGTTACATACATAGATTGCATAATGGGGAAGTCAATACTTTTAGTGTAGCCATCACTCAAATAATATACATTGTACCTATTGAGCAATCTCTCATCATCCACTCCCCTCACAGCTCCTCACCTTTCCGAGTCTTTCTTGTGCATATCTTTGTGTTTTATCTCAGGTTAATTTCTTCTTTTTTTACTTTAGCTTAGTTTTCTGTGTATCTATCACTAATTTGACCTTCAACTCCCACTAGAAAAATAAATATTTTCTTAATGTATTTTAAGTTCATCAAGCATTCTATCAATTCCATCTTCTTGGGTCACCTTTCCCAGAGCTACTTGACCTGTTCCAGTCTTAGCCGGCTGCTATTTTCGTTTGTTGTATAGCTTTTATTCTAGAAAATTTTTCACTATATTTTTTGTATTTCCATAATTTATGCTTGATGTTTGTTTCCTTGATTTTATGTACTCTTCTAACACCCTGTCCCTTTTTTATGAGCACATTTACAAAGAAAGGAAGCACGGAAGGTGAATGTGTTAAGATTTGGCACATCTGAACATGTCTGTTGTACGCATTCACTTGGTTGAAATGCTGCTGGGTGTAAAATTCTAGGTTTAAATAAAACTTTGAGAATTTTGAAGTCACAGCTCTATTTGGGAGATGGAATGGAAGAATGGTCCATATTTTTATCTATGTAAATTTACGTAATACTTCTGTTTTCCCCAGAGTACTTCTCTTTCCATTTTGGCTGATATCCACAGTCCAGTTCTTTTGGTTTAAGATTTCCTAAGGGCAAAGGGGAGAAGGAGATCTGTAGTCTAAGTGTTTCCCAAATGTACTCTGAAGCAATCCTGCTGAAAACAGTTCTTTTGCTCCATTTATGGAGGTTTGTAATACTACTACTCCTCAGCCTTTGGTGTTACACGTTACTGGGTTGCTTCTCAGTTTCCCTCCATTAAATTAGGCTTCAGATTGCTTATGTTTACCAAGTTGCTAACACTGATAAGCCACTTCCTACTTTTACTATTCCATCTTTATTGCCTCCTTTCTATGATTGTTGGTGTCTGTCTTTTAAAATTAATTCTTTTTTTGTCAGTATAGTGAAATTGAGAGGAAAGGGAAGTAATTTGTGAATTCAATCTGCCATGCCATCTTAAACAGAAACTCAATATAATTTGTGTCCTTAATTTTTTTATTTTAAAATGTTTCAAAGTTATATAAAATGTTCAGGAGTAATACAATGAACATTGTACCTTCATGTAGAAAAATCAACTGATAATCAATTGCCATATACGTATTACACCCTCCGTGTGTATGTGCGAGTATTTGTGAGTATATATTTGTATACACACATCAAACACATGGATACATATACATATATTATATATCTCTCTCTCCTTCCCTGTGTGAGTAAACTATTTGAAAGTGAATTGCAGACGCAAGATAGTTCATCCATAAAGATTTCAGGATCTTCTAAAATCAAAGAATACTATTTTACATAGCTGCAATACCATTATCACTCTCAAATATTTAACGTTGATATAATATTACATGATATATAGTCCCTATTTAGGTTTCCTCAATTGTCCCAATAATGTTTTATATATTTTTTAACCCAAGAGCCAAAAATGCAGCATTGCCCTATTTCTGTAATAAATGTTAGTTTGAACATCACACCCTTCTTTTATGTTTCTCCTAATATTGACATTTTAAATAAGTACAAGCCAGTTTCTTTGCAGAATGTCCTACAGTATGGGTTTGTCTGATTTTTTCCTTATGATTAGATTCAAATTAAATATTATCGACAAGAATAGTATGTAGGTGATATTACATAGCTTTTAAAAAGCAAAAATTTACTGTTGTTTTCATAGGAGATGAACAATATTTTATTGGCTTTCATAATATAAAAGCACAAATCAAACCATAACAAAGTACATAAACATTTATTTTACAGTTATATCTATTTCAAATTACATTAAAGAGTCTTATAATAACTTTTATTTGAAGCTAACTGGGATGCACTAAATAACCGTCATATGTCCACTTTTATCCCCATTAAGCAGTGGTGCCTTTATGATTCTGATGCAAAATTGTAACTCAGTTTTCTCATTTTATGAAATATAAAAGTCAGAGTAGTCAAATTTTTATAGTCTCAGCTCTCAAATTTTATGAATCTATGAATTAAGACATCACTTATAATTTTGAAAATGATATAAATTTGAGGAAAGGTAAAATTATGAAACAAAATGTCTTATTAAAATGTTTATGATTTTATATAAATTGACAATAGATATAATACTTGTAATTATCTACATTTCCATATTTATGATTTATACTTGACACCATTGTAAGCTGTCCAACTCTACACCAATAATGGGTGACTTCGAAGTTCAGCTCACCTTACTCTACTCGCAACTAACTAAATTTGTGTAGATTATTTTACTTTAGAGCAAAGGTCAAAGGTTAAAAATCCATAATATAAGCTGGAATTCATTTTGACTTACTTGGCAATAAATAAAATCTCATGTTGCTTATATTACAAAGGAGAAAATACTGCTATTAATTTTATAGGCAGTTATTGTATAACAGCTTCCATGTAAATGCATGTAGAGACTTTGTTGTTTATTTAATTTTATTGAATTAAATCACTTTAAAGATAGAATAACTGAAATAATATCTTTTGATTTTGATTGAGTACATTGAGTACATTTTTAAAAAATCATCAGCACCATTAGTACAATGGAAGTAACTCTAAATCCAAGAAAATTTGAGTAGAAATGATGGTATTGCATTTTTTTTTTTACAGGAAGCTCTGATCATGGCAAGTATGGATCATCCGCACCTAGTCCGGTTGCTAGGTGTGTGTCTGAGCCCAACCATCCAGCTGGTTACTCAACTTATGCCCCATGGCTGCCTGTTGGAGTATGTCCACGAGCACAAGGATAACATAGGATCACAACTGCTGCTTAACTGGTGTGTCCAGATAGCTAAGGTAAGTGCCTGTCAATTTCTATGGGAATGACATTTTCAGGTTAATATTTCCTAACCGAGAACAGTTTTCATATTGAAAATATGTTGTCTTCCCATTTAAATAAAATAAAGTATATTTGCTACATTGAAATATACATAACAGACAGGTACTTTTAGGTAAACTACAGATTAAATGTATGATATATATTTTTAGATTATTGGGTTGTATAATTTTAATTGAATTGACTAGATGCCAAAACAAAGAGCTTGCTAGTCAGGGGGAGGAATTGTTATACTAGATTTATTTGGCTTATTTGTTTTGGTACAGTCTAGTTAACTGATAAAATCCAAGAAAGAAAGGGTTGAATGTCTGAATTTTTTCATATTTAGACGATTTTTAAAAATAGCCTGTGTGTTTAATTCTCAATATTACAAATGAGCAAAATCTAAATATATTCTTAGTCTTTTTGATGATTTTCAATTGGTCGTTAATGGTTGAGAGTTTTAGTCTTACACAAAGGCTTAGGCATGTCACATATATAAGGGCAGCGGTCTGGGGTGATGGGGGAGGTGGGTCTGTGGTTAACCAGAGAGCATCTACTAGTTTCTAGGGGACTGTGATTTGGGGAATATTACTAGAGTTATCTTATCTTTTAATTTTTTTAAGAGTGGCCAGAATTCTGGATTTTTTGTGATTTCCCAAATTTAAATCTTAAGTCAATTTTTGAAACACTTTGGAGTCTAAACAAAGCATTCTTGTCATGCAGTCTGCTAGTGCACAACTTCTAGTATACATTCTAAATGTTCAAAGCAAATATTTGTGATTATCTATACCATATATCTTTCTTGATAGTTTTCTGTTTCTAGAGAAATAGGTCAATGATGAGTATTGTGTCAACTCTTAGTTACATCAAAATACGACCCGAAGTCTTTTCAGATTCCATAGATATTTTTATCTATACATTTGTACAATATAAATGCCAAAATCATAACATAGTGACTTTGACCTGTTTTTTTAATAATCTAATAATGAATAAAAGCACATTATAGAAAAAAGAAATTTGACATAATTATTAAAATTTAAACAAAAACATGTATTTGACAGAAAAGCTCAGCTTAGTTCTATACACCGTAACTCTCAGTAGAGTTTCCTTATGGACTATGTATTATAATTTTGTGACTATTATGTAATAACTGCAACTGTGAGGATTCTTTATGGCAATGAAGTTTGAAATATAACACTTTAGAAACGGATTTATCTAAGAACTTCTATAATTTATAAGGTGAGTTAAATATGCAATAGAATTTATCAAATCAAGGAAGAATCAATATCGTGAAAATGGCCATACTGCTCCAAGGTAATTTATAGATTCAATGCCATCCCCATCAAGCTACCAATGAGTTTCTTCACAGGAATTGGAAAAACTGCTTAAAGTTCATATGGAACCAAAAGCGGTTCGCCAAGATTCCAAGACAATCCTAAGTCAAAAGAACAAAGCTGGAGGCATCACGCTACCTGACTTCAACCATACTCTACAAGGCTGCTGGTGTAACCAAAACAGCATGGTACTGGTACCAAAACAGAGATATAGACCAATGGAACAGAACAGAGTCCCTCAGAAATAATACCACACATCTACAAGCCATCTGATCTTGGACAAACCTGAGAGAAACAAGAAATGGGGAAAGGATTCCCATTAATAAAATGGTGCTGGGAAAATTGGCTAGCCAAGGGCAGAAAGCCAAACTGGATCCCTTTCCCTTACTCCTCTTTATACGAAAATTAATTCAAGATGGATTAGAGACTTAAAATCAAAGACCTAATACCCATAAAAAATCCTAGAGGAAAACCTAGGTAGTACCCATTATCTGTGACATAGGCATGGGCAAAGACTTCATGTCTAAAACACCAAAAGCAACGGCAGCAAAGCCAAATTGACAAATGGGATCTCATTAAACTAAAGAGCTTCTACAACAGCAAAAGAAACTACCATCAGAGGAACAGGCAACCCACAGAATGGGAGAAAATTTTGCACCTACCATCTGACAACAAAGGGCTAATATCCAGAACCTACAAAGAACTCAAACAAATTTACAAGAAAAACAACAAACAACCCCATCAAAAGTGGGCAAGGATATGAATAGACATTTCTCAAAAGAAGACATTCTTACAGCCAACAAACACATGAAAAAATGCTCATCATCACTGGCCATCAGAGAAATGCAATCAAAACCATGTAATGAGATACCATCTCACACCAGCAGGAATGGCCATCATTAAAAAGTCAGGAAACAACAGGTGCTGGAGAGGATGTGGAGAAATAGGAACACTTTACACTGTTGGTGGATTGTAAACTGTTCAACCATTATGGAAAAACAGTAAGTATGGCGACCTCATGATCTAGAACTAGATGCACTATATGACCCAGCCATCCCATTACTGGGTATATACTCCAAAGGATTATAAATTGCTGCTCTAAAGACACATGCACACGTGATAAGCCATTGCAGCACTATTCACAATAGCAAAGACTTGGATCAACCCAAATGTCCATCAGTGACAGATTGATTAAGAAAAATGTGGCACATATTACACCATGGAATAATTATGCAGCCATAAAAGGATGAGTTTGTGTCCTTGTAGGGACATGGATGCAGCTGGACCACTCATTCTAGCAAACTATCACAAGAACAGAAAACCAAACAATCGCGATGTTCTCACCATAGGTGGGAACTGAACAATGAGATCACTCTGGACCTCGAAGGGGAAACATCACACACCGGGCCTATCATCATGGGGAGGGAGGGGGGAGGGATTGCATTGGGAGTTATACCTGATGTAAATGACGAGTTGATGGGTGCAGCACACCAACAAGGCACAAGTATACATATGTAACAAACCTGCACGTTATGCACATGTACCCTAACCACAGCATAATAATAAAATAAATTAAAAAAAAAAAAAAAAAAAAAAAAAGAATTTATCAAATCATTCTAGGACTGTAAATGAAAATAAAGCTAAGCTTCAGGCTGGGTGCAATGGCTGATGCCTGGAATCCCAGCACTTTGGGAGGCCAAGGCAGGTGGATCACCTGAGGTCAGGAGTTTGAGACCAACCTGACCAACATGGAGAAACTCTGTCTCTACTGAAAATACAAAATTAGCTGGGCGTGGTGGCACATGCCTGTAATCCCAGCTACTCAGGAGGCTGAGGCAGAAGAATTGCTTGAACCTGGGAGGTGGAGGTTGCAGTGAGCTGAGATCACACCATTGCACTCCAGTCTGGGCAACAAGAGGGAAACTCCGTCTCAAAAAACAAAAACAAAAACGCTAAGCTTCAAATTTGTTAGCGCTCTCTATATTTTCTGCTGTGGTCTCTACAATTTAGGTTTTGTCCTTAAGGTTTGTGTTATGAATATATCATTTATACAACATTGTACACTCTAATACGATAAACTACTTTGGGTTTCCTGAATAATCACAGTTTTATACATTTTTGCCTTTGCAAATGCCATCCCCTAAGCTTAGAAGTCTTCTCTTGGCTTCTTGGTTCACACTGCATGATCTTACTCATCCATCAGCACTGTTTGGGCATCCTCCATTTATGGAATCTTTCCTAATCAACCCTTCTCTGCAGGCAGAAGTAATTATTTTCTTTTTCTTATTAATTTTGGTAGTTGATATCTTGAACACATTTATATTATGTAAATGTCATACTATACATTTACTATCTCTCCGCCTATATGGTAAGCTTGTTTAGTCATTAATCTTCAACAGGTACTGGTGGGCTTTTATCATGTTTCAGATACGATGCTGACTGAGGTATGTAGGTGTAAACACTGCAGATATGGGCCTGGTTCTCTCTGTGCACCCTAATGGATTGAACAGACATTCAACAAATGAAAGAATTAACTATAGGATTGAATACTGTGGTTCAGATTTTAAAGAAAGCCAACTGCTGGGGAGACTTAAGAGAAGACACTGAGTCCTGAGGGAGAAGGCTTCAGCTATGAGAATAATATTTAGGCAAAAGAAAGATCACACAGGGCTCTACAGATGTGGTGATCAAGAGACTTATCACCCAAATGGAATAATTTTAGGCATGAAAGGAGACTGTATTACTAGTTATACCGGGACGACAGGCGCAGAAGAATCCTAAACAGACCATGTTATATGGTTACCCAGTATAGCAAGAAAAGTTTGAATTTTATTGTAAGTGCTGTAGGTAGTTATTGAAGTATTTTAACATGCAATTGACATAATCTCATTTATATTCTAAATAGATCATGCTAGTTTATGTATGGAGGTTAGATTGAGGCGATATAAGAATGAAAATGAAGATACTAATTAGGAATCTGGAGGCAATGCCAATAAGGAGAAGTAGATGGAATTAAGATATATTTGAGGGGCAAAATTTAAGGTATTCAATTATTGATTAGCTGTAGGTGGTGAGGGAGGGGAGTATGGTGAAGGATGGGGGGGTGAACATTTGTAGGAAAAAATCAAGAGTTCAGTTTCAGACTTGGCACATTGGAAAAGTTTATAGAACATGAAACTGGGAATGTTAATGAGGTAATTAAATTCGGTCAGTACTGTATATATACATTTAGGAATTATAGATATTTAAATATATGGAAAGATGAAGGATTACCTTGAGACTGACTATATCTGATTCTTATTTATTACCGGAACCTAAAATTGGATCTTACTTACAGTTAGTCATTCAATAAATATATAGTAATTATTTTTAACCCAAGAAAATAACAAAATTTACCCTTAAGCAGGGAGTCCTTCCTTTATTATTTCTTTCTACTTTGCGAGCAGAATTGTGTAGTGGAATCAGACTTAAGGTTAGAAACTATATGTTGGTGCCCACTTTTAAGTTTTGTGAGTTTGTGTTGTTTAGCCTCTGAATTCTTGTTTCTCATTGTATATGGTGGTATTAATAATTACTATATTTTTTTCTTATCTGCAAAAAGAACATAATAAATGGTATCTACCTGTGGTAGGCTGAATAATATCCCACCCCCAAAGATGCTAATACATTCTATCCCCAGAATCTGTGAATGTTGCTTTACATGTTAAAAGGGATTTTGCAGATGTAATTAAATTAAGGATCTTGAGATGAGATTTTCCTGGATTATCCAGATCGGCCCATTGTAATCACAGGGGTCTTTGTAAATGGAAAGCAGGAGGATCAGAGCAGGAGACAGGAGACATACAAACAGATCAGAGCTGAGCGGTGCACCTTGAAGATGGAGGAAGGGACCATGTGTTGAGGAATGTAGGCACCTCTAGAAGGTGGAAAGGATAAGCACACAGACTCTCTCTTAGAATCTCCAGAAGAAATACAGGCCTGCCTGTACCTTGATTTTATAGCCTGGTGAAACTGACGGTGGACTTTCAACCTACAGAGCTGTAAGAGAATAAATTTGTATTGATTTCAGCCACCTTTCACCCTAAAGTAGGCTCCAGTGTATGTTTCCCTCTATCTATCCATGCTTTCTCATCATTTAGCTTCCCCGTATAAGTGCTAACAAGTGGTATTTGGTTTTCTGTTCCTTGTTAGTTTGCTAAGGATAATGGCCTCCAGCTCCATCCATGTCCCTGCAAAGGATATGACCTTCTTCTTTTTTATGACTGCATGGTATTCCAAGGTGTATATGTACCACGTTTTCTTTATTCAGTCTACCATTGATGGGTATTTAGGTTGATTCTGTGTTTTTGCTATTGGGAAGAGTGCTGCAATGAACATACCTGTGCATGTGTCTTTATAATAGAATTATTTATATTCCTGTGGGTATATACCCAGGAAGGTGATTGCTGGGTTGAATGGTACTTTTGCTTTTAGTTCTTTGAGGAATTGCTAGACTGCTTTCCACAGTGGTTGAACTAATTTATGCTCCCACCATACAACAACGTATAAATGTTCCTTTTTTCTCCACAACCTCAACAGCAGTCTGATTGGTGTGAAGTGGTATCTCTTTGTGGTTTTGATTTGCATTTCTCTAATGATCAGTGATGTTGAGCTTTTTTTCATATGCTTGTTGGTCGCATGTACAACTTCTTTTGAAAAAAAAGTCCTCTGCTCAATTTTTAATGGGGTTCTTTTTTTTCTTGTCTATTTGTTTAAGTTCTTTATAGATGCTAGATATTAGATCTTTGTCAAATGCATAGTTGGCAAAAATTTTCTCCCTTTCTGTAGGTCGTCTTTTCACTCTGTGGATAGTTTCTTTTGCAGTGAAGAAGCTCTTCGATTTAATTAAATCCCACTTGTCAATTTTTGTTTTTGTTGCAATTCCTTTTGGTATCTTCATCATGAAATCTTTGCCCATGCCTATGTCCTGAATGGTATTGCCTAGGTTGTCTTCCATGTTTTTTGTAGTTTTGGGTTTTACATTACAATTTTTAATTTATCTGGAGCTGATTTTTGTATATGATGTAAGGAAGGGGTACAGTTTAAATCTTCTCCATATGGCTAGGCAGTTGTTATTACAGCACCATTTATTAAATAGGAAATCTTTTCCCCATTGCTTTTTTTTTTTGTCAGTTTGTCAAAGATCAGATAGTGGAAGGTGTGCAGCCTTATTTCCTGGTTCTTTCTTCTATTCCATTGGTCTATGTGTCTGGTTTTGTACCAGTGCCATGCTGTGTTGGATACTATAGCCCTGTAGTATAGCTTGAAGTTGAGTAACATGATGCCTCCAGCTTTGTTCTTTATGTTTAGGATTGCTTTGGCTATTCAGGCTCTTTTTTGGTTCCATATGAATTTTAAAATAGTTTTCTCTAGTTCTGTGAAGAATGTCAATATTTTCTTAGTCTTGAATTTCATTTTTGTTGCACTGTGATCTGAGAGAGTGACTGTTACAATTTCAGTTCTTTTGCATTTGCTGAGGAGTATTTATGTGCAATTATGTGGTTGATTTTAGAGCATGTACCATGTGGCAATGAGGTGAATGTATATTCTGTACCCCATAAGTATATACACCTATGTACACACAAAAAATTTAAAAAATAAAAAATAATTTTATTTTTCTAAAAATAGAAGAAAGTGTATTCTATTGTTTTTGATGGAGAATTCTGTAGATTTCTATCAGGTCCATTTAATCTAGTGCTGAATTTTGGTCCTGAAGATCTTTGTTAATTTTTTTGTCTCAATGATTTGTCTGATAATGTCAGTGGGGTATTGAAGTCTCCCGCTATTATTGTGTGGGAGTCTAAATATCTTTGAATGTCTCTAAGCACTTGCTTTCTGAATCTCAGTGCTCCTGTGTTGCACACATATATATTTAGGATAGTTAGGTCTTCTTGTTGAATTGAACACTTTACCATTATGTAATGCTGCCTTTTGTCTTTTTTGATCTTTTTTGGTTTAGAGTTATTTTTTCTGAAATTAGAATTGCAACCCCTATTTTTTTCTCTTTTCCATTTGCTTGGTAGATTTTTCTCTATCGTTTTATTTTGAGCCTATTGTTGTCTATTTTTTCTGAAATTAGAATTGTAACCCCTATTTTTTTCTCTTTTTCATTTGCTTGGTAGATTTTTCTCTATCTTTTTATTTTGAGCCTATTGTCTATTTTTTCTGAAATTAGAATTGCAACCCCTATTTTTTTCTCTTTTCCATTTGCTTGGTAGATTTTTCTCTATCTTTTTATTTTGAGCCTATTGTTGTCATTGCATGTAGTTGAGTCTCTTGAATACAGCATACCAATAGGTCTTAGTTGCCACTTTGTGCCTTTATCCAGCTTGCTACTCTCTGTGCCTTTAATTGGGGCATTTGGCCCATTTACGTTCAAGATTAGTATTGAAATGTGTGGATTTGATCCTGTCATCATGATGTTAGCTGGTTATTATGAAGACTTGTTTGTGTGGTTGCTTTATAGTGTCACTGATCTGTGTACTTCAGTGTGTTTCTGTGACTGGTAATGGTCTTTTTTTCCCCACATTTAGTGCTTCCTTCAGGAGCTCTTGTAAGGCAGGTCTGATGGTTACAAATTCCCTCAACATTTGCTTGTCTGAAAAAGATCTTATTTCTCCTTTGCTTATGAAGCTTAGTTTCCCTGGATATGAAATATCTGGTTGAAATTTCTCTTTTTTAATAATGTTGAATGTTGGCCCTGAATCTCTTCTGGCTTTTAGGGTTTCTGCTGAGAGGTCCACTGTTAGTCTGATGGGCTTCCTTATAATGAAGTGTTTTGCAAAATATTCTCATTTGTATTGTAAGTTTTCTTTCCATTTTTCCATTAGTTCATCATTCTACAACATTTTATGTGATGGAAAACATAAACTTAAACACCAAAATTGTTTGTTTCTTATAGACAGTCATGTTCACTCTGCATTTGTTGCCTTTGGACTTGACTGAATTTGGTAAGCAGAGCAGTCCATGTTATTATTTCATGCTCATATAATACCATATGCCTTCTTGATGCTTATGAATCCAGGATACTAGGAAATCATGAGAATTTCTTCTTTTATAGTTGTTGCTAATAAGTTGGGCAAGCAGTTTTTAAAAGACAATTTAGCAGATTCTGAATAGTGTATGTGAGGTGTTTTCGTTTTTGTTTAACTCAGATATTAATTTAATATAAGACCAAAAGTAGGCTGTTGCCCAAAGCAGACATCCTTAACTGACCCTAACATGTATGAGTTCAGCTTTGATTATTCAACAAAATCATGACTGACTGTTGTGGTCTGTGAGTGACCAAAAGGACTGTTTTCTCTACACGAAGTCAGGTGCCGAATACCAACCTTTATTTGCACTTGGGTTCCAGTTAAAAGCCACCTTAGACAGTGTAGCAAAGTGGAAAAAAGCACAGATCCTGAGAACGAGGTTCCATCACAAGCAAGCATATGAACTGTGTGACAACAGGCAGACAGTACCCGTGGTGTCTACAGGAAAGTGGGGAGAGCATCATCCCAGCTTCTAGCAGCTGCCTGTACCTGCAGGCCCTTCTAGGCCCACTTCCTCTCTGGTACTGCGTGTGCTCTGTGGGTGGGAATGTGTGGCTCTGGGGCCAGAGCTGCATTGGAATAACATTGACAATGAATGAGTCCATTTAGATCAAGCACGTATTACACACCTGGCATATCCTTGGTGCTTTATGTACATTGTGTTTTTAAATCTTTACTGAAACTCTAGCAGATATGGATCATTATTTCCCCAGTTTATAGATGAGGAAAATGGGAAGTTAAGTCCAAAAGGACACACAAATATATTGAAATGCCTGAGTGCTATACCAGATAATTCTTACTCCTGAGCCGGGTCTCCAAACCACTCTGCATTCTTTCCTCTCTGTACACATGCACATCACTGCAGCTTAAAGTGGCTTGCTTTCCTTCAACGGCACTCTGGATTTAGAGGACTGAAGGGGAGCATACCATTTTATCTGTAGTTGTGTCTCATCATTAATTCCATAAAAGAAAAACTTCTATCATGACTAATACTTATTATCTTCATGAGAAAATATTTTATCATCAGCATCTATGCCACATTTTCAGGAGAAAGTGCTAGATGAATATTTGTGGAGGAACTTTTTCAAACAATGTTGTAACAATTGAAATAAATCAAACCCAAAACAATTCTGTGAGCTACTATGGGTTATAGATACTAATTACAAGTGACACTGTAAAATAAGAATTTAAAATGTGTAGTCTGGTACTAGTTTGTGTTTACCCTACAGATTCTGAGTTCAAATCTCATCTCTATCACTTACTAACTGTGTGAACTTTGGTAAATTAGTTAATCTCTCTGTGCTCCTGAAAAGGGGGATAACAGTACTTCCTATTTAGTAGGATAATTTTAAGAAAAAGATGATGTTTGTAATGTGCTAAACTTACTGTTTGGCATAAAGTAAGAATGTAAACTATGTGTCATTTTGGATAACATCTGAAATCACTACAATAAGGATAGACATAAGTTTATAATTATAATACCCTAATTATGACATTAAAAAAAAATACCATCATTTAAAAATATGACTCTTAAAATTTCAGATAGAAAAGATTTAGCATTTGTTCATAGACCATACCAGGCTGAGAAGAGCAGGGAATCTCATGTTTAATATTCAATATTTTTGGCCTTTGGAACAAAGAACCTGAGTCTCTCATCCGCATATACTTTCCTACACAGGTTCCTAGGATGCTTGTGCTCTTATCTTGACTTCTAATTTTTATGTTAAAAATTGTATTATTGAGCTGGGCGCAGTGGCTCACGCCTACAATCCCAGTACTTTGGGAGGCCAAGGCGGGTGAATCACCTGAGGTCAGGAGTTTGAAACCAGCCTGGGCTACATAGCGAAACTCCATCTAAAAACAAAATGCAAAAAAGTTTGCTGGGCATGGTAGTGCCTGCAGTCCTAGCTACTCGGGAGACTGTGGCAGGAGAATCGCTTGAACCTAGGAGGTGGAGCTTGCAGCAAACCAAGATGGTGCCACTGCACTCCAGCCTGGGTGACAGAGTGAGACTCCATCTCAAAAAAAAAAAAAAAAAAAAAAAAAAATTGTATTATTTGGAATATTTAAAACATGTGAAACCACCAGTGAACTGGCAAAGAACTGAGCTCAGGGGAAATTCTTAAGACAATCTATTACTGAAGAGGAGCAAAGAAAAAATTCTAACTTTTCAGTCTCAAGCTAGAAAAGGTTAATATTGGTTTGACTTACTATTCCTGCAAAAATTTTAGTTTCTGACTTTGCTCTAAGGAAACTATCATTTGTAGCTTTCTTATGATACATATATCACTGATGCTGTATTTGTAAAGCCTGAATACTGAGTATAGGCCACTATTATTTTTCAAAATCCTAAAACCTTCCTCAGAGCTTTGCTGGCTTATTTACAGATTTTTTTTCTGGTGCTCTAATTGATTTGCAGTTAAACTCAGATGTAAGGTTCCAAGGACTTTCTTTTTTTTTTTTTTTTTTTTTTTTTTTTTTTTGGTGTTTTGCCACTGAAACTAGTTGAAAAGATGATTCTAAAAATATGTCACTGGTCCATTGTAGCCTTCAAGATGATTCACAGATTACCTGATTAAGTTGTATACTCACTCAACTTAAACTTCTTCCAAAAATTTAAAAAACATATTCAATATTTTTAAGAATTAAAATTAACCTAGTGTGTCTAACCAAAATAATTTAGATTCTGCTTATAAATAAATACTTTTTCAGTGTATTTTTGCAAACAGATTGATTCTAACATTTATATTTTCAGAGAAAATTAGTATTGTTCAAAGTTTAGTATAATTTGAGACCAGTTTAATAGATTTTCTCAATTTTTTTTTATTTCCAACTCTACTTTATCACCAAATTACTTTGAATGTCCATGTCATATTTCTAATTGGACCTAATGAAACCTGATTATTTTTGTGGCCCAGGGACAGGTATCTGTGGGCTTTATTTTTCTTTACTATTGGTGGCAGAGTGGGAGTTAGTGGAAGGGGCAAAGTGGAGAGAAGAACTTCTTTCATATTAAAAACATGGTTCACAATGATTGGAAAGAGAGCAGATTCTTGTGTTAAGAAATGAATTCCTCTTCTGTGACAGATGTGAAGCCTTCCTTAAGGCTTGAATATGTTACACGAGGAGAGCCTTCATTTACCTTCTTTCTTTCCTCTTTTCTATTTTTCTCTAGTAGTAATTATGGAGTGGCAAGAAACTTAGTTTCTTATTCAATCCAGCCATTTCCTTCTGCATGAATTAAAATTAAATTCAGATATGAATGTCTGATGTCATTTAAATGCATGAACTGGGTGATGACATTTCTAGTTGAATTCTGGTCAAGACCAGATGCTTTGTGTAGATATGACCTCAGTTATATGCATGTCTATGCAAATTATAGAACTTTAAAAAAATAATAGTCTAGAGAAGAGAAATAACCCTACTAACATCATAGAAAATATAAAATTGGCACTTATTAATACAGTTAGTCATGTAATAGAGACACTTAATACTGTTTGTGAATACCAATAGATTGAATGCATTCCTTGGGTATATTTGGACACAGAAAAAATTTTATATTTTATGAAGTCACAATAAAAGGTAAATATTGAAATTAGAAGTCACAGTATTAGTGGCATAGCTAAACTCCCTTTAATGACAATACACCGTTAAAATCAAAATAAATTTCTTGTAATTATATAACCACATTTTGGAAGAAAAAAGATGACAGCTTATGATTTATCATTTTTACTGCTATCATATAAATTTGAATACACTATATAGTGTGATTAATTGTCATTAGATCTTTTGTGTATCTCAGCGGCATGAATCTAACTTGATGGTAAGATTTTATTCACAGTAAATACCTTCAGTGACTCTCCCAGGGTCATACTGCATACTAGTCTAAGGAAGAAGAACTAAACTCAGAAACATGGACAAGTCATTGATTATTTCACGGAGATACAGTGTTTAATTTTTTTTTCTTATTAAAAAGTCAGTCTGAGGTAGGAGGATCACTTGAGCCAGCGAGACGCAGATTGCAGTGAGCTGTGTGATTGCACCACTGCACTCCAACCTGGGTGACAGAGTGGGACCCTGTCCCCTCCCCAACAAAAGGTGGTTGCAGGGGAACCTAATAATAGAATTCTTGTGGCGTCTGAGGATATTTCTTAGGACATGTCATAATTAGAGATTTGAGAATTGAATCCCAAAGGAAAATTACAGCCATGATCTAACCAGGAACAATTAATTGATTAATTTAAAAATCATATTAAGTATATTGCTTTCTAGAGAGAAACAGAACCAATAAAATGCATGTATATTTATATATATATATGCCTATATATATTTATTCTAAGAAATAAACTTAGTGTGTACATATATAGAAAAATATATATAGGAAAATATATGTATAGGAAAATATATATAGGGAAAATACATATAGGAAAATATATACATATAGGAATTTTATATATTCTAAGGAATGAGGTCATGAGATTATGGAGGTTGATGGGTCCTAAAATAAGCAACTGGCAAGCTGGAGACCCAGGAAAGCCAGAAGCCAAAAGACAAGTCTTCTCCAGACAAGTTTTCCTCGTCATTTCCTCTTTCCTCATGTTAATCAGAAATAGGTATGGTCAGATATATCAGATTTAAGGAATAGTACATTATTTTTTCCTAAATTATAATTATTCTATAGTATTAGAGAGTAGAATGGTGGCTACCAGGGGCTTTGGGGTAGAAGAAAAGAGCTGTCGATCAAACTTGCAGTTATATGATGAATAAATGTATAGACTTAAGGTACAGAAGGGTGACTATAGCTAATAATGATGTGTTGTATATTTGAAAATTGCTAAGAGAGTAAATCTCGATGTTCTTACTACACACATACACAAAAATGGTAACTAGGGTGAGGTGAAGGATACGTTTGTTTGTTAGCTTAATGGTGGTCATCATTTCACAATGCATACATATATCAAAACATCTGGTTGTACATTTTAAATACATTCAATTTTGATTTGTCAGTCATACCTCAATAAAGCTGTGGAAAAAGTATTTTGGCTTGGTGAGCACCTATTAGAATTGGCTTGAAGTTCCACTTTATCGTGTATAAGGAAGTTCCAACAGGGTTCTTTCTAGCGACACTGAAGAACCTGAAGAGGCATACAAAGTGCTGAACAAACAGGAGCAGGGATTCCATTTTTCTGAATTTTGTCGGTGGCTCATAAAAGTGCTGCTTGTTCACCCCCATCACAGCAGAACCCTCCAATCTCTCAGCCAGGCAAAATTATCTAGCTTCCAAATAACTGTCTTCTTCTCTATTTTATTTGACACATACTTGTTTATTGCTCAGGAATCTGAAACCTGCTGGTGGTCTGCTGGGTGGCTCTGGGATTTTGCCTGGGCTCACTTACATGTCAGAGTAGGGTATAGGCTTTCTATCAGCAGAACTAGACTGGGGTGACTGGGGTGATGAGGCTCTTTGCCACATAGCTCTCCTAACCCATCAACGTGGCTAGGGCATAGTCCCATATACCTTTATCTCATGTTGCTCAGTCCTCCAGGGCCTGGATATTCATGCATTCACCATCCCATGAGAAGCCGAGCACCTTTGTGAGTATAGTGTAACAGTAGGAACATAGGTCTCCCTACCTAATCCCACTCCTAGACCCCTCTAGAACTGTCACCAGTGATTCTACCTGCCCTTTTCAGTCTGAAAGAAACTAGCCTTTTGTTTTCTAGGTGGTTGAGTTCTGCCTTTTCCATGTTCCACCTCCATTGCTAGAAGTAAGTCAATTTCTCAGGCAACAAAACTTAAGTGAGACTTATTTTCCGGGTGCTGGTGCTGCAGAATTGCAATTTTACATCTTGCAGTACAAAAACCCTTTCCACGTAGGGAACCCAGATTAGAAACACAAAAAATTTCCTATTTATTCAGAAGTAGCAAGCACAAAACATCAATTGATATTTTAATAATGCCATTTTGCTGCTGTTTCTACACAAGGAAAGGAAAACAATTACAAATTGACACAGAAAGAACCCAGCCCAGAAAAGTTTCTTCCATGGAACTGGTGAATCTAAAAATGATTACCAGAGCCTATTGAAATATTGGTGCAGGAGGGAGCCCCAGAAGATCTAGTTCATGATTTTAAATTTTCTTGAGGCATGAATTTGTTTCATGTGAAATCTTACTTTAAAATAGAAACAAAGAAAACCAAACCTAATTGCAGCAGCAGAAGCGTGTAGACAGGGCTTCATGGAACCCTAAGGATTCTCTTAGATCCTCACAGAAACCAGCTTTAAGACCGTCTAATGTGCTGTGTTGGAGATGGGGAAACTGAAACATAAGCAGGTGACAGAGTCCAGGTAAGGTCACAGTTTTCACTGACAGAGCCAAGACCTGAATCCATAACTGCTCTGCCACCCGGATATCCCAGTTCAGATTAACTGACATCCAGCACCAGCCCCAAGCCCTGACTGTAACACCTGTGGACCCTTTGTTTGTAATTTAGGTTCTATAACGACTACAGCGTGATAGAGAGTTGGTCTAAAATACGAGGTCATATACCTCTTGTGATAATTTTTTAAATGAGCTAATGAATTTTTTCTCTATAGAATTTTACTTGAAGCAGCTAGCTTACTTTTGCTTTGAAATACTTTTTGTGTTTTTAGTTTATCTCCCAATTTTTTTTTTTATCTTCCCTTTCCGCCAATAGTTTTCCCTCTTGATCTTTCTATCAGTTTGTCTAATAACATTACAACCTCCCAAATCGGTAATAAAGCACCTGGTTGAATTTGAACCATGTTCATCCCCTCCCTGAAACAATTTTATGCTTTTTATTTATGTGCCAAATTTTCATTGCCCTAAAGGAGGACGGTATTTAAAGGGTAGTAAGGGATAAGAGACAATCTCTATACTACCAGATGAAAATGAAGTTTATTGAGGCGGTTTATAGAGCACAGGTCCCAGAATTCCACTGAAGCCTTAATTATTTCCTGGGGTTTGCATGAAATATGAAGGTCTCTCACTTAGAAAAGTCATTTAGGCTTTTTCTTGTCTAACCTATAAAATAGCAAGTTTCCCTTTTGCTTTGCTTTGCCTGTAGCTTTGTTTGGCATGCTGAGCAACTCTAATTCAGCTTGTAAGTTACTCCTTTCTATAAATGGCAAAGGGTTTGTTATTCAGCTGCCATTCACACCCAGAAAGTAAAGAACTTAATTTCTTTACTGTGAATTTATGTTTTAGCTAGTACTTTTAAGGTACTTTTTTTTTTTTTTTAACAGAAAAGTGAAAGCTACCCAATCCAAATGGATTAAATTATATTTCATGTGTGTAAAGTGCTCACACAATTTCATCAGTTAGTCATGACTTTTTGAGGCTTGATATTGTAGCAGATTTTAGGAGCACAGTGATTTTCTCAAATGCAAAATCAAAGTAGGAGGACTGGCATATCTAGTTTATTGCTCCCCCATGGCTTTTGTTTCTAAAACTATAGAGTTAGACGGGTGTTAACAATAGTGTTCTCAGGAAGTTGTGATATATATTTATGATCTCTCAAATGTGTGCATATGATTTTATTTTTCCCATAGATTTCAAGATGTTTATAGTAATCTGGAGATAGACTTGCATTTTTCTGAAAATAGGAGAAACAAAGAATGAGAATGTCAAGTGATTTGCTTGGAAACAGAAAAACTGTAATGGGACCGAAGATGAAACACAGATTAACTTACTTCCACAATTGATCACAACCAATTTTTTTTCTCTAGATAGCTCTTAAAAAAATACAACTTTTTATTTTGAAATAATTGTAGATTCACAGGAAGTTATCAAAAATTTAAGGAGAGATTTCATTTGTCCTTCATCCATTTTCTCCAATAATAACATCTTGTATAACTATAATACAGTATTATAATCAGGAAACTGACATTAGTAAAATCTGCATAACTTTTTCAGATTCACTGGGTTTACACAAATTTGTGTGTGTGTATGTGCGTGTTCAGTTCTATGAAGTTTTATCAAATGTGTAGATTCATATAACCACCACCACAATCAAGATGTAGAGCTATTTCATGGCCTCATGCCATCCCTTTACAACCACATCCACTCCTACTTATTTATTTCTAAATGCGCTCAAGTCTTGTCATGATCAATATTTGTAATAATGACTTCTTTTTAAAAACATCTTCTGAACGTTTGTGTTTTGCATGTTAAAATGGGCATACAATATTCTGGACACTAAGTTTGATTCTAACATTAGCAATTTGTCAGTCTTACTTCAAAGGGTATCCTGTATGGATTGTACAAAAATATAGTATAATGGTGGCTATGAAGAAAAGGGCCTGTGTAGTTATGTAACCTAGAAGGGGCGCAACACCAATCAGGAAGTATTATATCCTCTCATACTTACCTAGTGGGAACATCTAAATTCCTACTTGTACACCCTCATTTAACCATAGGAAAGTGGCTTAGCAGATCACTTTGATTACAGAAGAAAGCCCAATAAACCCCAAAGGGCATTGAGCCACAAGGGAGGAAACTTAGGTTAATAATGAATACAGACTGAAAGTGAATGAGAACAAGCAGTTAAGGCTTTATGCCAATCTTTTCTTCTATAAGAAAGTTAAAAAATTTAGGATAATTCTTATTAGTATCATGTGATAAAACAAAATATATAATGCTTTTATACTATGTATATATATGTGTACACAGGCATATACACATAAATATATATGTATGCATATGTACTATTTTTACACACCTTGAACATCAATATACTAGTAAGAATAATTTATACTTTGAATATAGAATCATTCTATGTAGCCACAATTCTACAATACCCAATTAAATATGTATGTGTGAAAAGGGATATAGAATGTTGACAGCTATTATTGTGACGATTAAAAGTATTAGGCTAAACAGTATTTGTACCAAATTTCACTTTCTATTATCTAAATTTGATTGATTAAAAAGAGCTTTTTGTCAACTGTTCATGATGTTTTATTTGGCTAAGGTAAAATATGAACAAAATATACGTGTAGTTGTAGAAAGGGAGAGAGGGTGAGCTGAGTGGTGATGAGCGCATGAAGCAGAGTGGCTCTGGGTCAAGGATTTTATCCTTCATTAAGGAGCCTTTTCCTAAGCTCAGTCTCTACCTCATCACAAAGTGAACAAAAGATGAGCTTAATGATAGTCATCTATCAGCTAGTCACATTTCAGGTTTCAAGATCTTACTATTCCCAATGCTCCATGCCTTGACAAGGCTAATTGTATAATTACAATACTACATCACCCACTCTTGGTGTACTTTCCCTGGCAAGAACGAGAACTAGGAACTCTAATGATTATCGCCCCAAGCAAGCACATTAGCATGAATGCAGTTTACTAATGGGACCTTACTCCTAGAAATTGTAGTACACAAGCTTTGAGCCATGGATTTTGTTATCAAGTCCTTTGTAGATTAAATGCCAGACTGAGTTGAGCCCTAAAATCAGAGTTACTTTATTTTTAAAATTAGAATGAATGATTCATCCCATCTATGTTTATATCCTTTGTGGTACATATTAAGATTTATTGAAGTTATTCTACTAAAATGAAGTAGAATTTATAAAACTTTCATCAAGAATGCTTTGAGTGCTAAATAAAATAATAGTCTTGTGCTAATTTCTATGTAAGTTTAAGATTTCCATAAAAATCTAGCCAATATGGATGGAGTGGCTTCCATGATATCATTACTATTCATCGTCTGGGTGACACTTACATGGGTGTACTCAATTTGTGAAGTGTTATTCACCTGTATACTTATGATGTGTTCTTTTCTACTTTATCTTATTGTACCTTAAAAAAAAAGTTAAGAGGCCGGGCGCGGTGGCTCAAGCCTGTAATCCCAGCACTTTGGGAGGCCGAGACGGGCGGATCACGAGGTCAGGAGATCGAGACCATCCTGGCCGACACGGTGAAACCCCGTCTCTACTAAAAAATACAGAAAACTAGCCGGGCGAGGTGGCGGGCGCCTGTAGTCCCAGCTACTCGGGAGGCTGAGGCAGGAGAATGGCGTGAACCCGGGAGGCGGAGCTTGCAGTGAGCTGAGATCCGGCCACTGCACTCCAGCCTGGGCGGCTGAGCGAGACTCCGTCTCAAAAAAAAAAAAAAAAAAAAAAAAAAAGTTAAGAGTCTAGCCATTTAAATTTTGCTTTAAAGATTTTGGATGGCTATTTCTTTAAAGCTTTGGCATATCAAGTCACAACATCAGCCTGAAATGACTCAGTTTCTACTATAGACTGGAAGAATGTAGGGCCAATCTAGAATATGGAAAGTCTCTAAATCAAGAGTGTATAGCCAAAGGTCCTTTGTGTTGGAGATGAGGAAGTTTTCATGAATTCCTTCTAGCCCCTGATGTGCAAGACCTTGACTGATTGTGATTGGGGCTTCTGTGGAACAGGTTGTCTTATAGTTTGATTTCATATAGATCTATAATGACAATGCCCGGCAGTAAACAATAAGGGAAAGTAATGATCTCTATGTCTTTTTAATCTAAGTGTTGTTCTTGAAACAAGTTAAATCTTGTAGTAATAAAACTAGCCAACATTTTCACTGAAGTCATGCAAATGAGGTACACAGAGTACTTCTCTTAATTCTTACAACAAAGTTATCAGATTGATACTATTATATGTGTAAATGAGTTGATGTATGCAAAGTACCTAACAGTATCTGATGTATATCAGCATTCAGTAACATTTTACTATCATTATTATTTTCTCACTCTTGTTATTATTGTTTACTTCCTTCTGATTTTACCTGAAAAAACAGACTTAAAGAGGTCATAAGTGTGTTCAAGGTTGCATAGCTGGTAAGCATGGAGCCATGATTCTGCCCAAAGTCTCCTCAGCTCGACCTAAGCATTTCCACAGGCTGCCTCTCGCAGGGACGCTGTATTGTATAACTCTAGGAATGGGGCAAGACAACAAACTCAGATTGATGGTACCCATGCCTAATTGATTGTTTGCCTTAATTAAATGATTGAAAATTTCTCTTATTTCCTGTCATAATCAATAACATTTGAAGTATAAAAATATACCAAAGGCAAGTATTTTGTACCATAATTTTGCAAAGAATATGGGAGAGCACAGACTATGTCTATCAATATAATAAATTACAGTAATTCTAGAATCACCATCTTAGTCACGGCTGCTCTTGTTATTGTCCTCCTATGAAAAGTTTCTATTAAAATGTGACTAGGTGGGGTGATCATTTATTCCATTATTACCCTCATCTGAGAACATACAAGTATAATCCCTGTGAACCTATGGATTATCATTATATCAAAATGTATCTATGCAGTGAGACTTTAACTGGGTGGCTTTTTACAGGACAGCAGTCTCTCCATGCTTATTCTCCTGTTACAAGTGCCCATAATCTTATTCACAGGTTCCCTGAGGTATCTGACCACAAAATACTCACATTTTCATCAATCATTGAGATAGAGGTAGTAGAAAACCTTTCTTTTTCTTTCTTTTTTTTTTTTTTTTAACTGGCATTTCCCAAAAGATTGCCTTGGAAAAACATTATTGAAAACTTCTTTTAAATCAGATTCAAGATATTACTGCAGTGCCTGCTACAGTCTGTCGACATTTCCATTATAAAACCATATTTTCCAGGTTTATTACTTGACTGAAATTCTCCTATGGACTGTGATACAAAATACAGAATTTCAGCCCAAAGCAATTTTGATTATCATCACTCAAATATTGAGATTTTCCAAGTTATGATTGTTTTTAAAAATGCCACAAAAGTCAAGTACTTTGGGGGACACCTACACATTTGAAGTCCTTTATAAAATGCAACATTAATACAATTTGTTCTTTTTGAGAAACAAAGAAACAAATAACTAAAATCTCAAGGCCTGAAGGGAGAATTCTGTGAGCCCACGTGGATTTATTTCTTATGATTTGAGGGCTAATTTGATATTTAGATTGAGATTTTTAATATTACTACAATATGCTTTAAAGAAATTGGCACCATATGGGTCTAAAAGAAATTGGATTGTAGGCAAGGGAGAATTATAATAAAGACTGAAAATGCAACCCGCAGAAATAATATTCTCAAAGCTACTGATATTGCTGCCGTTAGAGATAGTGCCTTGTTTTTTGTTGTGTTTTGTTTTTTGCTTTTCCTACTGGTGAGTGCGGAAAAAGGCTGATAAACAATTTATAAACTTAATAAGGGTGGACTACTAGAATCAAGAATTTTATCAGCAAAACAATCCCCATTGCAACATAATAACTAAATTTCTTGTCAACAAAAATTGCTACATTGGAAGTTTTAAATTTTTCTATCCCCAAAACACATATAACACAGGCAGGAAAAATATGGATTGCCTTATTCTGCCAACTTACTTATTCACCACTCTAAATGAGAGTTGTTTCACAGAAAAATAATACCTAGGGTGTACTTTTCCCTTTTGGGATTCAACAAATCTAAAAATCTCTATTTTGGATCAGATAAGTGGGTAAATTAGCTCCACTTTATGTCCTTGAAGAGTTGTGATTTTAGGACTCCAAAGAAATCACTCCTGGGGGAGTTTTGGTTATTAATAATTCTTAAGCACTTGAAAATGCATCCTTGTTTATTTAAAGGGAAATCTGTATTTTAAATATAATGGGAGATTAAAAAAAAAAAAAAAAACTAGTCAGAAATTTTATTCCCCTGGCCACTCTTAGTCAAAGCTGTCAAATAATATTCTCAATTCTCTAAAGTGAATGGAATAAAATTTAAAATACAAATTTTTAGAACATCTTCTAACTTATTTTCTATTTTCATTAATATATAAGTACATTGAGAAGCATAGTCACCCAAATTAGCACAAAGTATGACAGAGCCATAGAAAAGAGCCTAAACAAGTCATGTGAATCACAGTTACCTTGGATGCAGTCAGACTAAAGGGGAAAGAAGAGAGGGATGGAAAAGTTGGGTTGAAGTCAGAATCCAAGAAGAGCCTTTCTCCTCCTCTTCCACTCCACAGTGTCACAACTGGGAGCCCAGAGCTAAGAGAGAGTTTTCCTTCACTTGTTTAGAGGAGGAATATCCACAAAGGACTGCTTCATTCTGACGCTCAAGCGGTCTGACACCAAGAAACCATTCCAGCAACCTGCAGGCCGTGTGCTATGTTTGTCTTTCTGCCTAAGGCACTCACCAATTATATGTTCTGTAAGTGTAAGCCAATCTCCCTTCTCAAGGTGAAAGTATTTCTATGCTTTAGTTTATTAAACAGAATGGCGTTCCTAGGTGGAATGAAAGTGATATTCTGAAAAGAAGCCCAGAAAATCAAAACAATCTAAGTAATGAGATCCATAACAATATAAAAAATGTGGACCCTACCTCCATTAATTATTTATTACGTCTTTGGTTTGCTCCAGTCAGTCTTTCTAAAACTCATGCTCATTTTCTGAATGGTGATAATACAAGTATTTACCTGGTAGAGATGTGAGTGTTAACATGAAACTCACATGACAGTTAACATGTGTAAAGAACTTAAGTTTAGCACAGAGCTTGATACATAGTAAGAGTTTAATGATGCCCCATGCATAGTGAGAAACTGCTGGACTTCACAATGATAGCACTGATGAAAATGTTTTAACAATTGGAACAAACTAGTGTAGAAAAGAAGAGAAAAAATACCCATGAGTGGAAATTGCAACAGCTATAAGCTTCCTCATTTATTCCTTGGATAAAGTCCTGATGAAGAAGAACAGCTGTATTATGGAGAAATAAAAGGATTTAGACAACCTATTATAAAGACTTTTTCCCTGGGGTTGAGCTTTGGTAGTCATTTAACCATTGCTAAAGAAAAGGGCAGCAGCTACGTGATCTGAAAAGGATATTCATGGGCAGACTGTCTTTCTGGGTATAAAAAAAGATGAATCAAATGAAGCAAAGTTATAGTGAAACAAATAATACTATTAAAATAACAGAGCTTTATCTCCAAAACTGGGACTTCAAAACCTGGGTATGACATTCAAAGATAATCTATGGAGACACAGAAAGTAGCTTGATTTCTTCTTATTTATTTTGAAAAGAAAGAAGAATTTGGAAGTGAATGACTAGCCATACAGACAGAGCCTAAGAGTAGAATTTTATTTTTAAATAGTTTATAGCTTATTAAAGCTCTATGAGGAAATAACATAAATCTCTTGAGAACCCAGACAAATATATTTTACTGGAAACTTTTACATTTGATCAAAGAGACTTAAAAAAAAATAAAGACCACGTCGTACCTTTTCCCCTGAAAAGGAAATGGCCATTGATACGGTTTCTTAGATATAATCACAGAGAGGAAGAGAGAAAATTGACACCTCCCTCTAGAAACTAATCGGATATATATTATGGCTACAGTCGACCCTCACTTAACATCATCAAAAGGTTCTTGGAAATTGCTGCAACTTTAACCACAACAGCATACTGTATACCATAGGAAATTAACTCTTATTTATATCAATTAGCCTATAGTAAATTGTTTTTGTTGTACAGTAAGTTGTTTTGCTTAAAAACAAATTGACATTGAGGAGTTACTGTACTGTGTTACGTATGGATTTAAAAGAATAACCATTAGAGAGTTGCTTAATACCTTTTGGAAAAAAGTATATTTCTCTAGTGACTAGTGACCCTATTCAGGATTTAAAACTCAGCTTATACTCAGGAGGCTGAGGCAGAAGAATCGCTTGAACCGTGGAGGCAGAGGTTGCAGTGAGTTGAGATTGCACCACTGTACTCCAGTCTGGATGACAGAGTGAAACTCTGTCTCAAAAAAAAAAAAAAAAAAAAAAAAAACCACCAAAAAAACAAAGCAACAAAAAAATGCCATCATCTTCTTAAATATTATCCAGCTCCTTTTCTGTCCCCATCAGGTGTCTTCCCCCTCCTGCATGCTTTCATGGAACTTAAAACATCTGTTTAGTTTATTCTATTGCATTGCAATTATGTGTACAAGTTGCTCTCCCCTACCAGATTATGATAGTTAAAGGATAGCCACTGTGTATTATTCATGTGTATGTTTCCACTAGCCAGTGCAATGCTTCCTGCAGCACAGGTGCTCAAAATAAACATACAGTGAATATGTGATATGTATTATATATATGTGTATATATATAAAATCATGTAGGTCAGGGACAATATTAATGGGTGTAGGTATCTTTATAATAGTACTTAGAAAACAGATAATGAGCAAAATGGGCTTTCATTGTTTACACAGGCAATAGATTTGATGGCAGCAATATCATCAAGACTTACTAGACTGACTTAGACATTTTGCATGACTTATGGGTATATCCAGGATGTTCACAAGAAAACATCATATAAAATGAAGGAGAAATTATGAAGACTGGTGGTATCTTGAAAAATAACATTATTACAAAGCCTAATGTGCTGAATGAACAGAGGCCATGTAAAGTGCAATGAGCAATGGAAATGTCCAAAAATTAAAGTTTTCAGCATAAGAAAGAACTGTTCCATTGCTTGAGGAACATTAAGACATGATAAAAAGAACATAAAAAAACCTTCCTTCTCTCTTAGGGAGGATCACCTTCACACTGGAAAGGTTAAAGGAGACATGTATAGTATGGCATTGAAACATCAGACAAGTAAAGAACTACACGGAGTCACTTAGTCCTTTAAATGAATTCAAATGAGCTACCCTTTCCAGAATTCTTGAATATTATAGAAGGCAGGAAGGGAGCCATAAAGCTTTAATGTGTGTGAATGACATTTACGTATTTATTTTTAAAATGCAGAATAGGAGGACAAATTATATATGAGTCACTAGTTAACAAACATTATTTTGAATACTTAGGTAAGGAAGGGTTGCACAAAAAGACGCAGATGCGCTTATTTAAAAAAAAATCAAATCTATTGGCTTATTAGATGGATATATCAGAAAAATTCTACAGACATGGTATGTTTTAGTTTACTAAGGCATTTGCAAAGTTTTTACAATTGATGGAAGCACAAAAAAATCATAGAGCAATTATGATTTTTCAGTTCTGTCTTGGTACTAATAATATTACCAAATAGCTTTGATTAATATACCAATATAATTGGGTGACTCTAATAGTGTTTTAGAAAATTTATTCTTAGCTCTGTTAAGTCAAATGTTTTATTGATTACATGAATGAAGATAGAAGTTATGCTTTAAAAATGTTATAGGTTATTCAGAACAATTGGCTTCAAAAAATATTATAGGTTAGATAAAGCCAGGAAGAATTAATAATTTTATAGATGACAAGAATCAAATTTCATGTATCTGGAGTTAGTACTATGATAAATATGGGCAAAATTCAGATTTTTATACTTTCGTTCATTTAGTCAGTGCACGTAATCAAGATGGGGAGAACTGGTTAAACAGTAATGCATATTAAAGAGACAGTGATTCTGAACTATATTGGAGTCATTCACTCCTGAAATAATGGAAGTTATGTGTTTTCTATCCTACAACATACACATATTCATATTCACATTACATACCTGGGGAATCACAGATTCCCTGGATGTCACATCCGTGTATACCATCAATTTTATGAATCCAATATTAAGAATCTTTTTATGAGTGCCTTTCTGTGGTGCTCTAAAATACAAATTCGTGCTTGAACCTCTGTAACATACGTACAATATCCAGAATAAAAGGATTACTGGACTTGCTGTACAGATTGCACATACAGCACTACACTTAATTCTGGGTCAAATTCAGGGATCATGAAATGGAGACAAAGCAATTTAGACTGGTGAATGGTCAGAGAATCATATTGTATGATTCTCTTCTGAGGAATTTTATGCCTAGAAAAGAGACCCCCAGGATTCCAGAATTGTCTTTAAAATATTGAAGCGTTGTAAGTTGGAAAGAGTACAATTGTCATCCAAAATATGGTGGGAAAAAAGGCCAAAGACAGAAATTTTAGGAATTTCTGGGAAGGCAGATTTTTCTATCTATTGTATAAGGAACATACACATAATATTAAATACATGCATAAGATAGAATGGGATGCTTCGTGAAGTAGTGAGCTCTCTGTCAGTGGAAGTATTAATGTAAAGGCTGTATAATCTCCTGAGTGAGGTGTTGCAGAATGGATACCAATAGAAGGAGAAGGCAGTACTATGTGATCTTCAGTGCATCCTTTGAATTTAAGATTCTATGATCTGATTATGTTTCAAAGAATATTAAATGACTACAAATCCTATAATTATTTTTGTTAAACAATAAGCAATAACCCTGTATGGACACTTATTATTGGATGTTTCTGAGTGTGCCTTAATTGATATCTGTTGGCCTCAAATTATTGTCATTTCAATTTCTGAAATAATATTTTGAACATGATGGTTATTTTCTAATCCAGGTGCACATATAAAATTTCACATTTAAAAAGTGTCTTAAAGGGTTTTTGAAAATGATTGGAGAAAAGGAGAATGAGAGAAATTTATATGGAAGTTTCTTTTGTATTGTAACTACACATTGATAAAATAAGAAATAAACTTCAATCTTTCTTTTTCTGCTTTCATTAATTTTTATAAAGGCCTTTAAGTCAATACAGCCTGTGTTTTGTGTGATACAGACATAAGTTTTAAAACTCATTAAAGTATTTTTAATGTTGAGTTGGACTTTATGTTTATATTTGGAAGCTGTATTTATCTTAATATCACAGCAATGTACTTAAGGGAAATACAGTTTCTTCAATCACCTGCTCTTGTTTTTCTGAAGAGAAGTGTGGTAACATAAAAGTACCTAGAAAACTAAAGCTTTCCTTTTGAAGAAAAGTGTTTCAATAATTAAGGTCCTGAGTTAAGAGAATGGATGACTTAACATTTTATAACTCTGAGAAATACTTTCCAAATTCTCTTATATTCCTACCTCTCTCATTGCCAAGCTAAATGATTTTAAGATATTTTCCTCACAAATTTCTTTTAAAAGGAAAGCTTTTTTACTATTTTGAGAAATGTCAAATAATTATAGAAATTTCCAAACAAATTGTGCCAGACCTTACAGCAATTGCATATTTTATTCATTTTTCTGTTTATAAACATCATTATAAGCTATTGTAGTAGATGGTGAAATGCATAATGTCTTTACCATTGGGATACTTGAGAAAATGGTGACATTTTTGAAAATGCTCTTAGTAAGCAGGCATGGATACAAGCCATTGGGAAAATTGATTTTTAAAATTTTCATTTTACACTAATTTTCAGGGTAATTTTAAAAATCAAAAAATTGTTTTACTCTTACTTTGTTTGAATATTTTGCAGTATTTTGTCTTTAGAATTTAGCATTGCTGCAACCAAGGAATAAATAGAAACTTTTGTCTTTAATGTTAAAACTGTCTTTACAGATTTGTTCTGTTTTGTTTTGTTTTGTTTTGTTTTGTTTTTTCTGCTCTACCTTACTAGGTTGGGAGAAAGATTTGAGATTTGGAGAGATTGAGGGTGATGGACGTTATGTTGCACTGTGAGCCAAAGAGCTCCAGTTAAAGTTCATAGGCTATCCAGAAACCTGTGAGTCCTAAGAATTCAGAGTGAGATTCAGTCCAAATTCATAATGTGAGGACATATTCCTCAGCTATTTAGTTGTTTTCCTTATTTCTGACTCCCATTCTTCGATGACTTGCTTCTCTTTGGTTTCTTCTTAATTTCAAGAACCCCCCTCCGTCTTCCCTGATTCTATATTTTTTTCCCTTTTCTTTGGGATATTCTCTCTGGTTCTCCTTGACATTTCCTATTTTCCCACACTACCCAATCATTCGCTCAGGCATCTCTGGACTCCAGGGCCTGGAGAGTGAGACTTTTCCAAGGGTTTGCCTTTCAAGTCATGTTTGTAATGTCTGAACACCTGCCTCTTCCCCAGTGGGTAGCCAGAGTAATGTCCACAGTTTGAGTCAGGAAGACCCATCTTTCACAATTTAGGATTTGTTGATGTCCATACCCAATGATCTCTATTTATTTGTTCTGACAAAATAGATTACACTACACTGGCAGTTCATTTTAGATTCAGACATGGTAAACAAATGAGGTGTGGAAGGTGTGTAATTTATTTCTGAGTTAAACTGATTGATTCCTAAGAATTTCCTTTCAGCTTAAAATTTTTTAAATTATAGAATGTAACTCATTTTCTTTTGGTGTCATTTTAATCTCTTCTCCAAAGGGCTAGGGCAGGAAGAGGATACAGGAAGAGAATCACTTCTCAAATGACAATGGAATGATTGTTTAATATTGTATAGCTTAGAAATATTAAATATGGCCCAGACCTCAGTCTGTGTTCCCATTCACTTTTCCGATATACTCTTGGTGTTCTTTAAAGTTAAAAAAAGAGGGAAATGTATCTTCAAGAACATGTGTAGGCCTGTTAATATCCATAAATGCTCCTTATAAATGCACAAAATATCATAATTACTATCAACAATCTAAGGCTTCTTAGCCATTATAGAAATATTTCAATGTTTTTTTAAAATTAGTTTTTAATCAGCTAGTACTTCTGAACTTTTACTGTAAATAAACTCTAGACAGACACATATGATTTTAGTAATCCATATTTTACACTTTCTCCCATCCAAGTACTAACCAGGCCTGACCCTGCTTAGTTTCTGAGATCAGATGAGATCGGGTTCATTCAGGGTGGTATGGCCATAGACCAGATTTTATACTTTCTATAGGCAACACATGTGCAAAGACAAACACACACACACACTCTCTCTCTCTTTTTTCTCATTATGCTTTTCACAGCAGCACTGGAGAGAATACATTATTCCTATTTTAGAGATGGAAAGATTGAAGCACAGGAATGCCAAATTATTGTCTTTAGTTCAGTTAGCTACTTGGTAATATACCTAATGCTGGCACCTAAGACTCTTGATTCCAAGCCCAGAGTGTATTTTAATATACATCCATAAACATTAATGTTGGTAGTTGAAAAGAGATTAAAAGTTAAAAGTAAGAATGAGAATAGGAGACAGGTAGGAGTCCATTAGTTACAGTATTAGGAATGCCTCACCTATCAGGATCAAACATATTTTATCAAGAGCAAAGTATTTAATAATAGAGTTATGTTCTTAGAATACATTTCTTTTTTTTCCGCCACATCTTTTATTAAGCCACAAAAGATGCCCCATACTGCAACTTTACAAAAGAAGCTCTTAAAAGAACAAATATATGGAATTTTCCCTGTTGGAAACAAAGGCAACTGTAGCAATAAACTCCTGAGCAGTTCAGTAACACATAGCTTCTCAAAGAAGAAAACCCAGTTAGAATGTATATTTTCTGGACCGTAATTAGACATGGTATAAATTTTCCTGGTGATGGTAACAATAGAAAGACCAAGGTTAGCCTGTTAAATGAAATGTGAGTGAGAACTGGGCAGTTCCAAGTGGCTGCTGGCACAGTTTTAGGTGTCCTGCCAGCATTCAAACCCACAGGGTCATTTGGCAGTCAGGTGTCATTAGTCAACGCTCTCGCTCTCTCCCTCTTCCCATCTGTTTTCGTCTAGCCTATTTGTGTAAATTACCTCTCAGTATGCAGCAGGGCTCAGTCTAGTCATGTATTTTCCTCCTACTCCTTTGTCCTTTTTATCCCTGACTGCTCATTTAGACTTATAGCAATGATTTGACTGAAAATTTAACATGAGAAGCAAGATAATGGTAGCAATTAATATTACTACTGTTACAAAGCAGCATCCCTTATGGCTATGGCAAAAAGACCACTAAAGATAGTATAACAAATGTCAAAGATGTAGTTGCCACTGGCCATTTCAAATCATAATGATTATCATCAGAGGCCAAAATGTAATGATGTCCTATAAGAGGATGTAGGCTTTATGTAATTTTGTGTGGACAATTTGCAGAGTTAATATCCAATGGAGATTCTTGAGGAGAGCACTGTTCCTAGTTTAAGAATAGCAATACCTTTTAGAGAAAATAGGAAAGATACAATAATAGGTTTTCTCCTGAGTTGACCCTGTTGTTTACTAGCATGCAGAACACCCACTTATCTGTTATCCCTTTGAATAAAATCAGGTCATAAGTATACCTGTAAATCCTGTCTCAATGCTACGAGGAAAGGTGGGAGGCTCAGCCTGCATCACCCAACCAGTACACTTACTTCACAACAATTAAGACGGAATAATTACTTATACGGTAGCAACTGATAGCAAGGGATTCCTACTCTGAGAAGGATTTAAAACTGAAAGGATTATTTGCTAAGGGCAGATAAGAAAAAAAATCACACCAAATAATCCCACAGCTGCATGTCCAGCAATGATGTATAATTAATTATGTTGGAGCAATAGTTACGGGGAGCACACTATTGATATCTAATTCCGGTTTATAAGAAATCATAGGAAAGTCAGTCTTCTGAGAACTTTCTACTCTTTAGTAAGTATGAGCATGAAGACGTTTGACTAGTTTTTCGGTATTTTTTAAGTTTTGTTTTTATAGCATATTTAACCAAAGATTACTGCCCATGTTTTTCAACTCACTGTTATTTTATCATATGTGAATGAATTTAAAAGAAAATATAAATAGTCATGCACTGCAAATAGTTAGCCCCAACTTTTTCTTTTTGAAGTACCTCAAGGTTGGGAAATCCCTAAAAATAATCTAGATTTATCACTTATTCAGTACTTTAATCTTATCTGAAATGTCTCTGTAAAAAAAATGTCTGTTCCATATTTAAGTATTTCCAATGACAAGTAGCACACCATTTTCTGAGGCAGAAGATTGTGTATTTGGATGATCCTGGCTTTTTGACTAACAATACTTAAATCTGTGTTCAAACAGATTACTCAGTATTTGTCAGTTTTTCATTTCCAAAATTCAACTTTAAAACAATTTAAGGATTATGATTATCCATTTCTTTAAAGACATATGAAGTCTGTTAGGTACAGTGATTAAGAATAATGATAAAGTGAACTGTCTTTGAAAATAGGTATTTGAAAGTGACAACTGAGCAGGGATACAACAGGAGGAATTCTAAAATTACAGAAGACATGGTCACAAGACTGTATGTAATTCCTAACAGCAAAATAGTAAAACATTCTGTCTAAAACCAAATAAATAGTTTAAACTAATTATGGTACACACCTAAGAAATTTTGTGAAACAGTAAAAAAATGAAGTCTACCTACACATTACTGAATGGAAAGATCCATCTGTAAGACCTGAGAATCATGTAACATACGAAATGAAAAAAGGAAGGTTTAGAAATATCTACATGATATATTCTCATTTGTGTAAAACCAATAGCAACCACTTTATATATATTATTTATAATATGGATATGTTAATATGTGTCAAATATTTATATTTTAAATAAAAGAAATATATTTGTTTTATGCTAAACAACATAAATGTTAAACATTTACATTTGTAAATAACTGCATAGAAAAAGATATGAAAGTTTATATAAGCTAAAAACTGTTTCCTATAGCTGAAGAATAGCATATATTTGAGAAGTATAGAGAAAGGATAACTTTTTTTCTATGTGCTGTTTTATGTGGATGGTTTCTTATTTTAAAACGCAAACTTAAACACTCAAAATGTCAGTCATTGAACCTCTTGGAGTTTGAATATCTTTTGATATCTTTTATCTTCCCAATATTGTTATTGTCATTTCCCGATGTCTTGTCCAGTTGGCACATAAAATTGTCTCACTTTCCATCTGTGGAGATCCCCATTTGATTGTGGTTATCATCTTTTGTCTGTAGAGAACATCGTTGACATAATATGGTACTAAGGACCGAATGTTTAACATAACTCCTTTTTTCTCCCAGATTCTCTATAACTGCTATATATTTTGCAATTTCCTTTTCATTAAAACCCTAAATTATAAAGTCCAGTGCTCTTATTTAGTTAATTTTTTATATTTATTTTTGGGGAACATAGCAGGTGTATATGTTTATGGTTACGTGAGATATTTCAATGCAGGCATGCAATGCATTAATAATCTTGTCAGGGTAAATGGAATTTATGCTTTGAGTTACAAACAATAGAATTATATTCTTTTAGTTACTTTAAAATGTACAGTCAAATTATTATTGACTATAGGCATCGTGTGCTAGCAAACATTAGGTTTTATTCATTCTAACTTTTATTTCTGTACCCATTAAACATACCTACTTTTCCCCCCACTACCCTTCCCAGACTCTGGTAACAATTCTTCTACTCTCTAGCTCCATGAGTTCAATTGTTTTAATTTTGAGCTCCAACTAATAAGTGAGAATATGCAAAGTATGTCTTTCTGTGCCTGCTTAATTTCACTTAACATAATGTCCTCCAGTTCCATCCACGTTGTTGCAAATGACAGGAACTCATTTTTTATGGCTGAATATGTACCACATTTTCTTTATCCATTCATCTGTGGATGGACACTTAGGTTGCTTCCAAATCTTGGCTACTGTGAACAGTGCTGCAATAAACATAGGAGTGCAGATATCTCTTCGATATACTGATTTCAGTTTTGGGGGATATATACCTAGGAGTGGGATGACTAGATCATATGGCACCCCATTTTTAGTTTTTTTTGAGGAACCTCAAAACTGTTCTCCTTAGTGGTTATACTAATTTACCTTTCCACCAACAGCATATGAGAGGTCCCTTTTCTCCACATCCTCGGCAGCATTTGTTATTGTCTGTCTTTGGGATATAAACCATTTTAACTGGGATGAGATGATATCTCCTTGTAGTTTTAATTTGCATTTCTCTGTTGATCACTGATGTTGAGCACCTTTTCATGTAACTGTTTACTGTTTGTATGCTTTCTTTTGAGAAATGTCTGTTCAGATCTATTGCCCATTTTTAAAACAGATTATTAGATTTTTTCCTATAGAGTTGTTTGAGTTCCTTCTGGTTATTAATCCCTTGTCAGATAGATAGTTTGCAAACCTTTTCTCCCATTCTGTGGGTTGTTTCTTCACTTTATTGATTGATCCCTTTGCTGTGCAGAAGCTTTTTAACTTCATGTGATCCCATGTGTCCATTTTTGCTCTGGTTGCCTGTGCTTGCAGAGTATTGCTCAATAAATCTTTGCCCACTCCAATGTCTCAAAACGTTTCCCCAATTTTTATTTTAATAGTTTCATACTTTGAAGTGTTAGATTTAAGTATTTAATCTACTATAATTTGATTTTTAATATGGTAAGAGATAGGGTCTAGTTTAATTCTTCTACATAAGGATATTTAGCTATCCCAGAACCATTTATAAAAGGAGCTGTCCTTTTCCCAATGTATGTTCTTGGCACCCTTGTCAAAAATGAGTTTACTATACATGTATGAATATATTTCTGGGTTCTCTAATTTGTCCCACTGGTCTACATGTTTGTTTTTATGTGAGTACCATGCTGTTTTGGTTACTATAGCTCTGTAATATAATTTGGTTTTGTTTTCTTTTTTTAAGACACGGTCTCCCTCTGTTTCTCAGGCTGGAGTACAGTGGCACGATCATGGCTCACTGCAGCCTTGACTTGCTGGGCACAAGCATTTTCCCACTTCAGCCTCCTGAGTACCTGGAACTACAACCACACACTACCCGGCCTGGCCATTTTTTTCTATTTTTTGTAGAAACAGGTTTTCACTATGTTGCCTAAGCTGGTCTCAAACTCCTGGACTCAAGCAATCCTCCCACCTCAGCCCTCAAGTGCTGGGATTACAGGTGTGAACGACTCTGTCTGGCCTTAGTAGTATAAGTTGAAGTCTGGTAATGTGATTCCTCCAGTTTTGTTGTTTTTGCTTAGGTTAGCTATGGCTATTCTCGGTCTTTTGTGGTTCCATATAAATTTTATTGTTGTTTTTTTCTATTTCTGTGAAAAATATCATTGGTGTTTTGATAAGGATTGCATTGAATCTGTAGGTTGCTTTAGGTATTGTAGTATGGACATTTTTAACAATATTGAATATCTGATTCATGAACATGGAGTATCTTTTCAATTTTGGGTGTCCTGTTCAATTTCTTGCATCAGTGTTTTATAGTTTTCATTGTAGAGATGGTTCACTTCTTTGGTTAATCCCCAGGTATTTTATTTCATTTGTAGCTGTTGTCAATGAGATTACTTTCTTAATTTCTTCTTCAGATTGTTTGCTGGTGTTATATAGAAATGCTAATGATTTCTGTATGTTGATTTTGTATCCTGCAACTTTACTGAATTAGTTTATTAGTTCTAATAGTTTTATTTTGGTGGAGTCTTTAGGTTTTTCTCGATATGAGATTGTATCTGCAAATAAGAATAACTTGACTTGTTCTTTCCCAATTTGGATGCTTTCTAATTTATTTCTCTTGTCTGATTCCTCTATTCAATTATCCACTTTTATCCAGTATGCTGAATAAAAATAGTGAGGGTGGGCATCCTTGTCATATTTCAAACCTTAGAGAAAAAGCTTTCAGTTTTTCTCCATTCAGTGTGATGCTAGCTGTAGCTGTGTCATATATATCTTTTGTAATGTTTATGTATGTTCTTTCTACACTTAGTTTTTCAGTATATTCATGAAAGGATTTTGAATTTTATCAAATGCTCTTTTAACTTCAAATGAAAAGATTATATAATTTTTGTCCTTTATTCTGTTGATATGTTGTATCTCATTAATTGATTTGCATATGTTGAACTATTCTTGCATCCCTAAGATAAATCACACTTAATTGTGATGAATTATCTTCCCAATATATTGTTGAATTCAGTTTGCTAGTATTTTGTTACAAATTTTTGGATCAGTGTTCATCAGTGATATTGGCCTGTAGCTTTCTTTATTCGATGTGTCTATCTGCTTTTGGCATCAGTGTAATACTAGCCTCACAGAATGAATTTGAAACTAGTTGGTCCTCCTCTAGTTTTTGAAATAGTTTGATTAGGATTGGTATTAGTTATTTAAATACTTGGTAGAATTCAGCAGTGAAGCCATCAGATCTGGGGCTTTTCTTTGCTAGAAGTCTTTTTATTATGACCGATCTCATTATTTATCATTGGTTTGTTCACGTTTTGGATTTCTTCCTGGTTCAATCTTGGTAGGTTGTATGTGTCTAGGAATTTATGCATTTCTCCTAGGTTTTCCAATTTTTTGGCATGTTGTTACTCATAGTAGCCACTAGTGATCTCTTGAATGTCTGTAGTACCAGTTGTAATGTCCCCTTTTTCATCTCTGATTTTTTTTTTTAATTTGAATCTCCTCTCTTTTTTTATTAGTTAGTCTGGCTAATGGTTTGTCAATTTTGTTTATTGTTTCAAAAAAAACCCAACTTTTTGTTCTGTTGATCTTTTGTTTTCTTGTTTCAATGTCATTTATCTCTACTCATGTCTTTACTATTTTCTTTCATCTACTTAATATGGGTTTGGTTTGCTCTTGCTTTTCTAGTTCTTTAAAATGCATCATTAGGTTGTTTACTTGAAGTTTTGCTTCTTTTTTTATGTAGGGATTTATAGCTATAACATTTCTTCTTAGTACTGCTTTCACTGTATTCTATAGGTTTTAGTATGTTGTTCTCCCATTATCTTTTTTTTCAAGAAACTTTCCAATTTTTAAAAAATGTCTTCATTGACCCACTGTTCATTCAGCAGCATATTGGTTAATTTCCATGTGTTTGTGTAATTTCAAAAATTTCTCTCGTAATTCATTTCTAGTTTTGTTCCATTATGGTCAAAGAAGATGCTTGATATTATTTCAATTTTTTGAGTATTTTAAGACTTGTTTTGTGACATAACATTGGTCTATCCTTGAGAATAATTTGTATGCTGAGGGAAGGAATTTGTATTCTGCAACCATTGGATTAAATGTTTTATAAATATCTATTAGGTCCATTTGGTTTATAGGGCAGATTAAGTCTAATGTTTCTTTGTTGATTTTCTGTCTGGAAGATCTGTTCAACACTGAAAGTAGGGGTGTTGAAGTCTCCAACTATTATTGTATTATTGGGGTCCATCTTCATTTAGCTCGAATAATATTTGCTTTATATATCTGGGTGCTCCATTGTTGGGTAATATACAGTTATGATTGTTATATCTTCTTGCTGAATTGACCCCTTTATCATTACATAATGACCTGCTTTGTCTCCTCTTATAGTTTTTGTCTTGAAATCTATTTTGTCTGATATAAATATAGCAACTCCTGTTCTTTATTTTTTATTTCCTTTGGCATGGCATATCTTTTTCCATCACTTTATTTTCAGTCTGTGTGTGTCTATATAGGTGAAGAGTGTTTCTTGCAGGCAAGAGATCATTGGTTCCTATTTTTCATCCATGCAGCCACTCTGTCTTTTGATTGGAGAGTTTAGTCCTTTTATATTCAATGTTATTATCCGTAAGTAAGGACTTACTCCTGCTATTTTGTTATTTGTTTTCTGGTTGTTTCGTGATCTTCCTTTTCTTCTTTCCTTCCTTCCTGTCTTTCTTTTAATGAACATGACTTTCTCTGATTATAGGACTTAGTTTCTTGCTTTTTATTTTTTATGTATCCATTGCATTTTTTTAAATTTGAGGTTACCATGAAGTTTACAGATAACATCTTATAATCCATTAATTTTAGCTGATAACAACTGAACACTGCTTGCATAAACAAACAACCAAAAAGAAAACTAATAAAAACTCAACACTTTAACTTCCTCCCTCTGCTTTTTAACATTTTGTTTTTTCTATTTATATCTTATTATACTGCCTATGTATTGAAAAGTTGTTATAGTTATTATTTTTGATTGCTTTATCTTTTAGTCTTTCTACTTAAGATAATAGTTGTTTACACACCAGAGTTACAGTGTTATACTATTTTGTATTATTCTGTGTACTTACCATAACTAGTTAGTTTTGTACCTTCAGATGATGTCTTATTGTTCATTAATATGCTTTTCTTCCCAATTGAAGTATTCCCTTTAGCATTTCTTGTAGGATTGGTCTGGTGTTGATGACATGTTTTAACTTGTGTTTGTCTGGCAAAATTTTTATTTCTCCTTCATGCTTGAAGGATATTTTTGTCCAGATATACTATTCCAGGGTAAAAGTTGGGTTTTCAGCACATTAAATATGTCATGCCACTCTCTCAGCCTATAAGGTTTCCAGTTAAAATCTTATTGCCAGACGTGTTGGTGCTCCATTGTTTGTTATTTGCTTCTTTTCTCTTGCTTTTAGAATTATTTCTTTATCCTTAACCATTAGGAATTTGATTATTAAATGCCTTGAGGTAGTCTTCTTTGGGTTAAATTTGGTTAGTGTTCTGTAACCTTCTTGTACGTGGATATTGATATCTTTCTCTAGATGTGGGAAGTTCTCTGTTATTATTTCTTTAAATAAACTTTCTACCCATATTTTTTTCTCTACCTCCTCATTTAGGCTAGTAACTCTTAGATTTGCACTTCTGAGGCTGTTTTCTAGATATTGTAGGCATGCTTTATTGTTTTTTTATTCTTTTTCCTTTTGTCTCCTCTGACTATATTTTCAAAAAGTCTATCTTCAAGCTCACTAATTCTTTCTTCTGCTTGGTTAGTTCTTCTATTAAGATACTCTGATGTATTCTTTAGTATGTCAATTGCATTTTTTAACTTCAGAATTTCTGCTTGATTCTCTTTAATTAACTTAATCTTTTTAAGTTATCTGATAGAATTCTGAATTCCTTCTCTGTGTTACCTTGAATTTCTTTGAGTTTCCTCAAAATAGCTGTTTTGAATTCTCTGTCTGAAAGGTCACATATCTTTGTTTCTCCAGGATTGGTCCTTGGTGGGTTATTTAGTTTATTTGGTGGGGTCATGTTTTCCTGGATGGTCCTGATGCTTGTGGATATTTGTCAGTGTCTGGGCATTAAATAGTTAAGTATTTATTTTAGTCTTTGTTGTTTGGGTTTGTTTGTACTCATTCTTCTTGGAAGGCTCTCCAGGTATTTAAAAGGACATGACTGTTGTGATCTAAGCCGTATCTACATCAGGAGGCTCTCCAAGGGCAGTAATGTGCTTGTTCTTTCAGACTTGTAGAGGTACTGCCTTGGTGGTTGTGGACAAGATCTGGATAAGATGTAGATTAGATCTGTGGATAAGATCTGGAAATTCTCTCAATTGCCAGGCAGAGACTCTTGTTTCTTCTTACTGTATCCCAAGAAAATGTACTCTCTCCCTCCGTATTGACCTGCCTGGAACTGGGGATGAGGTGACACAAGCACGCCTGTGGGTACCACCACTGGGACACTGCTGGGTCAGACCTGAGAGCAGCATAGCCCTGAATCTCACCCACGGCCCGCTGAAACTATTACCTTGTTACCACCTATGTTCACTCCAGGCCCTAGGACTCTACAATCAGCAGGTGGCAAGCCAGCCAGGCTTATGTTCTTCTCTTCAGGGCATCGAGTTCCCCCAGGCCATGGGCAGTAGGCATCCAGGTCCCCCACCTGGCGGCTAGGGTCTAGAGTAAAAAACCTTGGAAGCTTACCTGGTTTTCTATTCTACTATGGTTTGGTTGGCCTTCAAACCATAAGACATAGTCTTTTCTACTCTTTCTTCCTTCCCCTTTCCACAGGAAGGTGAGCCTCACTCTATGGTCACCACCACACGGGGAGTACTTCCAGGCTCTTGCTGATGTTCACTTAAGGCCCAAAAGCTCTTTAGTCAGCTCTGGCGAAGGCTGCCAGGCCTGGGACTCACCCTTCAAGGCAGTGGACTGGCTCCCTTTTGGCCCAGGGAAGGTCCAGAAATGTCATCCAAGAGCCAGGGCCTAAAATTGGGGACTTCAAGAGCCTGTTTGGTGTTCTGCTCCAGTGTGGCCAACTTGGTACCTGAAGCCAGAACATCTCAGAGACTCATCTAAGGCCCATGATACTATCTGGGTATCACTGTTGGTTATTCAGGGCCCAAGGACTCTTTAGTCAAAAGGTGATGGATCCTGCCAGGACTGGGTCTTTCCCTTTGAGACAGTAGGTTTTCTTCTGGCCCAGAGTGTGTCTAGAAATGTCATTTGGGTGCTAAGACCTGCAATAGAGGCCTTACAGCTTAGAACACTGCCCTATCCTACTGTGACTGAGCTGGTATCCGAGATGAAAAATAGAAATTCTCTTACATTTCCCTCTCCTTTCCTGACATGTAAAGTCTATTATGGAGCCACGAGCTGTTTCGCCTGGGGTTGCAAGAGGGGTGGTTCAAGCGCTTCCTTAGCTCCCTGGCTGGTGTTTTAGTAGGTCATGTGCCCCTCAAGTCCGCTGGCTCAGTACGTAGCTCAGGAATAGGACTTGCAGTCCTTGTGGCCCAGACAGCCTAGCAAGTTTTATTTAGGAAACCAGAACACTTCAGCTTGCAGTGGTGAGGCTTGCTGGAATGCAACTTCTGGCCACTAGGATGGGGAGTTCTCCTTTGGCTAGGTTTTGTCTGAATGTTCCCTATGGGAGCAGACATTAGCTGACTTCAGCCTAGTTTTACTTTCTGCTGTGACAGGGCAACACTGAGTTAAATGCAACATCTTAAAAGCACTGCACTCTCCCTTTCCCAAGCACATGGATTTCTCTTCATTATGCAGCTGCTGTGGGGGTTGTGGGAGGGGTGGCATTGGCAATTCAAGGCTGTTTTTCCTCTTCAGTGCCTCTTTTAGCAATATGGAGTTAAAACTAGATACTGTGAATGCTCACCTGATTTTTGGTTCTTATAAAGGTGCTTTTTTGTGTGTAGGCAGTTGTTGAACTTGGTGTTCTTATGTGGGGTACAGTCAGTGGGGCCTTCTGTTCCACCATCTTGCTCCACCCCTTTCATTCTATCCAGTGTTATTTCCTATCCTCTTGCCTTTCTTAAATATATCCAAAATTTCTCACTTTGCTACAGTAAGATCACTAATGCATCTTACCACCAAACTCTGAGTTACTCCATACTGCTAAAAGAGGCAATTTTTAAATTAAAGCATGTACACTGCTTTTTAGACCCATAATATCGTGGGGGTACTAGATAAAACTAGATACTGTGAATGCTCACCACGATATTATGGGTTCAGCTCCAGACCACTTCAATAAAGTGAATACTGTAACAACGCAAGTCATGAAAACTTTATGGTTGCCCAGTGCATACAAAAGTTATGTTTACACTACACTGTAGTCTAATAAATGTGCAATAGCTTTATGTCTAAAAAGCAGTATACATGCTTTAATTTAAAAATATTTTATTACTAAAAAATGAGATTGATCATCTAAGCCTTTAGTGAGTCAGAAACGTTCTGGTGGTGAAATTTCTTAAAATCGGATGACAGTGAAGTTTGCCATTATTTCTTGACTCTTCCTTTCATGAAAGATTGATCTCTAGCTAGCAAAGTTGTTCGATAACATTTTACCTACTGTAGAACTTCTTTTAAATTGGAGTCAATTCTCTCAAAGCCCGCTGCTGCTCCATCAACTAAGTTTATGTAATACTCTAAATCCTTTGTTGTCATTTCAATAATGTTCACAACACCTTCACCATGAGTAGATTCTATCTTAAGAAACTACTTCATTTACTCATCCATAAGAAACAACTACTCATCCATTCAAGTTTTATCGTGAGATTACAGCAATTTAGTCACATCTTTAGGCTCCACTCTAATTGTAGTTATCTTGCTGTTTCCACTACATTTACATACAGTTACTTTCTCTATTGAAATCTTGAACCCCTCAAAGTCATCCATGAAAGGTGGAATCAATTTCTTCCAAAGTCCCGTTAATATTACTCTTTTGACCTCCTCCCATGAATAACAAATGTACTTAATAGGCTCTAAAATAGTGAATCCTTTTCAGAAGGTTTTCAAATTACTTTGCCCTAATCAATCAGGGAATCACTATGTGTTGTAGTTACACCCTTTTGAAATTCATTTCTTAAATAATAAGACTTGAAAGTCAAATTACTCCTCCATTTAAAGGGCTAGAGAATGGATGTTGTATTAGCTGGCATAAAAACAATGTTCTTCTCCTTGTACATGTTTGTCACAGCTCTTGGATGACTAGAAGTATTGTCAATTAACAGTAGTACTTGGAACAGAATCTTCCTTTTTCTGAGCAGTAGATCTTAACAGTGGGCTTAAACTATTTAGCAAACCATGCTGTCAACAGATGTGCTGTCCTCCAGGCCTCGTTTCATTTATAGAGCATAGGCAGAGTAAATTTAGTATAATTCTTACAGTCCTAAGGATTTTCAGAATCATAAATGATCATTGGCTTCAATTTCCAGTCACCAGATGCATTAACCCCTAAAAAGAGAGTCAGGCTGAATCTGAAGCTTTGAAGTTAGGCTTTGACTTTTCTCTGGCTATGAAAATCCTAGATGGCATCTTCTTTCAGTATAAGGCTGTTTAGTCTCCATTGAAAATATGCTGTTTAGTGGAACCACCTTCATCAGTTATCTTAGCTAGATCTTCTAGATAACTTTCTACAGCTTCTTCTATATCAGCACTTGCTGCTTCACATGCACTTTTATGCTATGGAGATGCCTTCTTTCCTTATACCTCATGAACCAACCTCTGCTAGCTTCCAACTTTTCTTCTGCAGCTTCCTTACTTCTCTCAGCCTTCATAGAATTAAGGCCTTGCTATGGATTAGGCTTTGGCCTATATGAATGCTGTGGCTGGTTTGATCTATCTGGACCACTAAAATGATTTTCATAACAGCAATAAGGCTGTTTTGCTTTCTCATCATTTGTGTTCACTGGAGTAGCACTTTTAGTTTGTCTAAATGACGCTTTCTCTGCATTCACAACTTGGCTATCTGTTTGGTGCAAGGGGACTAGCTTTCAGCCTACCTTGGGTTTCAACTTGCCTTCCTCATTATGCTTAATCATTTCTCACTTTTGATCTAAAATGAGAGACTTGCAACTCTTCCATTGACTTAAACACTTAGAGGCCATTGTAGTTTATTAACTGGCCTAATTTTAACATTTTTGTATGTCAGGGGATAGGAGGGCCCAAGGAGAGGGGAAGAGATTGGGTAATGGCTGATTGGTACAGCAATTAGAACATACAACATTTATCCATTAAGTTCATTGTCTTATATAGGCATGATTCATGATGCTCCAAAACAATTAAAATAGCAACAACAAAGACCACTGATCATAGATAACCATAATAGATATAATAATTATAACAAAGTTTAAGTTATTACAGGAGTTGCTAGAATGAGAAACAGAGCCATGGACTGAGTACATGCTATTAGAAAAATAAACTTTTTCAATGCAGGGTTGCTACAAACCTTCCATCTGTAAAAAATGCAATGTCTGTGCAGTACAATAAGCTAAAGCATGGTAGAAAGAAGTATGTTTGTACCTCTTGTTACTTTCTGTTTTTCTGGACCAAGATTTGATAAACCTTTTCTGTAACAAGCCAGATAATAAATATTGTAGGGTTTGTGGTCCATATACTATCACTAGTTTCTTTCTTTCTCTTAACCCTCTAGCCTCCTCCTCTTTCTTCTTCATCCCTTTAAAAATGTAAAAACCATTCTTAGTTTGCAGGCAGTACAAAATAGGCCATAGACTAGATTTGGCCCAAGGATTATATTTTGTTAACCCATGTTTTACATAATCTCTTCTTTAGTGAATATTTCTTCTTCTCCCCGTAACAGTCTGACAATATTGAAAGACTATAAATATTTATTAAAATATATTTTCCTAGATATAAAGCAAATTTGATTGGAACTACCCCCTTTGTTAAAAATGTTGTCTTTTGATAAAATCTGGAAACGCAAACAACTAGTATGAAACAAAACCAAAATCCTGTTCCTTTTGAACGAACTGGGATGGACTTAACAACAAGTATTTTACTAAAGTACATTACATACCTTTCGAAAAAAATTTCTAAAGCTAATCTTTCATCTTTATTGCACCTTTTCTAAATATGATCCAATTAGAAATTAATCTAGGTAAGTAGAAGAGTAGGTGTGACCTACAACAGCAGTGTATTAAAGGCTTTGCCTCCTCACATGGAAGAGGTATCACTGATAGATAAGGGCCTTTGGAAAATCCTTTTTATTCCTTTTTATTAGGACAAAATTCAGAGATACATACAAGCATGGAGCAAGCCAGTTTTCTTCAGTGGTGAAGTGGTCAGGATAGCTCTTTTCAATAAGAGTGTTTTTGTATTTCTAGTTTAGCTAAACCAGGATCTAGATGATAGTTGAAACATATAAAAATATTTACAGTAGATTTCTATTTGTCTTTCCATGATACAATTAGAAATGCAAGTACAAATGCATGCATGTGTGCCTTGTGTTGCCTTTCTTTCCTTCCCCCCCCCCCCATTTTAATTCATGTCCAACTGTTTTGCTTGGGTGAATTTGTACCTTTCATATTCAGCAACATTTTTCTATATATCCTTTAGTCCTGTTTGTCTGAAATTTGCAATATGAACCACTTTTGATTTTTGAGAAAATTTAAGCTGTTATCCAGTAGCTCGTCTGGATCTGCACTGTGATAGCAATGTTGTGGCTTCAGTAGCCATCTGCTTCGAGATGGAAAGTCTTTGTTACCCATGGTAGTGAAGGAGATAGGGGATGGCTTTAATTATGTCTGCCATCACACAGCTATGCCAATTTGATCTACAACTTTAAACAGAAAAGAAAATTTACAGCCAATTTACAGTCTACATTAATAGGATATAGACAATCTATGACATTTCCAAACTAATGGGCTACAATTACCTTAAATAATGCAAAAATATTTGTGCAATAAAGAAAAATTAAGTCAGTGTATTAAAACTTTCTAAATTTATACAGCATTCTTTCACGTAATTTGTCATTATTTACCACCAAGATGCTTGGACAGAGCCACTGACAGATAACTTGGCTCACTCAAAATGGTTCAGCTCCACTCAGGGCAGACAGTTTAGGGAAGAGAAAAAATGCAGGGGTCTCTACCTGTTCCCAAATTCCTACTGATATCCTCACAACTGGAAGTTGGAAGGCAGGGAAGCAAAACCTTCCTCTGAAGACAGAGAGAGGGCTGAGTGAAGACTAACCTTTTAGGGAATATGGAAGTTGTTGAAGTGTAAATTAATTTTAAAAAGGAGTAAATTACTCAATATTTAGTGAACCCATGCTAAACACTCTACCTGTATTTTAAAAATTTAAGCCTGATAAAAAACCCCGTTAACATTCATTCAATAATTATGGCCATTTTATATGTTTCAGAGTTTATATTATGACATCAATGATCTCAGACACAGGATGCATTTTAAAATCCTCTACAGCCTAATATAAGTCATCTAGTAAACAAAACCCTTTACATAGAATCACTCGAACTCAATTTTTTTTTTTTTTTTTTTTTTTTTTTTAATGAAGTCTTGCTCTGTCGCCCAGGCTACAGTGCAGTGACATGATCTCAGCTCACCGCAACCTCCGCCTCCCTGGTTCATGCCATTCTCCTGCCTCAGCCTCCTGAGTAGGTGGGATTACAGGCGCATGCAATCACCCCCGGCTAATTTTTGTATTTTTAGTAGAGATGCGGTTTCACCATGTTAGTCAAGCTGGTCTCAAACTCCTGACCTCGTTATCTGCCTGCCTCCGCCTCCCAAAGTGCTTGGATTACGCACTAACTCTTTTCTAAATTCCTTGACCTAGTGTGTTTCCAAGAGGACACAAATTCAATGATAAACTTAATGAATTGTTCTTACCTCCTTTGCAGAATAATAATAGCTAACATTTATTGAGCTCTTGTTGAGTACAAGGCTCTCTGTGGACTATTTTATTTCATTTTTATATCAGTCTTGTGAAGTTGGGAGAAGTTTTACCCCCATTTTATAGGTACAGAAAACTGAGACACCTAGAAGTTACATAGTTTTATTCCAGACCTCATGTCCTTAGTCCATATTTAATACTATCGAATAAGAAAAGTCATATTACATAAATATGAGTAATTATAGACCATAAAAGTAGACACATTTATGGTGTGATTAGTGAGGACAAATAATTACACTTGTACAATAAAACTAGGCAGAAATAAAGAAATGAAATGATGGCAAAGTGACGAGGATCTCATGGAAAACTATTTTGAGAAGGTAGGATTTGAGAGACTGGACCACAAAAGGAAGCTGTCATCTCACAATTCTCTGCAATTATCAACATAGGAGACATCAAAAATAAAATCCACCTCCTCTATTTTGTATCATTATTTACCTTGGTGGAAATGGCAATTAATTTTCTGGATTTCAGAAGTATGAGCAGCTTGCAAATGTCTCTATAAAGCATGTCTTGGATTTTTATGTAATTTATGTAAGCACAACGATTTGCTTTCTTGTAATTTGTACAAATTTCATCTTCTTCTAGCTAGGAAATAATGTAAATATCAGAGACAGAGCTCTCTTCATTTAGGCAGATGTGCCTACTCTTTTATAAAGGCAGGGACCATGGGAAAAGATGCCAAGGAAAAACGCTATCTCACCATTAACTTTCACCCATGAAAATGTTCTCTTTTTACTTAGTAACACTGCAGAATGTTAGCTTTAGAAAAGATGCAAGAAACTATTTAGAAGAAAAAAATCCTTATTTTTAGATAAGAAAATGGGGATCCAAAGTAGCCAAATGACATAATTGAGTCAGAGAAGTTCAAAAGTAAAAGATGTCACTTGTTTCACAGACATTTCAAAGATACTACTTATAGCAACTTTATAAAAATTGAATGAGCAGGTATCATTACCACTATTTCAGATAAGGATATTTAGTCTTATTTTATATTTGAAAACTATTTTATATTATTTTTATATTAGTCTTATTTTTATGATTATAAAGTATAAATTTGGTGCTAGAACCAAAGTTTTTTTATTCCCAGTACCATAAGCTTTTTATTCTAATGTGCTATCTCTGCAATAAGTTATGGAAAATATCAACAAAAGTTTATATGGAGAAAGTGGAGAAATTCTAATATGCTGTTTTCCTACTCCTAAGTGAATAGCTTTTTCCACTGTAGGAGCATCGCTCTAAAATGTTTTTCTTTAGAAGCTCAATGAGAAAATTGGTGAGATCCAGAGCCTGATGGTGGGAAAGAATTGGCTACATTGATGGAGCAAATCCTTTCTCTATCCCTGTGCCTGAGAAGGACTACTATTAGCCTCAGTAGTAAACAATCAATGATCAGAGCTGGTCAGTCACTGTTACTCAACGGTTCTCCTATTCTGTTTGCTTCAGAGCTACTACTTCTTGCTTCTACCATGAAATCTGTCCCTTAGAGATGCAATAATCCTTATATACACTCTGACTGCAGTGTGAGAAAGGCTCCTTTCACCCTTATTTAGTTTCAATTCCTCTTAGTAAGTTTTACTAAATAGTTAAGGATGAAATAAAGTCATAATAGGTCAGGCACAGTGATTCGTGTTTGTAATCCCAGAACTCTGGGAGGCAGAGGCCAGCGGATCACTTGAGGCCAGGAGTTCAAGACCAGCCTGGGCAAAATGGTGAGATTCCTGTCTCTACTAAAATTATAAAAATTAGTCAGGCATGGTGGTGCATGCCTATAATCCCAGCTACTCTGGAGGCTGAGGTATAAGAATCGCTTGAACCCAGGAGGCAGAGGTTGCACTGAGCCAAAATTGTACCACTGCACTCCAGCCTGGGCAACAGAGCAAGACTCCGCCCAAAAAGAAGAAAAAGAAAAGAAAAGGGAGGAAATAAAGTTATAACAAAGCCACAAAAGATATTCCATGAGCAAGGCTAAAAATTAATGTGTTACCTACAGATATGGCTGTGTGGTGGTGAAAATATTAAAATGTTGGCCGGGTGCGGTGGCTCATGCTTGTAATCCCGGCACTTTGGGAGGCCGAAGAGGGCGGATCATGAGGTCAGGAGATAGAGACCATCCTGGCTAACACGGTGAAACTCCATCTCTACTAAAAAAAAATACAAAAAATTAGCCAGGCATGTGAGACCTGTGATCCCAGCTACTCAAGGCTGAGACGGGAGGATGGGGCGTGAACCCAGGGAGACAAGAGCCACAATGAGGAGCTAGAACTCAGCGCCCAACCTAAGGTAGCAAATTAAAACTCAAAGAAATTAATAATGTAGTAATATGTAGTATTAATGTATATAAAATATATATAATAATGTGTGTATATATAATGTATATAATAGTAATAATGTACTCTCTCATATGTATGTATGTAGTAGTGTATATGTTTTGCATCGGTTGCTAAGCAGTCACTTGCTTTTTAAAGACTGCAAATACCCTTATACTTTCTTAACTTAGCTGCCTGACTTCTCTTTGCATTTCCCAATCCATGAATTAAAGGGAAAAGTGTGGGACAGTAGGGACAGTGAGGACCACATCCCGGTGCTCTGACCAGCATCTATCTGATTGTTCTTTGACCTGCCATACTGGATTATGTGAAATATTACCCTTGCACAATAGTAGAGAAATGGGTGTCTTCACAGAGTGAGTCTGCAACCTAGTCATATTCAAGCCAAATTCCAAACATCTAACAACCCCCAGGCATATTCAATGTGTCTAACTTGAGATTATTAACTTATCTTTCTAATGTTTTAGACTCTTTTCTAATACGTAATCTACTCAACAGACATTACCCCTATCCACCCAGACTTGCAAGTCAAAAATCTGGAATTAATCAGATTTCTGATTAAAACTTCCCTGTGTTTGGGAAGTTTGAAAGCCCTACAGCCTTTCTTCCTTATCACCTTTAAACCATCATCTTCTTACCAGAATTCATCCAATAGTGTGTTCTAATGGGTTTTCTATTACCTCAGTATCACACCGTTCAGTAAATTGTCTCCATATTAAAGCCCAAATTCACCAGGGTGATAGGCAAGACCGCCTCACAATTTTCCTTTTTCTTGGTTCCCTTCAGATTCAGCTGTGCTAAATCATCCAATTTCCAGGTCTTGAGAAATATCAGATGTTTGTTGTCTTTGTCAAGAATTGCTCCTTTTGCCTGAAACTCCTCCATCCTTTTGCTCCCACAGTGGAGCACTCAGCTTTCCAATTTATGTTAAGAATCAGTTGAGGCTAACCTGCTATATGAAGCCTTTCCTGCGCCTCACCAACCAGTAAGCAATCTCTTTTTCATTTCCTACTGAACATTGTATATATTTCTATGAAAGCACCTGTAAACATTTTATTGCACTAATTTTAGTACAGGTTGAGCATCTCTGATCTGGAAAATCAAAATCCAAAATGTTCCAAAACTTGAAACTTTTTGAGCACCAATGTGACACTCAAAGAAAATGCTCATTGAAATGTTTCAGATTTCAAATTTCCAGATTAGGAAGTTGAACTGGTAAGTATGATACAAATATTTCAAAATCCCAAGAAACCTGAAATCTGAAACATGTCTGGCCCCAAGCATTTCAGATAAGGGATACTCAACCTGTATGTGTCTTTTCTTACAGCTGATAAACTGTGAGCTGACTGGAGGTAAAAATGATATATATTTTTGCACCTTCATCTTTTACAGTAGAGCCTAGGACATATGAGATGTGTAATAAATATTTACTGAATAAGCAGATGAGTGAATTAGTCATTACCGAGCCTCCAAGTAGTGAGGATTCTGTAAGTCATTGTTTGAGAATGGCAACTTCTTTCATTTTTTTCTGAATATGCTCAAAACATTTTTCTTGTCATATGCTCAATATTAAAAGTTGGAAAATGCTTAAAGTCTAAAACAGTAATCTTTCATTACACCATGAATTTAGGCTCTGGCTGAATTAGAGGCAGCTCACCCTGCTCAGCTAACCTTACTTTGATTTTTTCAGTTGTAGTGAGACATCAGTTTCAATCACTCCAAGAAACCGAGATAGGTTTCCTATTTAGAAGCAACATCCAAACAAAACTTAGCTGTTAATGTTCGCACTAATAGGTGGGAGCCAAAATACTTTGCTCTCATGGAGGTAGAGACTAGGATAGTGGTTAGTTACCAGAAAAAGGGAAGAGTAGAGGGTAAAGGGGGAGGAAGAGAGATTTGTTAATGAGCACAAAAATACAGTTAGATAGAAAGAATAAGTCTTAGTGTTCCCTAGCACAGTAGGACAATTATAGTTGACAATAATTTATTGTATATTTCAAAATAGGTAGAAGAGAAGTTTTAGAAGGTTCCCAACACAAATGAAGAATAATTGTTTGAAATGATGTATATCCCAATTATCTGATCTGATCATTACATATTGTATGCATGTATCAAAATAGCACATGTACCCCATAAATTTGTACAGTTATTTTGTATCAATTTTTTAATCCCTCCAAAAAATATAAAGAAATCTTAGCTATTATCCTCATTACTTGTTTTAGCAGTCTGGAGCCCTGAACCTGTATTGTATTTCTTCTTCCTGTTAGGGGTTAACAAAGCATAGACATGGATTGGGTGGGCCTGCCAAAGACCTATTACTCTAGCAACTGGAGAAGCTGTCCAAGTTTCTTTTCCTGGGGTTTAAAAAGGAATGTTATGATGAATTAGTATTTTCTCACTCTCCTCCCTATCCCCAAGCTTAATGCTATTACACCTTTTAGGGCCAAGTTCTCTACAGGTAAATTTAATAGAACTGAATCAGAGGGACAGGTCTCAGCTAAATAATTAGGGATTTCATAGAGAGAGGGGAAATAATTCCTAAACAAAAGGTCTAGGATCACAACTCACAAATACTTCCCATGAAAAAAGGCATAGTTGACCATTGACATGTCTTTTCTAGGATCAGTGTTATAGCATTGATGTTCTTTAATTTCATGAACAGGAAATATTATATAACTTGTATCCAGGGAATTTCATGATACCATATGGAAAATTTCCAAGAAACTTCTATAAAACTTAAGACCTGTCTTTATACAAAGCAAGAACATTATTAGACATTCAGTTATATCACAAAATTCAGTGCATAATTGTATAATACACACACACTTCTGCTTTCTCACTGAATATTATTATTCTCAGTTAAAATTACTTTGGAAAATTGGATATGTTATCATTTACCTAACTGCAAAATCCTAAGGGCAATACTTCAAAATTTTCACTGTCATAAATAATTTTGGTGAGACAAAGTGGGACAAGCATTTCTATGTGTAATTCTTTGTACAAATTTTCTAAGTAGAATTATTATGTCAAAAGGTAAATTTACAAGAAAAAAACAAACAACCCCATCAAAAAGTGGGCAAAGGATATGAACAGACATTTCTCAAAAGAAGACATTCATACAGCCAACAGACACATGAAAAAATGCTCATCATCACTGGCCATCAGAGAAATGCAAATCAAAACCACAATGAGATACCATCTCACACCAGTTAGAATGGCGATCATTAAAAAGTCAGGAAACAACAGGTGCTGGAGAGGATGTGGAGAAATATGAACACTTTCACACTGTTGGTGGGATTGTAAACTAGTTCAACCATTATGGAAAACAGTATGGCTATTCCTCAAGGATCTAAAACTAGATGTACTATATGACCCAGCCATCCCATTACTGGGTATATACCCAAAGGATGATAAATTATGCTGCTATAAAGACACATGCACACGTATGTTTATTGCAGCACTATTCACAATAGCAAAGACTTGGAATCAACCCAAATGTCCATCAGTGACAGATTGGATTAAGAAAATGTGGCACATATACACCATGGAATACTATGCAGCCATAAAAAAGGATGAGTTTATGTCCTTTGTAGGGACATGGATGCAGCTGGAAACCATCATTCTTAGCAAACTATCACAAGAACAGAAAACCAAACACCGCATGTTCTCACTCATAGGTGGGAACTGAACAATGAGATCACTTGGACTCAGGAAGGGGAACATCACACACTGGGGCCTATCATGGGGAGGAGGGAGGGGGGAGGGATTGCATTGGGAGTTATACCTGATGTAAATGACGAGTTGATGGGTGCAGCAGACCAACATGGCACAAGTATACATATGTAACAAACCTGCACGTTATGCACATGTACCCTACAACTTAAAGTATAATAATAATAAATAAATTTAAAAAAAAAAAAGGTTTTAACATTTTAAAGTTCTTGGTAACGTATCACAAAATTGTTTACCGGAAGGTTTGTACCATTTTGCATTTCTACCAGGCATGGCATGAGAATGCCTATCTACTTGCACACACACTAGTTGAGTCTGAGGTTTTCCTAATTCATTCTTTCCACAAAATATGTAAAGCTACTTCTCTTAACTATTCTTCTCCAAGATCTCTCTCTCATTGACAGCTCTGAATATTACTTCTCTTGTTTCTTATTTTTCCTCGTATTAAGGTTCATATCTTGAGCCCCTCTCATCTTCACCTAAATATCCCAAAGTCCTGCATTCATTAGTTGGCCCTGCAAAAAGATTCCATCACTAGAATCTTCCATCCAGTCATTTATTACTGTGAGATCAGTCCCTGATTTGTTTTTTCCATTGCACTCTCACTAAAAACTCGTAAAACTTGTTATCACGCATTACCATTGCAAACAGCATGGTTGACAGTTTTCTTTTTTCTTTTTTCTAAACAGGGCTTGAGGGAACGAATACATAAAACAATCATCTGTGTATACTCAAGCAGGCCAGTGTTTTGTGTAAGACCCTAAGAGGTAGATCTCCAACCAGAGGCAATCAGTTCTGCTCAAATCAGAATACTGTCTAATGTTTCAGTCTGACCCACAAACAAAAGCCTGACCTCATCATGAAAACTTATTTTCCAGTCAGTGATTAATTTCTACCCGACATCTTTTATATAAGCATATTTTCAGAACTTGTGAGGTAACTATGGCAATGGACACCTAGAAGGGAGAAAGATCTTTGTTATTAATTTCTGCATGCAGAGATGGGTCAGGTATTTAGTTGTGCTATTATGCAAATCTCCAAACATGGCAGTGGGTGACCCGCTGGGATTGTTCTTACCAAGAACAATATGCCCTTTTAAAGAATCGTACTTTGAGGTTAACTGTTTTGTAAAAATTTAAAGACATAGAACTCTTTGAAAATGAAAGCAAACATGTTTTGCCTACTATTAAGAAAATGGCATTTCTTAATTGATTAGAAGGGGGAAATTTGTATATGTTCAAAGATAGTTCCAAAAAGTTTTCTTTTTTAATTTCATTGTGTTTGTTCGCTTGTCAGAGGCAATAGTGATTTCTAATATACTCATAAATGTCTGAATATTTTTATCAAGTTTCTTTCCATAGAAAAATGTTTTTTGAGATTTTGTTTTTTGTTCTTTGGAATAATAAACCAAGAGAACCTGTCAGCTCTGAAGTCAGTGCTCTGTTGATAGGACCCAAACTTTGATATTTATTTTAATTACAAAAGACTCCCAGAATGGTGGAATAAGATACAAGATGACATTAATGGTAGAAGGAAGAACCATATGTCTATGACTTACAAATGGAACAGGTGATATTCAGTTCATACTCAGAGAGTTTCTCAAACTTCTGCCCTAAAATAGAAGATAAATGAGCACAATTTCATTCTTCAAATTCCAGATCACAAGAGTCAGTGAAAGTTCCAAATGAAATGTTGCCAGTTTTTCCCAAGGATGTCTGCAAATTTTGACTTTCAAGTCCACAATATGGTTTATCATAAAAATAATGTCTTTACACAGTAATTTTAAAATTAAACCAATGCTATGTGAAGCTTCTTCCTGTCCACCCAATAGTTATGAGTAGCCTCTGGCATACAATGTCTCCATGATTTATTTCCTGAAGCATGGGAATTTAGACCTTATTGTTCCATGTAAGTCTTGTGTTCTGGCTTTCAAATGACATCATTTTAAAGGATTATGGTTCCAGGAGCTGATAACTAATCATCTCCTCACAAAACAATGATATAGGGGGAAAAGACTTTTCTGAATATTTTAGTTTCAATGTTACTATGGTTACAAGATACATTTCCTTTATTATCATAATCTTTTCTTTTTTTTTAATGCTTTTGCTCTCTAGAAAGGATTCTTTTTTGATATGATCACAATTAAACAATAGATTCTGAAATTGAACTGGCATTTATAGAAGCTGGTAACAATGTACAACAATTTTGCTTATCTGAAAAGCATACTGCTTTAAAGAAAATTTATAGATAGCTTTTCAAGGTTTGTCATTTCTTATTAGGGTTGACATGGCTCAAGTTTTGCTTTCTCAGGGTAACATCACAGAAATTTTCCATTAAATTATTCTCTTTCAGTAATACTCATGGTTCATTTTCATTTTTGTGTTACTTCTTAGAATATCAGTGTTGCTTTTGTGTAATATATCTGTCTGTACTTATTCAAAAACATGTACATAATCATGCTATGTAACACAATCATAACTAAAAATTTTGATATTGCTGTCAAATCACATTACCTATAATTAGCTTAACATATTTTTCAAGGTCCTATAATATGAAAAATAGAATGCTAGACAATACTGAAAATGTAAAAAGGGATATATATATATATATATATATATATATATATATATGCTAAAAACTTAAGAAAATTTTTAATGTCGCACTTAAATTACAGTGCATTCTATTTTGGTCTGGCCTTAAGTAGGCAGTTTAATATAATAATACATTGATTTGATAATTAACTTGGAGCTTATTAAACTTGTCGTAACTACTCCAATAAGCATTCTTACCTCTCTGTTGTTTTTCATTTTTTTCATAATCCCTTGGTGTTTTTCATTTTTTTTCATAATCTCTTGGTATATTAAGTTTAAACCATGGATCTTATCTATTTATACTGTGATCTTAAATTTTTTTAATTGTCAAATACTGTTTCAAGATATAAATATACTCTAGCAATGTATAAAACGACATCCAGACAAAAGGAAAAATAAATGAGATTGTCATATTCCCTCAAAGAGAAGAGATTATTAGCATCTCTGATCTCAGAAATTTCTCAGAAAAAAATGGCAAGCTTCTGAATAAACTGGACAGTCATTGAAGCAATAACACAATACTAAAATGATGAAATAAGTAGAAAACTATCTAATGACCTTTACTAATCATGGAGCTTTTCAGAGACATATAATTCAAAACATTTTCTAATTTCAAGATAATTACATCTGAAAAGATCCATGAATTCTGAGTATTTTGAATGATAACTTCAAATAAAGGTAAATATAGAACAGGGTTCATTTTAGTGCAACATTTTAGTATGAATCATATAAAGAGTCAGTGGCACATGGCACTATGCTGTCTTCTGTTTTAAAAGAAATCTAGATTCAGGGGATACATGTGCAGGTTTGTGACATGGATATATCACATAATGGTGAGGTTTGGGCTTCTAGTATAGCCATCACCCTAAATAGTGAACTTTGTACCCAGTAAGTAAATTTTTAATATCCATACCCTCCTCCCACCCTCTCCTCTTTTAGAGTCCCCCGTGTTTATTATTTCCATCTTTATGTGCATGAGTACCCATTGTTTAGCTACCACTTATACTTGAGCACATGTGGTACTTATTTTCTTATCCAACCATCCATTGATGGTCAACTTAGGTTTAATTCCATGACTTGTGAATAGTATTGCAGTAAACATATAAGTGCAGGTATCTTTTATATAATGCTTTCTTTCCTTTGGGTAGATGCCCAGTAGTGGGTTGAATGGTAGTTCTATTTTTAGTTATCTGAGAAACCTCCATGCTGTTTTCCATAGAGGTTTTACAAATTTAAATTCCCACTAACAGTGTGTAAGTGTTCCCTTTTCTCTTCAGCCTCAATAGCATCTGTTGTTTTTTGACTTTTATGAATAGCCATTCAGACTGATGTAAGGTGATATCTCAATGTGGTTTAAATTTGTGTTTCTATGAAATCATCATAGAAACAAAAAATGTTGAGCATTTTTTCATATGTTTGTTAGCTGCTTGTATGTCTTCTTTCAAGAAATGTCTGTTTATGTCCTTTGCCCACTTTTTAATGGGTTTGTTTTTTCTTCTTGTTGAGTTGTTTGAGTTCATTATAGTTTCTGGATATTACTCCTTTGTTGGAGGCATACTTTTTAAATATTCTCTCCCATTGTGTAGATTGTTTCTTCTGTTGATAGTTTCTTTTGCTGTGCAGAAGGTCTCTAGTTTAATTGTGGTCCCACTTATCAATTTTTGTTTTTGTTATAATTACTTTTGGCAACTTAGTTGTAAATTCTTTGCTAAGGCTGATATCCAGAATGACATTTGCTAGAAATTTTTGCTAGGATTTTTATAGTTTGAGGTCTTAAATTTAAATTTTTAATCCATCTTGACTTACATTTTGTATATTCAGAAAGATAGAGATCCAGTTTCATTTTTCTGAATATGGCTAGCAAGTTATCCCAGTATTGTTTGTTTGTTTGTTTGTTTGTTTGTTTTACTTTAAGTTCTGGGATACATGTACAGAACATGCAGGTTTGTTACGTAAGTATACGTGTGTCATGGTGGTTTGCTGTGCCTATCAACCCATCGTCCAGGTTTTAAGCCTCACATGCATTAGGTATTTGTCCTAATCCTCTCCCTCTCCTTGTCCCTCACTCCCCAACAGGCCCTGGTGTGTGATGTTCCCCTCCCTGTGTCCATGTGTTCTCATTGTTCAACTCCGACTTATGAGTGAAAACATGTGGTGTTTTGTTTTCTGTTCCTGTGTTAGTTTGCTGAGAATGGTGACTTCCAGCTTTATCCATGTCCCTCCAAAGGACATGAACCCATTCTTTTTATGGCTGCATAGTATTCCATTCTGTATATGTGCCACATTTTCTTTTGTTTTCTTATGAGACAGAGTCTCGCTCTGTCACCCAGGCTGGAGTACAGTGGTGCGATCTCGGCTCACTGCAAGTTTCGCCTCCTGGGTTCACGCCATTCTCCTGCCTCAGCCTCACGAGTAGCTGGGACTATGGGCGCCATGTGCCACATTTTCTTTATCCAGTCTATCATTGATGAGCATTTGGGTTGGTTCCAAGTCTTTGCAATTGTAAATAGTGCTGCAATAAACATACCTGTGTATGTGTCTTTATAGTAGAATGATTTATAATCCTTTGGTTATATACCCAGTAATGGGATTGCTGGGTCAAATGGTATTTCTGGTTCTAGATCCTTGAGGAATCACCACACTGTCTTCCACAGTGGCTCAACTAATTTACACTCCCACCAGTAGTGTAAAAGCATTCCTATTTCTCCACATCCTTTCCAGCATCTGTTGTTTCCTGACTTTTTAATAATCACCATTCTAACTGATGTGAGATGGTATGTGGGGTTATTTCTGGGTTCTCTATTCTGTTCATTTGGTCTATGTATTTGTTTTTGTACCTGTACCATGCTGTTCTTGTTACTGTAGCCTTATAGCATAGCTGGAAGTTGGGTACTGTGATGCCTCCTGCTTTGTTCTTTATAAATAGCCTGAATAGCCAAAGCAATTGGCCTGTAGTTTTCTCTTTTTCTTTGCCTGTTATGGGTATCAGGGTTTTACTCGTTTTGTAGAATGAGTCAGGCAGCAATTCCTCATCCTTGATTTTTCAGATTTTTCAGTGCTCTCGGCTCACTGCAAGCTCCGCTTCCCGAGTTCACGCCATTCTCCTGCCTCAGCCTCCCGAGTAGCTGGGAACTATGGGCACCCGCCACCATGTCTGGCTAATTTTTTGTATTTTCAGTAGAGACAGGGTTTCACCATGTTAGCCAGGATGGTCTCCATCTCCTGACCTCGTGATCCGCCTGCCTTGGCCTCCCAAAGTGCTGGGATTACGGACGTGAGCCACTACGCCCAGCCCCTGTCTATAACTTTTAAGTGAAGCATGTAGGCAATTTGCATTCATGGTTAGTGTTGATATGTGATGTTTTGTTCTTGTCATAGTTTGTTGTTGTTGTTGTTGTTGTTTTAGTTAATCTCCTTGAGGTCTCAAGTGTGTTATTGCTTTATAGGATCTGAGATTTCCACTTACGTGTGTGTGTGTGTGTGTGTGTGTTTTAATGATGGTGAGTGTCATTCTTTCATTTTCATGTTTAGAATTCCTTTGAACACAATTTGTTGGGCCAGTCTACTGATAGCAAATCCCTTAGTGTTTGCCTATCTGAGAAAGATGGTATTTCTTCACTTATGAAGCTTAGTTTAGCAGGATATGAGATTCTTGGCTGATTTTTTTTTTCTTTTTTCTTTTTAAAGAGGTTAAAAATAGTTTCACAGTCTCTTCTGGCTTGTAAAGTTTCTGCTGAGAATTTTGTTGTTAGTTTGATGGAATTTTCTTTAGAGGTGATTTGACACTTCTCTCTAGCTGCCTTTAGGATTTTTTCTTTTATATTGACCTCAAATAGTCTGACGACTATATGCCTTGGTAATGTTCATCTTATATAGTATCTTCCAGGAGTTCTGCGAATCTCTTGTATCTGGATATCTGAATCTCTAGCAAGATTGAGTAAATCTTTCTGAATTATTCCTTCTAATATGTTTTCTAAACTTCTTACTTTTTCATCTTTTCCCTCAAGAATGTTTTTAAGTCATAGGTTTGGTTGCTTTTCATATGCTATATTTCTCAAATGCTTTGCTTGTTTTTAAAAATTATTTTATTTTTGTCTAGCTGGGTTGATTTGAAAACTAGTCTTCAAGTTCTGACATTCTTTTTTCTGCTTTGTCTAATCTATTGTTAAAGCTTTCAATTGTGTTTTTAAATCTTTTCAGTGAATTTTTCATGTCCAGAAGTTCTCTTTGGCTTTTCAAAAATGTATTTATCTCTACTTTCATCTTCCGAATTGTTTCTTGAATTCTTTGTGTTGGTTTTCAACTTTCTGTTGGAGCTCATTGATCTTCCTTACAATCCATATCTTGAACTTTTTATCTGTCTTTTTGAAGTTTTTATTTTGTTTAGGATCCATTGCTAGAGAGCTAGTGTGGTCCTTTGGGAGTGTCACAACATTTTGTTTCTTCATGATGCTAGAGTCCTTGTGCTGGTTCCTTACCATCTGTAGAAGCTGTTACATCTTAGTTTTGAATTTACTTGCGTTTGGATGGGTTTTTTTTTTTTTTTCCTTCCTCACTTTGAGTGTTTGACTGTTGCACATGTTGGGTAGGGTATTTTGGTTTGCTTCTATGTATTATTAGAGAGTCAAGGTTCTGCATGAATTATTTGGTTATAGATAGCCTTAGTGTAGTGGTTTTTTCAAATGCTCATTGTTTTAGGTTTTAGTAGTGGTATGCTGTGTGTATTATCTGGCTCACTGTCTATTACAGAGGTGGAGATGTAGTGATCTTAGGAGGCTTATCTTATTTCTCAGTACTGTGCACTTCTGTCTGCAGAAATTATATTGGGTAGTGCAATTCACCTACTATTGGGTAGTGCAATTCACCTACTGGCTAGTAGGTGACACTTGTAGGTAAGAACCAGCTGAGTGCTATACAATGATGTTAGTGGAAGTTGGGAATGGCCCCGCAGTTTGACCTCCCAGCCAGTAGGTGGCAGTTGCGGGTGAGAGGCAGTTGTGGTGATGACAGTGGGATTTTTACTTTGTCTTTGTTGATCAGGGCAAGTTCCAGGATGTTCCGGGTTATGGGCAGAGCATGGGACTTTCAGGGAAGGGTGTGATCGATCTAGCAATTGTGCAACCAGGCTCTCTGAGGCATGTGCAAGCACTGGCCTTCACAGGGGTCTGAGGGTTGCTCCCAGTCCACTGAGACAACCCTCCAGGAAGAGGAGGAGACACCTTTCCTAAGCCACAGAGCCTTCTCAGGGAAAGAGTGATGACCTGATGTTTTCAGCCCAGCAGTCGGCCATTGGACCCACCCAGCTTCCATACCCACCAGCAAGTGGATCTCCCTCCAGCATCCAGCCCAAGAAGCAGACCTGACCCATTAGGCTAGTTCTGAGCCACCTGTGCCCAAAGTGCTGTGTGGGTCCAGTTGTTTTGAACTGTGATTCCCTGCAGCAGAAACTGCAACTATCTTGTCACACCATTCCTGATTTGACTAGGAGGAACTGCTCCAATACTGCCAACAAACCACTCGGGCAGATCAATGTGGGGTATGCTGTGGGTCTCCCATTGCAGTAACAACCAGGCTGGCAGTGTTGGGAGGAACTGGCGGGCCTGGGGACATGTGGTTCAGATGCTCCTCAGTTCCCAAACAGTGGTGGTGGGATCCATCTTGGGCATGTGAATGTGCCCAGCTCAATTCTCTCCTGGCTCGGCAGACAGCAGGAGCTGCAGCCACTTAGGGCGTGATGCAGAATTTTGCAGAGTGGGTGCCCAGAGTCATGTTTTGCTGCAGCTGCTCAGCTCACTGAAGCCTTTTGGGGTCCACTTTGGTTTAAATGGTCTCTTTGTATTCTCTAGGCTGTTCCCCCTGTGAGCCCAAAGGTCTGTGAGGGTGGTGGGAACTTCTGTAGCTAGGATCTCAGAGGATTGCAGTGGGAATGTGGTGTCCCAGAGTTTCTTCATTCATCCATTCCATGGGTCTAGTCTGGCTCCAGGGGCTGATCTTGGCAACTGGTGAGGCCAAGCAAGTAGCCATGCTTCCTCCCTCTTCAACCGCAGTGTCATCCATTGCCTCTCTATTAAGTTTCAGTGTCTTCTTTCAATAAATCTGTTTGAAGTCCAAGGTTTACCTGATATTTTGACTCTTCTTCATGAAGGAGACGCATTCCAACTGCACCTAGTCATCTGTCTCTAATCCTAATGATCTTCTTATTCCGGAAAAATATCAGAAATATGCCTAAGAAACTCTAAGACGTTTTACACAAGGCATTTATAAAGCTAGAGATTTTCCATAGATTGTAAATCCTTAAATGAGTCATCAAAGGTGGCTCTCATCAATATCATCACATTGTACTCTACATTTATATATTTTCATGAATCTAATCGTGGTTTCCAGATATAAAGAACATGAGAAAACACAGTAGAACTCTTTAAGTCTGCAGGTTTTCAACTTTCCATGTTACAGAGGGAGATATGAGCTCTGTAGCACCCTCATGTTCATGGAGGCCTTGCTTCATTCAATAGTAATGCATCCTTAAAATAGCAGATTGCTTTATAATACAGTTTTATTAATTAGGTGGGCCAATAGGTAATTGAATGTTTATAATCTGATGAAGTTAAGAGTAATCAATATGAAATAATAACCTTTGAGACAGGTTCAGAAACTGTTTTCCACTCAATATATTAGCTTTCTGTTACATTACCCTAATTTGAGTATATAAAATGTCAAGAAAAGGTTTCCTTTGCATTGTTGAATGATATCTTCTTCCCAAATTTGTTTGTTAGAAGCCGTAGAAGTATGTTATGAGCATATACAAACTCTCCAAACTATTGTCGTTGCATATCTCATACACAGGTGGAATTTGAAGCTCCAAAGGCCTCTATGAAGAACATTAAAGTGACTACACTGTCCCCAAAGTTGATTTAATCAACTTGCCATAATATCCCAATATTCCACCATTTTGAACTCATTTCTTTGGCTATAAGCAGGGATCCAAAAGAAATTTTACAAACAAGCTATCTAGTTGTTGTTGATACTAAGAATAGTTTGATTCATTTTACATTTCAGGTAGGGGAAAAAATATGGAGGAACAACAAATGTAGCCAAGTAGTTAATAAGTGCTCTGGGAGATTTAATGTGGCCCCACACTACTCAAGCCTGTGAAGGCACTGCTTTATAATAGCAGAATAGAATAACTGATGTTCATAATGGTGGCCCTGAATTAGCAATATAAAATGTTAGGTCAGATTTTATATATTCTATTTAATAATGAAAGCTATAGAATACATTTTAGAGAAATTGTAATAGCACAATTAAAATAAAAGTAAGTTAAATTATTCATTTTGGAAGAACCGAGGTTATATGCATTGTAATTGTTTCTTGATATTGTGTTAGATAAATACAATGTGTGCATATGTACTTAAGCATCCATATGTATATACATTCAGAAACAAAACTAAGAAGATAATTATAAAACAATAATATCTTACTGTTTTCTTTAAAAAAACACGAACAAATCAAATGTCTTCTTTTATGCTGTTTATTTAGTTTTTATAGATACATAACAGTTGTACATATTTATGGGATACCTGTGATATTTTGATACAAGCATGTAATGTGTAATGGTCAAATCAAGTAGTTGGGGTATTCATAGCCTTAAACATTTATCATTTTCTTTGTGTTAGGAACATTCCAATTCCATTCCTCTGGTTATTTTGAAATATACAATAAATTATTCTAAGTTATAGTAGCCCTATTTTAGTACTAAATATTGGGTCTTATTCCTTCTATTTAAATACATTTTTGTACCCATTAACCAACCTTTCTTATGCCATTTATTTTATAAATATTTCTTCTGTGAGAGAAGTTTGCATTTTAATAAACTCCTTTTTAAATGAGGTATATAAATGCTTCCTTCCCTTTTACCTTTTTAGTAGATACTTATCTTTTTATTTATTTTTATAGTCAGTCTCTTATAAATTAACTAGGTAGTGTTCTTAATGGAATTGCACATTATGAACAAATAATGGCCTTCCAATGACATACGTATGTCAAAGCTTACTAAAATAATGAGAGGAAATAAACTTGGAGACAAAAGAAAAATGTTTATTTTTGAAATGTAAGACCATTACCATTATTCAGTCACAACCTTTAATTTCATTAATGCCAAACCTATTATACCAAAGAAGTCAGTCTTTTAAAAATGGAATAATTGGAATGACCTGGCAAACCAGTGCTCTCAGTAGGAGATGTGTACAGACACCATTCTCAAAACTTAGCTTTCAAAAAATTGTGGAGGAAGCGCTAACCACAAAAAAACTAATTTGGAAATGTTAACCACAACTTGCATACAGAATATTAAAAGAAAAAAGGTATTTTCTTGTTCTCAGCAACTGTGACTGTTTGGATGTTTCATTTTCATTTTGTAAAAGTGTCCTGAAAAGCATGGGCTCCGTAAATCAATGATAAACTGATGATAATGAAGAAGCAGTTTGGTCATTTGACTGGAATGGAAATTGACTTTACATTACATTTTTAATGGGTTAGATTCATATTTTTATAGAATCAAACCTATTAATACATGAAAATTTAAATAAATTATCTTGGCTGTGACAAATAAGCCAGTTTTCAATCAAATGACCTATTTTAGGAGTTTTTATTCCTCAGTAAATAAGCTTGAGACTATAGAGCTCTGCTAAATTACCTAGAGCTCTGCTAAATTACTATTCTAGATATAAAGCAGCAAGAATTTTTAAAATATCTGTTGCTATTCATAGTCCAGTGGAAATATTGTGTCAAATATTTGAATAAGTAATGTGGCTTAAATTATACCCTTTTAAATGGCTATAAATTAGGACAAAATGATGAATAAAATTATAATTGTGTCATTATAAAACTTAGAAAGGGTCAGAGCAGACTGTACCATGAGCAGATACAGAAAATAAATTCTAAATATTTTCAAAGACCATTTCACTTCCATCAATCTCACTTCACACTTTCATATGTTTGGTTGTTTCATGTAGTGAAGATGCCATTGTCCAAGTAGAGGGGCTAGTGATTGTCATCACTCACTAGTAAGGTACATCATTATGCATTTTTTAAGTATTCCCTTGTCATCTACATGCAGGATAGTCACAGTGCCTATGTTTCAGAAATATCACATATTCCTACATTTCTTGAAATATTGAGGTTGAAGCAAAAAATATATATATATTTTCTCAAAACCAAGTTTATAACTGTACTACCTTGGTTTGGGAACAGTTTATATAGTCTCAGAAATAGAACTTTTGGGGGGCATCTTTACCTAGAAAGAGCAAGGCAAAATACCCTATTGGTAAAATTCTGATGCTCATGGAGTGAGGTCGCTCTTACACTTACACATTTTGGTGATCTCCAACTCCAAATATATTGTTTCTATCTGTGGAATAACCAACTCATCTCAGTTCTGTTGCCTAGTATGTGTGTACAGTATTTAAGATCAGTGAATCACAGTTTTCTTTCTTTTTTTTTTTTCTTTTTTTTTTTTTCTGAGACAGAGTCTCACTCTGTTGTCAGACTGGAGTGCAGTGGTGCGATCTCGGCTCACTGCAACCTCCGCTTCCTGGGTTCAAGCAATTCCTCTGCCTCAGCCTCCCAAGTAGCTGGGACTACAGGCACACACCACCATGCCCAGCTAATTTTTTATATTTTAGTAGAGACTGGGTTTCGCCATGTTGGCCAGGATGGTCTCAATCTCCTGACCTTGTGATCCACCTGCCTCAGCCTCCCAAAGTGCTAGGATTATAGGCGTGAGCCACGGCGCTGAGCCCAAGTCACCATTTTCTCATCTCTAAAATGGGCAGCACATCTATAAAAAGGGAGGTTAAGTATAAAAGTCAACTGGCCCAGAACCTAGCACACATTAAGGGTTTAATAAAAGGGAGGAATGATGAGTATGAGGAGGAATGATGAGTGTGTTTGCTTATTCATTCCAGAACTCATCAAAGATTGATTGCATGCTTACTCAGCACTAGGCTCTGTGCTCGTGCTGGAGTTACACAACAGAATGTAACAGGTGAGGCCACTGTCTTCATGGAGCCTCATTATAACCCATTGTTGGGCAATATCCTTCTGTTCCTCATCTGTGTCCCTGAAGGAAGCATCAGCAGTTACACCTTGTCAGCAGGTGCATTCTTACTATTGTGCCACTAATAATGGTTTCTGATTATATTTCTAATGGTGGTACTGCTTTAGTTCATGTTACACAGCCTCTAGCTTCTGTCTCTTAGCCTTCAAGACTGCCCTATGCATATGGCCTCTTTGTCAATTGTAATGGTAATATGACTGGATAAAAAGGATTATTGTAGGAATGACCCCGTTTTTAGTTCCCTGCTGAGAAGTTTGGAAAATATGAGAAAAGCTCTTTGATGAAGAATTTGGAATTTTTACTATGGAGTCAATTGTTACTCTTTATGATGTTTGGAAAAATGGTCCTAAAGCAAAGCATTTATGTAACATAATGTGTATTTAACAACAACTTGGAATTTTGATGAATGGGAAATGAGTACAATATATTGGCAGTGGTAATATTTAGAAATAATTATAAGCAGCTTGTTCTGATAAGATTTATTAATATTACATGCATACATTCATGTTTTATATATAGATATATACATAAAATTTAATGTACCAAAGTCAAACGAAGAATTAGTTTAATGACAGAGAAATAAACAAGTAACTCTTCCAGTGTAATATTTACAATTCTGTATCCTTTAGGGGTGTTGAATACCTAGAATAGGACACTCATTCTATGTAATGAGAGGGCATACTGAAGACTTTAGCACAAATTAGAACACTGATAGTTATAGAAGTTCCTGAGTTCCAAGAAGTCAACATACCTTATTGTGGAGAGACCACTGTAGACTTGGAATACTAAAAAGCAATGAGAGACACAGAAGTCTCTCACTAAGGGAATGAGAAGGGTTTCATGCAGTGCTCCACATGGGGTGCTGGCATCTTCTTTATTAAAAACATGAAGGTCTCTTGGTGATACTACACAATGCAGCGACCCATGGATGAACTATTGACAGAACCTTGCACATTATATTTCTTTCATCATACATGTTTCATCTTGCTGCCAAACAATTTGAACGTAGAAACTTTTGAAGTTTCCTCCTGTCTGTATTTTCTAGTTAGACAAAAATAGATGTTATGTGAAAAATTAAGCAACTTTACATTATTCTGCCTTTCAGATCCAGACATTTATATACTATGGGTAGCAAGGTACATTTTATTTACTTTTGCAAATATATGGACCGTCCATGAAATAATCTCTCTCATAAGAGCTTCATCCTTTCACTAAAAAACTATTCTTCATCCTTTTATTCCCTATATCATATTCAATCACTTATAGCAAGTCCTGTCAATTTTTCTTGCCCTCAACCAAATATATGTCCCTGTTTCCTTTGTGTGGTACTGTTCTCTTAGAAAACTTTTTTATAATTTGCTCTACTTCCCTGGGTATCTCTGTTGAAGTAGGTGATGCCCTTATTCATCCTCACACATCTTATTTGCCTATCAGTGATTTTTTTATAGGTTGCCAGTACAAGTAGATATACAATTCAACAAATATTGAATGCCTACCATGTGTCAGAAACTGTCAGAGGCACTGGGACTACAGTGTTTATTCTGCACTTTTGAAAGTACTTAGAAATATAAAGGAATAGAGTGCAAAAGCAAGTACAAAATGTTACGCTTTGCCCCTATTATATGCTCATCTATGTTTATTTTAACTTGTGTTTGCATCTTTTTGGTTTAAAACTTGTATTTCTTAAGAATTATTAAAATACAAAGTTTGAGTTGTGGAAATACCGCATGCCAGAAATTGGTCAAAACATATATTTAATTATAACTTTGATTTTGCCATTTTTGTAACAACGTTTATATTATGTAAGTAAGTAATAAGTCTAATTCTGCTCATGCATGCATTCAATAAATATTTATTGTCTACTATATCTGGACTATTCTAGGTGCTAGGGACGTATTGGGGGTACACAGTAGACAAATGCATTCTTTCTTCTTGGAGTTTATGTTTGAGGTAGGAGACAAACCATAAACATATAGGAAAAAAGAGTATGAAATGTCAGGGATGTGTGTGTGTATATAATGTGAGATTACCTGGCCCTAACAGCATCACTGAGAACACTTGAAAACAAGCATGAAGAAAGTAGGGGAGATAGACACATGATTGTTTGGAGGATAACCCAGGCCAAAGAAACAAGTATAAACAAAGGCCCTGAGGCAGAAATATTTCTGGCATATTGGAGGCTCACCAAAGATAATCATGGCCACCATCTTAATAGAAAATCTTTGGCTTCTGTATTAAGATTAGACTATAGGGGAGGAGGGTAGAACTAAGGCAGAAATACCAGTAATCAAATAATTGAGGTGAGAGATGATATGGTAACCTGTGTCAGAGTAGTAGTATTATGGGTGCTTAAGAAGTAGTCATCATTTGGATTTTTTTTTTTTTTGAGGAGAAATTTGAGAAGAAGGTATGTGATGTTAGAGAAAGATAATTTTCAAGTATGTACCGATCAATGGTTATGACCTGAATAACTGGAAGAATGGTGTTGCTATTAACATATAGAAAGGACTGGTGCATAGCCTGATTTGGTAGAGATTATTAGGAGCACAGATTTGGACACATAACATATCAGAGGCCCAAACAGAAGTGTCATGTAGGGAACTGAATATAGGGGTCTATTTATAAGAGTGGTTCAAACAGAAACTACACATTTAGGAATCATGGGCATTTAGGTGGTACTTAAAACCTAGAAAGAGTATAGAATGACATAGGGAAGGACTACATAAAAAAGAAAAAGTTCAAATACTCAAAATTAGGAAGTCCAAATTAGGATGATAAAGAGAAAAGGAAGAACCAGCAAAAGACACCGAGAAGGAGCTGTCTGAAAGGTAGGAGGAAAACTGGGCTACATTAAATTTAAATCAAATGTTTCAAGAAGGAGAGAATGATCAACTATGTCAGTGCTGTTGATGCGTCAAATAGATGAGAACTTAGGGACCAATATATTTGTCAATATGGAGATTATTTTTGATCGTGGAAATAGAAGACAACCCTATGTTTTTAGCATGTTATATAGGTTTATCTTTAAGATATAAATGATAAGATTGGGAACATAAATTTGTAAATTGTAAGGTGCTATACACATTTATAATAATAATTATTATTAATACTGTATATTAATTAAAATCTGTTCTGGCTAAGATTATTTGCAAGTTAGTTCATTTTCTCTGATTATTTTTAGAACTGCTTGATCCATTTTAATGAAAATGATTTTAAATGTTAATATCCATCTGTGGGTGGTACTTTATTTTCGTTGGCTTCTGGAATGGACTGATGTGTGCCTAGTAGAGAGGAAAATGTATTTTGTTCCTAGGTTATATTAGACAGATTCAAATCTCAGATAAGGCGTAACAGCGATATTATGAGGTTACAAGAAGGTTAATGCTATTTAGACAGATGGTGAATTGCAAATTCAACCTGTTGTCACAATAATGAATATGTGAAAAAGCATCAATGTTGCAGATAGGAGAAAATGAAATAGTTGTTTTTACATATACTTATACAAATTTATTATTAACAGCTCTCTCGTAATAGAAGAGTTATTCCACACAAAAGGCTAATTATTATGTTCTCATTTATTAGTCATTACAAGAAATAATATTTTTATTATATTCAGTCTATCTTTAACAATTATTTTGATGTGATTTTTCCAGGCACAATGGCTTAAGCATTTAATCTAAAAATATTTTGCTGTTTTATGTATAATTTTCAATGTATTGTTCTATTAAATGATCTTTTTTATCAAGAACAGATTTCATAGCGCTTCTTACTCCTTGTCCAAATAAGTGTAGTTTCTATCAAGATATTTAAATTATCCCTTTTTTTTGCTACTGTTTTTTCCATTTTTGCTAATATATTTCATAGCCTAAATCTCCCAAATCAAGTACTAAGATATTCTCTTTTATTCAAGAATTTACTCTAGTCAATATGATTATTCAGTTTTCTAAAGAGAGATGATATTTAAAAATTCTATATAACCAGCTAAGCCCAATGCTTTGAGATATTTTTCTTCTATTTTGAAGATTACCATAAATTTTGGCATGTTTCCTATTAGGAAACACAATTCGTTTCCTAAAACAATTCCCAAGGAGGTGCACAGTGAATCCTGGTGTACATGAGATGACTGGCAGATGAACGGTTGCCTTCTGAAAGCAGCCAATTAAATAATGTGCAGCTTTGAAGCTGTCACTTGAAAATATTGAGGCTTATCTAAACTAACAAGTGATTGAAAACTCACAACAAACACCTTTTAAAGGGGAATCATACAGGCTTCTTTCAAAATTTTAGAGAATCATTAGGTGGCAAGTAGGTAACTATTTCTGAGAAATCTTCTTTCTACCATAGAGATTCCTCAAAAAACATATCAAGGAGAGAAGAGAGAGGGGCAGCTGCCTAGAACCGAGTTACAGACGGGCTATGCACTATCAAAACAGGGTCAAGTCAAAGGCAAAAAATAATAATGCTGCATTTTATATTATTTCAAATTAGTTAAAAAAGTAAACTTTTATTTGGTGAGCATGTTTACTGCTGTGGCATTTTTTTTAGCTTTAGAACTTCACTTTTACTTGTTTCAGAGCTGAGCTAATACATTTTAATGATGTTGTTAGCAACATTTCTAGTACTCAAAACAGGGAGTCTGTTGGGGTGCGGTGGCTCACGCCTATAATCCCAGCACTTTGGGAGGCCGAGGCAGGCGGATCACCTGAGGTCAGGAGTTTGAGACCATCCTGGCCAATATGGTGAAACCCCATCTCTACTAAAAATACAAAAATTAGCTGGGCATGTTAGCATGTGCCTGTAGTCACAGCTACTTTAGACACTGAGGCACAAGAATTGCTTGAACCCAGGAGGCAGAGGTTGTAGCGAACCAAGATCGCATCACTGCACTCCAGCCTGGGCAACACGATGTTGGAGAAATAAGGCTGGGTAGCCTAAAATGGACAATGTTGGGAGTATTTACATCATGAAAATCAGCAAATGCTCTAAACTAGGGTCTTTATTTTTAGAAATCTGGCTTTTCAGAACATCATAGGTTAGGATGAGGCCAGGCAGTTTGTGTTGTTATCAGATTCTGAGATGACACTGATGCCATTCGAAGACCATATTTTGGAAAAACAATAGAGTTAGGGAAACATGTAATATTGCCAGAAATACTTTTGATTTATTAAGCCAGTTAACATCTTGAGCTTTTGAAAAGTAGAACTTTTCTGAAAAGTGATTATTTCTTAAGATTTAGTTGTAATGATGGAAAAATATAATATATATTTCAAAACATCTATAATATACTTTCCATGATTATGTGGCTTAAATTGAATGAGACAACATAACCATAAACTGCCATGCAAAGGTGGTTTTGTTTTTGTTTTTGTTTTTGTTTTTGTTTTCTGCATTTTAAGTTTGGTTATTCATTGTGTCTTAGTTGCTCAAAATCCCAAATAACTTTTTCTTTGTATGCTATAGAAAAATTATTTCTTAAGATATTTTTAACAATAAACCTTTTCCCCCAACATGTGAGTAGTAAATTTAGCCAGGCCAGATGTTAATTGCAACATTACAGGTTAAGGAAGCAAATGGGGTAGTGAAAGGAAGGCACTTTATTGTTTTGTCTGTTCAACATATTAAATTGGGCATTTTTGCCCTCAATTAGCTTTCTATCTAGAAAAGAAAATAAATTAGTCATTTGTTTTAAACATGTTGGATGTATAAAAATATGAAAAGTATGGTATAAATAATTGAAAGGGAAGTTTCCAATGCTGCAACTAGAAATTTGAAGGAAAAAAAGGGTTCGAAGCAACCACGATGGAAAGCTGGTTTATAACCACTCAAATTACGGAATAGTTTGCCATTCATTATCCAGAATCTAGCCTCACGAGAGTGACTCCATCTCTCTGGGCCAACTTAAATTAATTGAAGTCATTAATGATATATAAAACCTGAATGCCAATTGTTAATTTATAAAACCTAATATCAGGCAACCTGGAATGCTAGTTCCTACATGATTAGAAATTTCTCTAGCTGGAGATAAATTTATTTGGAAAGTCAAACTTAGTAACTTGATCATCCTTAGGAAACAAAGATCAGAACCAAAGAAAGCAGCTGATGTGTTGAGTCAGCAGTGGATCTGATTAGAACAGCTTGCTTTTATTTCTAATATTATTATTACCATAATAGTTACTGATTATTGCTATACTATTACTTACATCAGTTGTTGTGACTCAAGATATAGTTTGTCAGTGTGAATGGAGGTTGAGAGAGAGGACTCAAAGGTCTCATAATATACTTCAGAATCTGGTTTTTTTTTTTTTTAATTGTTGTTGTGCTTATTTTTTTCTATTTTTGCTGAGCAGATACAAACTTATTTTGCCGACCATTATTTTACCTACTTTTGTAGAATCTACCTCAGAGGTTTTTCGTCAGCATTAAATGAGAGTATTTATGCAAAATGCCTAGAATAGTGCCAGCCACATAATAAGTCCTCAGTGGTAGGTAGATTATTATATTATCTCATTTAATCCTCACAATAAACTGCATTATTAGGTTAATCTTACAGATACAGAAAATGAAACTTATAAATGCAGTACTTTGTCCAAGATTTTACTGGAAGTGGCAGGGCCAAGATTTGAACTTTGCCATCTATATATTATTCCAAAACCCGAATGCTCCTCCCAAAATAAAAATAACTAAATTAATTAGCTAAGACTTCCTCTTACCTTGAAAGTGCTTAGATGGACACTGCCAATATTTTCACTGAAACTCTACTTTTGTTCCAGGCTCCCAAGGCAGTCCAGCCTTCTGACTGACACATCTCTTTAGCTGGTAAATACATCCTATTCAGTTTTAAACAAACTCACTTGCTTAATTCTTTTTTTTTTTTTTTCTTAAGGTGAGTTTGCAGGTCTTTGCTGTGATATAGTATGTCCTGAATTAGCCGCTGTGTGATGGACATCTTCATGTTCATGATGGAATACATAATGGAGGACCCTATGTACCAACAATAACAGTGTATTTGTAAAAAATAGTCTGTAGTTCTCCCTGTCTCAAGTCTTGAATCCCCAGGCTTTAACATTATCATTACCATTAAATATTTATCAAGTTCTTACTGCATATATGACCCAAATAAGGCAGAAACGATGCGGGAAAATAAAACAAGAATGATGTTTCTGCAAACAATTAACATTTCAAACGTTTCCATTGATCTCATTCATGATTTATTTTAAAAAGTCAAAATAATTTGAGAATTCTATTTACTTTCTAAAGACCCTAATTTTGTTTTTAATTTACTTCCTAATTACCATTTGTAAGAACTTTGTAATTTATTATTTATAACGTAAGTACCAAACCAACATAGTTTCCTTATCATAGTAGGTGTTCAATCAATATTTAATGATATATGTATTTTTATACTGAGAATGGAGTTCTAAAACATAATAAATTGATAACCTAAATATTTATTAAATGTATTAATCACTCGTGGACATTTTCAATAAATATTAGCCTTATTGAAATGAATTGTAATGTCCATTTGTAATGTTCAATTGTAATGTCCATGAATTGTAATGTCCAATTAAAGAATCCTCAATTTGAGGCAGGAGATATTGATACCTATCCTGATTCTGCCCTGATTTTGTTAATTCATCTCTCTAGACCTTATTTCTTTATCCATGAAACAAAATGATTGAATAAAATGCCCTTTGAGACTTCATACATTTCTAAAATTTGGTTTGTGCTAAACCATTTGAAAGAAAAAAATCCCCTACAATAAATTTCCACCAAACCATTAAGATCAGTTTTTCAGAATCAGTCTTTGATAAATCTTCCCTTTTATGTCAACACTTTGTGTCCTAGAAATGTAAACATTATCACCTGATGAATTAAGAGACTTCATAAATTCCACAGGAGATCCTGAAATAGACAGCATCGCGTTAGAATCCTAGCAGGGTCTCTGGTGAATACAGATTTAAGAATGAGGAGTCTCATCTATCCAACAGCACATACTGAATTAACAATTCCTGAAATATCACACAGTTTCATGTTCTTAAATCTGTACACAACTGAGGCAAACAATAATAGGCTTGCATATGTAATTATGTAATAGTTTTCCTAAGAACAAACAACTAACATCAAAGATGTCTCTTTCTTCCCCACTGTATTTAATAGAACTGTACTGCCAATTAGGGTACAAAGCTGTAAGAGGGGGATAAGGGAAAGAAAATGCAGTTTGTCTACAGCACACTTTCATATCTCCTTTTAGTTCTCCCATACTTCTTCATCTCACAAGCCATAGGCAATCAGACTTACTTTCCTGAGTTGGTGTTAACCCTCCAGCCTAGGCCCAACACTTCATCTCTCCATAGCTCCTGAAAGTCTTTCTCTAGGTTGCTCATGATTTACAATAGATGAGTTATATAAACTCATTACCTTTCTACTTTTAATTAAGTCATCCATTTATTGAATTTTTACTACTAGTGAAATACCTTGACAACTGCTGGCATTCAACAGGAAAAAAACAGCCACCCCTGCTTCCTTGGAGCTTATTGTCTAGTGGGAAAGATAGACTATCAAGGAAAAAATGCATAAATTCAATATGTAACTTATTTAGGCTAAATGCTATAAAGAAAGAAATAATGAGTTTCATAAGAGAGTCTAATGGAAAGACTGAATATACATATAATACATAGATATAGTTCAGAAGAATTTTCCTGGGGAAGGGATCTCAAAGATAAGTAAAAATTAGTCAACTGCAATGTGAGGAGAATATTAATTCCAAGAATGGGCATATTTTAGGAAAAGATGTTTTATCTCTTTCTTTACCCAGGGAAGACCAAACTAACCAAATGCTATGTGAAGCTTCTTTTATAAGAACTTCATCCCATTCACATAGGAGGACCCATCATGACCTAATCACCTCTTGAAGCCTCCACATCCTATTATAATCACATGGCCACACCTAAATTTTAGAGGAGACACATTCAAGCTATAGCAGCCAGATAGCTTCTATTTTCTAAGTAACACTTATTACGTGATTTTTTTCATTTACTATAAACTTTTAAAAGTCAAGATTTTATATATCTTGATCACTATTTATATCTCCTTGATGTGATGGAGAGTTGGTCCTCAAAATATATTAGCTGAATAAGTGAATGAATGAGTGAATACATTAGTACTGTGTAGCTTCCTTTCATATGCTATTTGTCATGTTGTACAATATACATATGAATGCAGTTGAAATATGAATCAATAACTTCATACTCACTTTTACCTTTAATTTTACAAGTAATGAGGATTTTATATAATTTGTAAAATTTTACTTAAATAATTAAATTGTTGACATTAGATTGATAATTGCTTGACAATGGCTACTAAATAGAAAATGAACATAGCTGTCAATACAAGGCAACCAACGACCATATTTTTATAACAATAATAGCCCACATTTAGTATTGTTCAAAGATTTTTACGTTTAATTCATATGATTCTCTCAACAACACTTTGAGATTGGTATTATTGTTATCCCAAATTTGCAATTGAGGAAGCTGCCTAAAGTCATATACCTATTAAGTAACAGAGCCAGGATTCAAACCCAGATATTCTGGCTCCCAAAATTCAGCTCATTGCCACTACATTATACTGCTTTATAGTCATCATAATGAACTTTTGCAGTTAGAAAACATTTTTATTATCCATTTATTCTTTTTATAGAATTAATGAAACAATAAGCAGTCAGCTGTGGTGAAAAGAATCCTATTCAGAAATCATTTTCAATTCTGTGTCAGCTAAAGCTCTCTCAAATTGACAAAACATCTTGTTCATTCTTGGAATTCAACTTATTTCCTTCCTGAATCAAAATATGTTCTACCTGGAAAATGCAAAAGATTAGCTTTTGTTTCTTTCTAGCCACGAATTCTTCAACTTTGGGGAGTTAAATATTTACCTCTAGTGCAATCTGATTAGAGAGCACATTGGAGAATCAAAGCTACAATTAGCCATATAGACAAAACTGCTTAATTCAAAGAGCAGAGTAAATAAGTTGGAATGGAATGGGAGAAGAGTATTTGATTTGATTAGCCTCATTAGTACAGGATTGGTGCTCTCACCTTTTTGCACCACAATGTCTGAGATTTCATTTCCTTAATAGTTTACTTCTACAAGAAAAAAATTGCCAATTTATTGTTTGCAAGATGAGGACAGACTATTTTTGTAGAAATTTTGAATCATTATCTAGACTACTTTCCGTTTTGCAGTAACTTGCAAGTAAGTTTTATACCATAAATTCAGTGTATCTTTTAAAAAGATTATAATAGTTTACATTTCAGTTTTTTGCTTACTCTGACACTTTTTATTTTCAAATAAAATTGGTTGCTTTTAATTGAGAAACTAGCATATGTGAGGCTTCACATTATACTTTTCTTAAATAAAATGTCAATCTTGAATTATTTTAAGAAATCTTTATTCAGCATTTTCCACTGCCAGATATGCTTTTAGACACTCAATACAACGATGAGCAGGAAGGACAATATCTTTAAGGACAAGTTTAAAGATCGAATGAAGTGAAGAATACACGAATATATACATAAGTAAGATATGGCAAGTACTAGGCAAAAATAAAATAGGGTAATATCACATAGAGCAGCTTAGAGGCTGGGGAACGTGGGACAATTTGAACACAGTGTTCAGGATAGTTTCTATCTAGCTCAGATGTGTCCAGCCATTCCGTTGAGTATTGGAAGTGCATATGCTGGGGGAAGGAACAATCGCATTGCTCAGTTTGTTTAGTTATTCACGGCTCATTCCTTTGAACTTCATGAAGCATAAATACTGCTCTGTTAGTATTTTAGAAGAAAAAAAAAAATGTGGTTCTTCCAGGGAAGCACTCTGTGTGGTATGAGTGTTAATTTTTTTTCCGGCAAAGCACTGACATTTCTTAATTACTCTGTTCATGAGTAGTCATGTATAGTGATTACTGAAGGCTCAGCAGAGCATTGTTCTTCCAAAGCCTTGGAGAACAATAATGCTGACAGTTCAGGCCTTCAGTGTCCAACACACTTTTCCTCTCTCTTCATTAAACCAGCTAATTACTCTGGCCAGTGGTTATTGTGTAGCTCCTCTCCTTTTCCATAACCCCCACAGCCCTTTACTGTCAGTGAAATTTACAGTAATAGCACAATATTCTCTTGCTACCAGGCTTTTCTGCTAGTTATTTAAAGGCAACACCTCCTTTTATGATATCCAGCTTCTGAATCACTTTACCAGTGGGTGATATCCATGCTTTAGACTAATGGAAACATTGCAACGCCATTTTTCTGGAAAACGGGGCACCTGCTTTCCCAGAAATTCTGGCTTGTACAATAAAATAGAAAATGATTTTTTAAAAAATACAAAGTTGCAATGCTGAAGGAGGTGTTTTGAGTGTATGTCTACATAATGCCAAATAATTTATTAATAGTTAATTCAGTTTTTAAAAAAGTTGGCCAAAACAGTTTGATATCATGGAATTAAAATAATTACATAGTGATTAAATTTATTTATTTATCTATTTATTTATTTATTTATTTATTTATTTTAATTCCAGTGAGGTTAACATAGTATATAAATAGTCACAAAGTTGGATAACATAAAACTCTACCACTTTTAAGCAGAAAAATAAAGCTTTTTAAAACATATTTTAAAGAAAAATAGATTATTTTAAGAATATATTCTCTGATGAAGCTGTTATATTCTATACAAAGACACTCTGTACTAAATCTACTCATCAACCTGAATAAACTTATTTTTCCTGAAAATATTTTAATCCGAATTTTTTTGAGCAATTACCTTGTAGTGAGCACTTCACATATTGTAACATATTGAAACTTCAGCACAAGTCTGTGATTTGGGTGCTGACATCACCCACATTTTTCATGTGGATGTAATATGGAGTAAGATTGAGGCTTGAAGAGACAGTGTAGCTTGCACAGGGTCATGGAAGGTTATTGTAAATAATAAAGATGAGATTTGACCCAAAATCTGTTTAAAATCAAAGCCAAGGCTCCGAACCTACACCCATCACCTGTTACATATCAAAAGCAAAACAGCTCTAACATTAGACTCGTTTTCATATTTTGAATAGAAAACTGATGCATCTTACATAATTTACAGCTGTCGTTTCCATTCTGGTTGAGGTTAACTCTGGGCATAGGTTGCTTTACAACTGAGAATATTTACCATGACTTAGTTTTAAATGTGTTAGAATCAATTTACAGTGAGGTCACTAAGAGGAATGCCTTAGGGAAAATTTATCTACACTATTGAGGACAAAAAAGTGGTAAAAATTAATATTTAATATTGTTTCTCATTTATTAATAGCATTCATTAACTCTCCTTTTTGCACCTGGGAATGAAAAGGGAGCAAGCAGTGTTAATTAAGAAAAAAGAAAAGCAAAGCAAGGTACTCTTTATCTTTGAATCCACAGTTATCAGCAGATACAAAGTTCTAAGATGGATGAAGTAATTTTTGCCATTAGCTGTAAACTTTTAGTAATTATGTAGTCTGCTTAGTTATAATATCTTGTTATAAATGTAACTATAGAGCCAAGCTTCTTGTGTATGAATATACTTACATATAGATACAGGAAAACATGAATAAAAAAACAACTGATATTCATTTATAAACCAGTTGGAAATCAGAATATATTATCTTACAAAAAATAAATTATAAATGCAAAGGTCCCTAAATCAATCCACAAGCCTCTGATGATTTCTGTAATACCTTTTATTTCTAGGACTTTCCTGATTTGGGGCTGCGACATGTTCCCCTATATTCAAGATAAAGCCTAATCCCTTTAAAGAATTTGCTGTCTGAATTAGGAGACAAGACATATATATAAGATAGGGTATAGCAAAAAGAGAAAATTGGCTAAGTTTCAAAATAGTGGCTTCCTGGACTTGAGAGAAGAAAATGATTCCTGAGAATTTGGTTTGGTCTGGGAAGTCTTGTTTGAAGAGACAGAACTTGAGCTGGGCCAGAAGGAGGAAGTGAAAAAAATTGAGAAATGGATTCCAAATAGGGTGAATTCTTAGAGGAAGAATACTCTCCTGCTGGTCTGTAGTTTTTCCGACAGAAAAAGGATAAACGAATAAGCTCAATGACAGATAAGAAAGGCAGGATCTCAGAAACCAGACTGATACATCTTGACTTTGTGTTTACATCATGTATACCTTTCTATGTTGCTCTGGCATCCTGAAGCAAAGGCAGATTCTGGGCTATTTCACAAAGTCAATCAAGATTTGTAAAACTAAGACACAAAAAGTAAGTAACTGAAAGTAGCTATCAGAAAGAGAACCAGCAACTAGAGTGCCACAGAGTATCACATTAGTCTCTTATCTCTCCTTATGTCTTTTTCTTTTTGTGTAATAGTCCTTCCATTATTCTGGCCCATGTGGATGGTCTGATGGATGCTGACCACCCTTGAGTTTTACCTTTTAGCTTCACACTATGTTCACTTTCAGTCAACATTTTTAAATATGTGAGAACTCTGATTTTATCAGTTGGAGCAGCTTATGGTAGCCACTGCTGGACTGTTCAACTTGTCCAGATTGTGAGGATACATGCACTAATAAGGAGGCCTTTCCTAGGTACTAGGCCAAATGGATTGATAATATCTAAGTGTTCTTTATCTGTGTTGGTTTTCTTTCTATTTGTTCTGTGAACTATTGATAGATAGATGTTGAAATATCCCACTATAATTACATTTAAAATAATCGTTGTAGTTCTTTTTGCTTTTGGTTTAGATATTTTGAAGGTCTGTTATCACTTATATAAATATTTAAGATTGTTATACCCTTGAAAAATTGACACTTTTGTCATTATGAAATTATGCTCTTTATTCATGGTAATATTTTTTGCTCTGAAATCTCTGTCTCATATTAATGTAGTCATTTAATTTTACTTTTATTATTGTTAGCATGTTATAATTTTTTCCGTCATTTTACTTTTAAAGTATTTGTGTTTTTATGTTTAAATTGGGTTTCTGGTAGGCAGGATATAGAAGTGTTATCTAACCTAAAAATCCTTGTCTTTTCATCAGTGTTTAGACCATTTAATGTGATCATTGATGTAACTAGATTTAGATCTACCATCTTGCTATTTGTTTTCCAGTGTTTAGACCATTTAATGTGATCATTGGTGTAACTAGAAATAGATCTACCATCGTGCTATTTGCTATATTTTTATCTCCAAAAAATTTCTAGAAGATCAAATTTTGTCTTTTTGATAACTTCTATGTCTATTACTTCTTAAACATATGAAATATAATTATGGTAATTGTTTTAATGTCTTTGTCTACTAAAAATATTGTTTGTATCATTTCTGGGTAAGTTTTGATTAATTAATTTATTTTTTTGTCTTCATTTTATTTGATTTTATTTATTTCACTCTTGTTGCCCAGGCTGGAGCGCAATGGTGCGACCTTGGCTCACCACAACCTCCGCCTACCGGGTTCAAGTGATTCTCCTGACTCAGCCTCCCACATAGTTGAGATTACAGGCATGTGCCATCGCGCCCAGCTAATTTTGTATTTTTAGTAGAGACGGGGTTTCTCCATATTGTTCAGGCTGGTCTTGAACTTCTGATCTCAGGTGATCTGCCCGTCTTGGCCTCCCAAAGTGCTGGGATTACAAGTGTGAGCCACCATGCCTGGGCTGATTAATTTATTTTTTATCCTCAGTATCGCTTTTATTTTTCTGTTTCTTTGTGTACATTTCGATCTTTGATCAGATGCCTTAATATGAATTTTGACTTGTTGAAAGTTAGGTTATTTTTATTCCCATAAATATTCTTGAGCTTTGTTCTGAGATGCTGAGTTACTTGGGAAGTAACTTTCAGGTCTTGTTTTTTAAAAAGCTTTGTTAGGCCAGAACACAACTGCATTTAGTCTAGAGTTAATTTTTCCCCAATACTGAGGCATGACCCTTCTAATTGTTTAACTGATGATTCCTGAAGTGTGAAGTTTTCTACTCTGGCTATCGGGAACAGAGACTATTTAAGGCTTATGTGAAAATCAAGCACTTTTTCTTATGATAAATTTGGATGATTCTTCACCTGGGCTTGGATAGTTTCTTTACATGTATGTACTGGTCAGTATTCTAGTGAATCCTCAAAGAGGGACACTGTGCAGTTCTCTGGATTATCCTCATACAGTTCTCCATTCTGTGTCTCTGTTGCCCTGTGAACTCCAGTTGCTCTGCCTTCTCTGGGATTCCAGTTTTTTCTACTCAACACAGGACACTGCCTGTCTCTACTTGGATTCCCTCTCCTTGCACTGTAACCTGTAAATTTACTTAAACAGCAAGGTGGAGCAATCTTGTGGCTTATTTCTCAGGGGTTGCTTTCTTCATTGCCTGATATTCAATGTCTTGAGTACTATTGTTTGTTATATTCTGTCCAGTTTTTTAAGTTGGTTTTTAGATGGTAGTTGGGAGAGTAAATCAAGATGTTGCTCCATCTTGACAAGAAACCTAAAACTATGGTGGATTTTATTCATTGATCATATCTAGTTTCAATTTTCCAGGACAAATGAAATTCCGATGTGTTTATTCAACAAAGTTTCCTAGATATATTGTCCTATTGTGCTGTAGGCACTATGTTGAATATTAAGAGAGACACAAAGTCGCTTAAGAAGTAGCTCCTCACATACTCCCGGAGTATGTAACCATGATCATATATTCCCTTTGCTCATAAGCACGGCAATACTTCCAGAGAGTAGATATTGGTCTATAAGGAAAAAAAAAAAGTTCTGGCCCTGGTGTGTTACCTTATGAGTGGCAAATTCTTCAGCTCCCTGAATTTCAGTTCCTTCATTTAGAAATATTTGAAACACTAGTGCTGTGTTAACTTTACCCTACCTTTAGAATGCTGTAAAAAATTAAGAAAAGAATGCAGAATAGCATAAGATATATGAAGTCTCTATTAGAAGTTAAAATTAATAGGATATTATCAATCTCTTATAATTCAAATGTGTGTTCACAATGTGGCTTTTTCTATTTTGTTTTTTTTTTTTTCAGTTCTTCATATCAATTATCTCTTTCTTATTACTTTAGCATACATTTCAAATATCCTGCTGAGCTTTGTTCTAAGTTCAAAGTGGTATTCAATCACTTTTTACTAATGTTTCTATGAACTCTTAATGGGATAGTGACAATGAAAATAATGCTATTTAAAATGAAAGATATGTAGGCTACTATAGGTGTGTAATTGGTGAACCAAGTGACTGGTGGTTATGAGTCCTACTTAAGTGTGTCAAGCAGTTATGTCATGCTGATATATAGAGCTGATTGAATAATAAAAATGGCAGTTTATGAGCTAAATATATTATGAACTAAATATAATAAGCATGCTATTCCTGATTCAAATAAAAACTAGTTTGCAGAGGTTGTATTAATCTTTTCAGGACAATGATATGTTACCTTGTAGTGCCATGGTAGCTGCTTCTCTCAAAAGAGGAATAAATTTAGGAAGTGCCAGAGATAAACAAAACATTTCACTCCCTATCATTTGGTGGATAAAAATTGTGAAGCCTAATGAGATAAAGTATTTCACCAGGGAGATAGGGGCAGTAGCAACACTGGAACACCAGATTCCTCGTACCCAAGTGTAGTAGTCTGTTTTCATGCTGTTATAAAGAACTACCTGAGCCTGGGTAACTTATAAAGAAAAGAAGTTTAATTGACTCACATTTCCACAGGCTGTACAGGAAGCATATCTGGGGAGGCCTCAGGAAACTTAGAATCATGAAAGAAGGGCTAAGGGGAAGCAAGTATGCCTTCCCATGGTGGCAAGGGAGAGAGAAAATGGGGAAGTGCTATACACTTTCAAACAACCAGATCTCTTGAGAACTCTCTCACTACCACAAGAACAGTAAGTGAGAAATTCGTTCACATGATCCAGTCACCTCCCACCAGGTCCCTCCCCCAACACTGTGGATTAAAATCCGACATGAGATTTGGGTGTGGACACAGAACCAAACCATATAAAAGATACTATTCTAAGAAACAATGCAGTTCCCTAAAGACAAGAGGAAAAACATGAAGACCAAATGTACTTCCAAGATTTTGCATGTAACAAGAAGGAAAAAGAAATAAAGGGTTAAGTCAGTTCCAATGGTGGCAGATAGATCAGATTTTTGTTTAAGTGTTTAGATGTTTTATGGCAGAGACAACTGGTTATGCCACACTTCAGCATGCCTATTGCCGACAACCTTGTTCTACATTTCCCACGAGACCATGAGCTTTTTTATTCAAGATCATTTTGCTCTGAAATTTAACCTGTCTCTGAAAAAAAAGGGAAAAAAGACTTAATTATATGAGATTTGTACAGCAAATGTTGCCATAGCTTTTTTCTCATCATATATAACATATTGTAATTGAGCTGTTAAATATTTTGTCCAAATATTTTGCCCCAGTATTTTGCCCCAAAACATTGATTGGTTCTAACAGATGGACACACAGCAGTAGTCCCGGATTCATTGGCAGAGCATGGATACGTGCAAAGTGAAAACCAAGCTTTGCACCAAAAGAAAGCCTTCTGTTACGTTTGCCAGTTCCTGTGCCAATAGATATTTGTGGTAGAATAATTATGTCCTGTATCAGATTATTTAGCAGGAAGAAAATATTTATTTTATGTCTCATACATAAGACACTGTGCTTTGTGCTGTGGATCTATAATTTAGTTTATTCACACATGGATAACACCTTCAAACAATGTACAGTCTATAGGGAAAATTAAATTTTACCCCATGACTACATGAATAATAGACATCCTAAGGATTATAAGAATGATAGAAATATGACACTATAGGCATTCAGAGGAAAAAATGTCTTGACAGTTTTGGACAGGAGGCATTACCCAGGGATAGAAGGAAATGATATTGCATGAAGTCTTAAGTGGCATATTGCAGAAGCAGAGATAGAGGGCGGGTATTTAGCTTGAGTTGTTGTTTTCAAAGTATGATCTCCAGAGCAGCAGCAGCAGCACCTCGTGGGAAAGTGCTAGAAAGTTACATTTTTAAGGTCCCACCCCATACCTTCTGAACAAGGAGCTCTGACCCTGGGACCCAGCGATCTGTGCTTTAAGTTCCCTAGGTGATTCCGGTTCACACTCATGTTTGAGAAGCACTGAGTTAGAGGCAGCATCTGGAAAAAAGGATAAAATAACAAAGTATGGAATACATACAGGAGGAGGCCCATGTGACTGATTGAAGGATAAGTAAAAAGCGATTAGAGATACAAAACCAAGGATGTAGTTGGGAAAACATGAAGAAGCCCTTAATTACCATCCTGAGGAGTTTCAATATTATGCTGTGGGATAATGCACATTTGAAGCTTTTTTTTTCCCTGGAATTGGTTTTGCTTCTGAAGAAGAAGGATGTTACCATTGGTGCATCTGAGAAATATTAACATAATAATGATTTATAATAAGAATTAGAAAAGAGGTAAGATGGTTCTGTGAAGAATTAAGGGATGTGCTGTAGTCCACACAAGAGGTAGAATAGCTTGAATTAGGATGTTGAAAGCAGGGATGGAGAGAAGTGAATAGATTCAAGTGGTGTTTTATTTGCTTAAGTGGACAGTTACAAGAAGTGTTTCAAAAGCTTTGAAATCAAATCTGTTTTGCCTCTAATTGGAGATGAAGTGGGAGGAAGAAGGGAAATGACTTTATTTCTGGAAATTTAGATGTAAATTGTGCAATAAAGAGATAGGGATGTTACAAAGAGACACTGAGAGGAAGAATCTGTGATTCCTTTTGAACACACACATTTTTAGGTACTCATGACATTCAAGGCAACATATATCTGGAAATGCAGATCTGTCTTTGAATATAGAGACATTATACTATCATTTTTTTCTTGATACCACCCCCAAGCTGTTGAAATACTGATCTAGGAATCCTTAGTGTCTCAGTAATTAAGCTTGTTTGTTTTAAGTGTAAGATATTGGCCAATGCTGGCATGGCCTATTGTTCTGATATAGATAATGCTATGTTCCTAATACCTTGCTCAGTTCTCTTTCTGTAGATTATGTAGACTGCTTTTTAGTGATCCCATTAAAGTGGTTGGCATCCCTTTATTTGGCTGAATGTGCACCTGCAGAAACTGGACAGCAGATCTAGCTTCCTGTTGGTCTTGAATGCCAAGAATTCATGAGCCAAGTGGTGTTGTAGCTTGGACTGTTCAAGGGATCTTTCCTGAACTGGTTTACTACTTTTAAGCCACCAATGGTGAAGTGCTTTCTCAACCCACTTGAATAGTCATTTAAATGTATTACACAGCAACCATTATGCAAAAAGTTACTTAGTTGTCATTCTATCATATTCTTATTCTAGTAAATAATAGACCAGTCATTCCACAAAGGCAAAGAGAAATGTTATGCAATAATAAGTTACTTTTGAACTTTAATACTTAAAACTCTTAGCAAATTTATGGTTTCCAAGATAATTACTCACTGATATGAGTTAGCTATTATTAATAGCAAGTGACTATTGTTATCCTCCTCCTCTAGTTTCTTTTGCTTTCTTATTATAAAATCTAACAGAGATCGAGAAAAATATACAAAACATATGCATAGTTTAATACATTTTTATAGAGTGAATGCACTTCACCATTACACAGGTCACAAAATAAAATTTTGCCACCCAACCCAGAAGCCCCTTTCCATTTTCTTTCCTTTATAGTTTTATAGAACAAGTGAGCATCCCTAAACACTATATTTTATTTTTGCCTCTTTTCCTTTTGTATATTCTGTCTCTTTTCATCTTTAGTGTATTAATTAGGGTACGCCAGAGAAACAAAAGCAACAGAGAAATAAAACCAACAGAATATATGTGTGTATGTGAGTTTGTGTAGGGGAGAGAGAGAGAGAGATTTTAAGGAATTTGCTCATGTGATTATGGAGACTTGGTAAATCTAAAATCACAGGGTAGGGCTGGCAGGCTGGAGTCCAAGGGAAGAGTTACAGTTCAAATCCACAGGCAGCCTGCTGGCAGAAGTCCTCCGTGCTTGAAAGTGGTCTATCTTTGTTCTATTAATGATGTTTTAACTGCTTAAATGAGGCCCACCAATATCATGGAAGGTAATCTGCTTAGTCAAAGTCTACCAATTTAAATGTTAATCTCATCCAAAAACACATTTAGAAAAATATCCAGAATGCTGTTTGACTAAATATCTGGGACTATGGCCCAGCCAAGTTGACACACCAAATTAGCCATCACATATAGGTTTATTGCTCCCTGTAGTCTTTTTTCTTTGCAATTTATTTGTTGAAGAATCTAGATTTTTCACTTGAAGAGTTTCCTGTAGGTGTGATTTTGTCAACTGCCTTGTTAGAGTGTAGTTTGACATATTCCTGTGTTTTATGCCTTCCTTCTAAACTACTAGTTGGATCTAGAGGCACAATCAAATTCAGGTTTTACTTTTGTTCTGTTTTCTGCAAAACAAGTTTATAGTGTCTTATCATTTAACAAATTGGTTCCATTATGCAATATAATATCTGCTTGTCTCTTTTTGGGAGGTTATCAGCCATTGATGCTCAAATCCATTGATTCATTAGGAGTTGCACATTCATGATATTCTAAATCATTCTTTTTTTTCTTCATTTTTTTATTCATAATATTTCTTAAAGAGAAACTTACACTCTTCTACTCTTCTGTAACTCAGGGTCTCCATTAGCTGTAAGTAACTTTCTGTCCATTCTACCTGATGTTACAAACCCAATCAACCCTTCCCTTCAAATTAGTCTTCCTCAAATTGAACTCTGATCCACACGCTCCCCTATCCAAAATATTCCAGTGATTCGCTTTTGCCTCACACAAAGGAAGTTGGCATTTCTTTACTGAGCACTCAGTGTCTATCAAACCATGTCCTTGTACCTTTCTAGCTTTTGTATTCATTACCCCCGCAAAGGTTTCCTATATTCCAACAAAACTATGCTGCTCTCCTAAATATGTCTCAGCTGTCCAAAGCTCAGAGCCTTTGCTCATGTTTTCCCCTCTGTCTTAAAATGCCCTTCCCCACTTTCTCTTCTTCTGAAGTTCTAAGTCAGTCTATCAAGGTACAACTGAAGTGCCACCAGCTCTACCTAGAATTGCTGATCAAATATAATCTCTTTTTTTGGAACTCCCCTAGACTTTCTATCTTTTTATGGTGATCGTAATATGTTGCCATATACTTGAGTCATTTTTATATTTGTTATTTTTCTTGATGGAATTCATCACGTAATTACTTTGTTATTTTAACATTTTATATTTTCCACTAATCTATTACATAATCCAACATAAGGAGTATTCAACAACTTACACCACTACAAATAAATTCAAATACACATTTATTGCATTTATTGTTTGGTTGAAAACATAAATAAATTTCACTTAATCCTATAGTTATATTTTATTATCTTCATCCTTTTCAGATGATTGATTTTCAGAATATAAGCTGTCAATAGAAAGTTTCTATTTAGGTCTAGTACAATTTTGACAAGGGGTAATATTATTCCACCCTCTTGTGCCCAATAAAAACACGAAACAAAATTAAGACTATAGCATGGTATACTAACAAACAACGAGGTTATACGGTAGTTAGTATATGATGTTTTTGTAGTTTTCAATTTACTTCCATATTTATGTATCATTATAGATTTTTAGATTCAGATTCAACTGATGTCCATTGATCAGGTATTTCCTACTATTTCCTACATGTACTAAGAAATACATTGATCAAGTATTTCCTGCAGTGTATGTTAATACACTGTGCTAGGTACCTTTATATACATTATTTACTGAAGTTTCACAGTAACACTGTGAGGCTAACATTATTGTCATCAAGTAGTTAAGGAGAATGAATTTCAGAGAGGACAATTAACTCGCAGAAATTTATAACAATACTAAATGCAAAACAAAAAGACATTCTAATACAGGTCTTTTAGTTATAACTGATCCCTCTGTATAAAAACTGCCCTTTTCCTCTAAATTACATACAACATTTATATTATCAGGTCAAATATCTTCAAGTAACTTATTAGAATGACACAATTATTTACTTTGCTCTTTACATGCTTTTGATGTTAATAACAAAAGAGCCTGTGGAAAACATCCTCATGGATTACATGGGATAATGCATTGCAATTATGATTCTTTCCCATCATCCCTCCTCTCAAATTCTGCTCACCATACTGTTTTGCCTTTCTGTATTCCTGGCTTAGCTTCCCATTTCTCTCTTCCCCAGTCTTCCATCACTTTCCTTTCTTTGACTGCTTCCTTTGCACTCTGTTTGTACTTCCTCTTGTCATTCCACCTACTTCTCTGACTCCTTCACATCAACTCTTCTTCCATCCATGTACTTAATAGCCCGTCTTCCGTTGTCTTCCCTTCTCACTTACTCTAGACTTTCTAAGAAACTCATCCAAATCAAAGCTTTACCCATGACCTACCTGTGAGTGGTTCAGAAATTTATGTCTTCATTGCTCATTTGTTCAATTATATTATAATTTTACTTGGTTAGAATGTTTTGAAAAAATATTTTTATGGTATCAAAATCAACATATTGGAAATTGAATACATTGTCTTTCCAGGTTAAAAGATTTTGAGTTTCTGTACATTCCTTGGTAAATGGAACTACCATATGCAAGAGCCCATGTCATAAATTTGGAATCATCCTAGACTCTATCTACCTCATAATAATTAACTTCTTTAAAGTTAGTTATTAAATCCAAGGTTTAAAGCATGGGCTTTGGGGTCAAATATATCTTACATGAAATCCTGGCTATACCACTTATTATTAATGTGATTCTAATAAAATTAATTAAATTCTCAAAACTTCAGTGTTGTCTTCTCTATATTATAGATAATAACAGGTTTGGAGAAATGTTTAGAACATAGGTATATGGTTTTAAATATTTATCTTTATTAACATTAATCCGTAATGTGAATATCAGGTATTCTAGACCAGAGACAGATTATTTATTACTTATGTAATAACTAAGTTGGCCCCTCTTGTCCCAGTCCTTACCCCTGGAGCAACATAATAAAAGCCAGATAAAATAATATCTTACACAAGTGGGCAAATACTTCATAAATGAGAGAAAGGCAAAGAAAAATAGATTTTTTTTGACATTTATATACAAGAGAAAGTCAGCTGCACCCCTTTAAGCCTGAAAGAAGAGAGAAAAACCTTTGCTCCTTGGAGACAAAAATGGAAAGGCTCATGGGTTTATGGTAACCCAGGATCCTCCCCAGTAGCCGAATCTCTCCACAAACTTCCAATTCCCGACTTTTATGACCTAGGGATATCTTTATCTTCAATTCAATTTGATATTTATATACCATCTTACTTGCTCAGATTTGGAGGCAACAGATAACCACTTTCAGGTATTTTCTACGGTACCACATTTTGGGTTTTATTTACCATGAAAATGTAAATAGGGAGACAGAGCGCCCATCTCCCTGGCTCCCAGGGAGCTTAACCTAAATGCCTAGTCCAGGCTGTAAACATTTGGTTCTCTCAGGGTGATAAGGTTTATTATCCTTTGGAACAGAGCAATTAACTTGACAAATGGCTATATATCTAATCCTTATAGTATAGGAAAAGGAAAACGTTTTGAAGGGAAATGAAGGCAAATTTCTCCATCCTTATATCATATAGATTTCCACTTCCCAGAAGGCTGGCCCTTTTTACAGGAGCGCTAAGAAATTCAAAGAAGATTTATTTTCCTATGTTCTAGTTTTCTGTGGCTGCTGTAACAATCTGCCACAAACTGGTGGCTAAAGCAAATGACATTTAATCTCTTATGGTTCTGGAGGCCAGAAACCTAAAATCAGAATCACTGGGCTGAAATTAAAGTGTTGGCAGGGACCTACTCTCTTCTAGAAGCCCTGGGGCAGAATCCATTTCTTGCTTCTTCCAGCTTCCAGTGGCTGCCAACATTCCTTGGCTGGTGGCCTCATTAATCTAATCTTTGCCTCTATCTTCACATCCCCTTTACCTCTATTTGTGTAAACTCTCCCTATGCCTTCCTATAATGAGAATACTTGTGATTGTATATAAAGCCCACCTAGATCATGCAGGATCATTTCTCCATATCAAGATCATTCAGGTAATCACATTTGCAAAACCCCTTTGATCTCTCGTATATAGTAACATTTATGGGTTCCAGGAATTAGAACACAGATATCCCCGGGGGAGGCAGAGGTATTTTTTAGCTTACTATATCCCACAGTCAAAATAATAATAATAAATATTCATATTGTTTATTATTGTTGAGGTTATGTTTAGGTCCCAGCCTATACCTACTGAACCCGGAGCTCTGAGGCTGGGACCCAGCGATCTGTGCTTTAAGTTCCCTAGGTGATTCCGATTCACACTCACGTTTGAGAAGCACTGAGTTAGAAGCAGCATCTAGAACAAAGGAACAAAGTAACAAAATATGGAATACATACAGGAGGAGGCCCATGTGACTGGAGAATAAGTAAAAGGTGATTAGAGAGACAAAACCAAGGATGTAGTTGGGAAAGCATGAAGAAGCCTTAAATTACCGTCCTGAGGAGTTTTAATATTATGCTGTGGGATAATAATGCACATTTGAAGGTGTTTTTTCTTGGAATTGATTTTTTTTTTTTTTCTGAAGGAGAAGGATCTTATCATTAGTACATCTGAGAAATATTAATTTAATAGTGTTTTATAAGAAGAGTTAGAATAGAGGTAAGATGGTACCAACTTTGAATGTCTCTTCCTAACATCCGTGTCTCTCTTCATGACACAATCTATGTAGAGACAGGGATGTTAATCACTAATTTGACTTTTATCATATCAATTGAATATTATTAAATATTATATTTAAGATTTATAATAATAAATATTATTTATAATTGTCATGGTTGTGGCTACCATGACACTTGTTATCACCAGAATATCTTTATAACCAGTGTTTTCCTTCCCTCTTACCATTCCTTAGTTTTGAACAGAACTATGTCTTGCCTGTAATGCTGCAACAACCTTCATACTTGTCTGTCTACCTCTAGCCTGAAATTTTTCCGATGTATCCTCACCAAAGTGCTTAATCTTTTAAATTCTACATTTGGTCAGAAATCTTTTGTCAACTTAAAAGTTTGCAATGGCTCTCCATAGCATGAAGCCTACTGCTCCAGAATTATCTTTTTCCCCCTTTTTTAAGAGACAGGGTCTCACTCTGTTGCTCAGGCTGGTCTTGAATTCCTGGCCTCAAGCGATCCTCTTGCTTCATCCTCTGGAGTCACTGGGGTTACAGGCATGATTCACCGCACCTGGTCAGAATTATCTTTTGTTACTTCAGTCTTCCTTTTCTACTCATTGATGTGCCATTCTTTTAGACTGCTCATTATTTTTATCTGCTGTCCCTCTTATTGAGATACCTGTCCTACCAAACTTCGTCACTTTTTTGACTCCTACTTCTCCATGGAGACTGGGTTCAAGCACCTTCTCATTTTGGAAGCTTTTCATAAAACATTCTCAGCTGGGTTCCCTGCCTGTGTGCTTTTTCTGGCATTAGCCACACTTGGCATCAAATCCCAGTTCTACCTCTTAACTGTGAGATTGTGCAGTTGGATATTGATACAATAACTATATTTTTCAGAAGTGGGAAATGAAACAGGTCACTCACAAGTTTTCTTTTGGAACTGCTTTATCAGCACATTTATTGAATGTAAATAGTATTAAAGTACTGATTTTCACTTTTAAGTCTATTTAAAATAGCCTTACTTATTAATTCAGATTTAGTTTCCTATTGCTGAGAAGCAATATACTGCACAATTTAGGGTCTGAAACAACCATTTAAATTTGCTCAGATTTTATGTATTAGAAATTTAAGAAAGGCTTGACTCATGGTTTCTCTGATCCAGGTGATATCAACCAAGGTCAGAGGTTCTACTTTCAATGTAGCTGCTTCACTTGTGACTGGTGCCTCCATGCTCTTTGATTCTTCTCCCTCTCAGCCTCATTCTCTCATCTCTCCCTCTCTCTCTTTTTGTCTCGGTTCATATGGTAGTCTTATCCTCCCAGGCCTCCTCACATGGCTTAGGATTCTCACATTATAATAGTCTTCGGTAACCATACTACTTTCATGACACCTGGCTCCCAAAGCCTGGAAGTTGAAGCTGCCAGTCCAATTAAGGGATATAACCCAAACTGGCACAGTTTCACCAGAGCCTGTTTGTCCAAGTGGTTGTAGGGCACACTCAGATTTAAGGAGATGGAGAAATAGATTCTGCTCTATCTCCTGATGCAGCAGCAGCACATAATTTACATTGCCAAAGAGCATGTGGCATGAACGATTGCCGCTGCAGTCATCCTTGGAAATTACAGTTGGGCAAGGTGGTTTTAGAAACTTGTTGTTTCAAATGAGATGCATAGAAATACAGATTGAGGCTTAACCCAGACCTGCTAAGTTAGAATCTGCATTGTAACAAGATCCACTGGTGATTCACATGTACCTTAAAGTTTGAGAAGCAGTTTTAGTTTTACAGGACTTCCAAAGTTGTCTTAAAGCATCTCCAAAATACACCGATGCTCATTTTACTGATTAGAAAACTGAGGTATCAAAAAATTAAATTTAAAAAATTAAATAGATGAAAGTTAAAGAAAATGCAACCTATTGCTGATTTCAGTTTTTTTCTACATTCATCCAAATTGTGAGACTGGTTATTTTCTTCCTTGACATGATATCTGCTTTAATATTTATGTGAAAACTGCTGTTCTGTTTTTTACACCTTAAATTCTAATGATGTAGGAAGTCAGAGAGCCAAAGAGGAGCCAGTCTGGGCACAGCCAAGTTCCCAGGGTGCTAGTGCCACTAACACTGTCCTTTTCTTTTCAAGAGTATAGCCATACCATCAGAGAAATGCAAATCAAAACCACAATGAGATACCATCTCACACCAGTTAGAATGGCAATCATTAAAAAGTCAGAAAACAACAGATGCTGGAGAGGATGTGGATAAATAGGAACACTTTTACACTATTGGTGGGACTGTAAACTAGTTCAACCATTACGGAAAACAGTATGGCAATTCTTCAAGGATCTAGAACTAGAAGTACCATATGACCCAGCCATCCCATTACTGGGTATATACCCGAAGGATTATAAATCATGCTGCTATAAAGACACATGCACATGTATGTTCATTGCGGAACTATTCACAATAGCAAAGACTTGGAATCAACTCAAATGTCCATCAGTGACAGACTGGATTAAGAAAATGTGGCACATATACACCATGGAATACTATGCAGCCATAAAAAAGGATGAGTTTGTGTCCTTTGTAGGGACATGGATGCAGCTGGAAACCATCATTCTCAGCAAACTATCGCAAGAACAGAAAACCAAACACCGCATGTTCTCACTCATAGGTGGGAACTGAACAATGAGATCACTTGGACTCGGGAAGGGGAACAGCACACACTGGGGCCTATTATGGGGAGCGGGGAGGAGGGAGGGATGGCATTGGGAGTTATACCTGATGTAAATGATGAGTTGATGGGTGCTGACGAGTTGATGGGTGCAGCACACCAACATGGTACAAGTATACATATGTAACAAACCTGTATGTTGTGCATATGTACCCTAGATCTTAAAGTATAATAATAAAAATAAATTAATTAATTAAAAAAAGAGTATAGCCATATTCTTAAAAATGGCAATGTTGATTAATAACCCTATTAATTCTGTTCCTACTACCATTGATATTAGTCTATTTAATATCATTTAAATATGAACTTTTTGATTGCTGCAGCAAACCAAAACGAGTGAAGACCTTTTTTTTTTTTTTTTTTTTTTTTTAGCGAGAAATCATGAAGTGCCTTGAGGAAGGATTAATTGTTAATTATAAGTCTTTTATATTTTAAATAAAAGGAAAGAACCTACTTGTACTTTGTTCCTCTTGTTTTCAAGTATATGATTATAACCAGAATTCCCCAATTCCTCAGGTATCTCTCTTAATATAATTATATGATTTAACGCTTGAATCTCCCCCCCACCTCAACTTAAACACACTTAAGGTTGACTGTTGCCCACTGGGAGGCTGTGAGCAACCTCTTTGTTCTGCTAAACCTTTTCCTATTCTTAAAAAGAAAGGAATAGATATGCAATTATACTCCTTCTGCAGAATGCAAAGTTAGGTACCCCAGTTATACTTGCATGACGAAGATTTTTATATGACTAAGATGTGATTTAGTTATGACAAAGATTTCAATTAACACCTAGTTTGTCAATGCAAATTTTATAACTAAAAGACTATGTCTATTCCTTGTATAATTTAAAAATACTTCAGTTCTTAACCACTCTGATGCACAAGGCCAAAATTCTTCTGTCATTATAAGATCTTCCTCAAGCTTTAAGATTAACAAACCTAGGAGGATACATATATATTTAATGGACTAGCTTTTTGTTTGCATTGAAATGCTTGTGGGAAATGGTTTTAGCTGTCTTGGAATAAACATTCATATCTCATGTACACATGACGATTTGTTTACATTTTCACTTCCCCCACCAGACTATGAAACCTTTCCTAGTGGAAAGTGTGTCTTATTTACCGCTGCATCCCAAAAACTTTTGACAGCACAAAGCATGTGGCAAATTTTGATAAATTTCAAATCAATGGATAAATGAATGAATATATTTACACAGTGCCTATATGGCCTCTGACCTAACTGTAATCTACTGCAGTCTTTTCATGTTGCCCCTGCTGTTGCAGAAAAGGAGGACCATGGACAGGAAGGTGAAGCATGACAGGCAAGCAGCTGCTGCTTGATTCTTTGTCTGAAGAGGCTTGCAAGCAGAGTTTCCCTTCCAGCTCTGTTTGGTCTCATTACATGCGGGATCAGGTCTCTGCCGTTCCAGACTTCTGCACGCAGCCTCAGCTCAGGCCCTCCAGAGGGCTGTCAGCTTTCTCATCTCTACCAGACAACTTGACAGTGCTGTACATGAAACACAGGACTCTCTGCCTTTAAGGTTTTTTTTTTTTTTGGTTTTTTTTTTTTTTTTTTAAACAGAAGAAAATATACATATATATTTTGTAAAAGAGTATTCAGGGTTTTGTTGCCATCATTGTTGTGCTGTTGTTGTTATTCTTCTGCAGGATCCAGATTATGCAGGGGCAGATATTTCCTGAGGCTAATGATAAAAGCACCATGATATTATTCTTCTGTTATTTTATTTGTTGGGGGTGTAAAGTAGCAATCCCATTTTAACTTTTTCCTGTTTATAAATCTGTTCTCTTAAACATCAAACACTGCGGCTTATTTTCATTAGCCTCATTTGCTCAAAGTCCTTAGACTGAAGACTTCTTCTGAGTTGGTGTGTGTAGACTCGGGGGGCATTTCTCCCACCTTCTTATTTCACAAGAAGTACATTTTTCCAGGCAAATAGACTCCTCTGTATCTATAATGTCCAGATTTTCATATAGGTTTCCTACTAGCACAGTCCTGTTCTCTATCAAACAGCCCTCATCCTTTGAACATGCTCTTATCTGTGTGTCACACATGACAGTCAAAACCCCTGGATGGGTTGGCATAGTCATCATCCTTGCTGCGCTATTTACCTCTCATAAAGGCATACATTTGATCTTATCTTCTCTTAACACAACATACTGTGGCAGTGTTGTGTTTTGCTTCTCTTTCTCTCTGTTAAAGATTCTGGTTTGTGGAGGTTCACAGACATGTGTTAGCATATCCTTGCCTGCATGTAGTTGTTCATTACTAGACCTTTGCTCTTTTTATTTTCTTTTTTGACTCTTCCTTTTTGCTCTTTAGTATCTCCAAAATGGTTTACATGAATACTAAAGGTGACAGTTGTAGAGTGGATGTCCAAAAATCTACTGCATCTAAATACATGTCTTTTTCTTTGTATATAATCCATCCACTTCTGACCACATTATTTATCTCCATCTCCTTTTCTGGGCCTGTCAACAGCTGCTTTAAAGTATCCTTAGATTGCTTCTTTACCTTCTCCAAAAGGAAATAATTTATGATTTTCCATTTAAGGTAAAAGCCAGATTGGCCCAATTTCCCTGCATATTTTGGGAATCACCTTACTGAATGCTGATCTAGGGTTAAAGTCACGTGTTTTATCTAGATCACCCTTTGGTGGGTTAGAGGAGGAGACACTGATTTACAGTTTCCACAAGGAATTTAGCTTATTTCCTCCCGTGTGGCCTAGCCTTACTCTGCTGTTGTTACTCACTTAAACTAAGAAAATATGTAGCATGCTAATGAGTTACCTTCTGTGGTCTTCCACTTCTATGGCCTCCAAATACTCTATATTAGATATGAAATTCAGCCAGATTAGAATGCCTTCTTTTTGGTTTATACTTTCCAGCGATTATTTTACACAGGATTATTTCCAAGGAGAAGGTCCACTGCATGGTCAGGTGGAGGTACTGTGAACGTAGACAAGCAGGCATGGCTTACAGTACAAAACAAAAATAGATTAGTGCGGCCTAAAAACAACACACCTAATGTTGATCCTGTACATTACATTGTGCTTTTGCAAATCACATTTGTAAATATCAGCTGACTAAAGCCTTGCAACAACCCAGAGAGATAGACCAGATACCAGTGCTCCTATTTGTTAAAGAAACTGATGGATGGTTGAATGTAGTGAGAACAAGAAACCAGTTATCTTGCTTTCCAATTAATGCTTATTCTGCTTTAGAGTATTTTTAGTTTTCCCAGAATTATTGGCCCTAGCTCGGGAAAAGGTGTGTTGCTATCAGTGAAATCTACAAACCCCTAATCAACTCACCGCATAACACAAGGTAAAATTTCTGAGGTTCTGTCACTCTAAAGAAAAGACTTTTAGAATAATTACTAACATGGACATTGGAGGTCAGTCTGTGGCATATCTGAAGATCCCAGTAATACATATAATACATTACACCTTTAAAATCTATATTTTTTAATTCAGCAAAAAATTGCTTTACAATATTGCACTTACCACGTATTTCATAAAGGAAAACATGTAATCAAATGCTGGAGAGAGAGAAAGAGAGAGAGGAACACTGATATATTACCATTTATAAGGTGGGAATTTTTTCTCAGTGCAGCATAATGCTTATATTGGAGCATTATCATTTGGAAGCCCACATAGATTTCAGATAATAAGAATATCCTCATGTGATGGCTTTGTGTGGGATGAATTTCTTTTTAAAAAAGGTCTGTAAACCATAGCACTTCTCTGACACGTTTTTTCTTCTACTCACTGAACTCATTGCAGTTACTGAGAAATTAATAATAACAAGTTAGTCACAGGTGTGTGGTGTTTATTCCTTCCAACCACAGAATGTTTCAGGCATACTGATTTCAGTTTGTTGATAAATTTGCAATGTTGTTGGAGATCAGTTCTGACACATGTAGGTCAGTACCAAAGAATCTAGCTTGACATCCTGTCCTACATTCAACAAAATTTTACTCTTTGGAGTCTTGAATTCCTTGACAATAACAAGGATGTTAACTACAAATTGGGAAAAGATAACTCATTCATATTTCACTGCATCATTGAATGTGTTCCTCTGTGTGTGTGTGTGTGTGTTTTAACTACACAAAAAGATGAAAGCATGTTACTTACTGGTAGTAGGAAGACACCTTTTACCTCACATTGAAAAGCTTCCCAACCATTTTGCTTAGAAAGTGAAAGCTATTGTGCTAAGCAACAATGCCAGCCTGGCGGACACAAAGACTTCATGTAAAGGGTTTGCAATATCTGTTTTAAAAATGTCAGAGCTCTGTCTGAGTTGAGAACATTTCTCCCAGAATGATAACAAAGTATCCTGGTGACTGCCTGTACATTCACAAGGACTTCACTACTTTGCTTCCTACCCTTTTGCCAAATGCACGACAAAATGCTTCCGAACAAGACCTTACTAACACAAAGGAAGAATCACAGCAAAAAGGGTCTGACTTTGTTTATTCCGAACTTAGCTTCAGAACCGATTAAGACCCGTGTTGAAATTTTAGCAATGTGACTTATTCATCAAAGTGCAAATCCCCACTGGTAAATCTGGAAGTTGCCATGGGATTTGCTTCCATTTAGAAGTCCTAATCATTAACAATAGACTCCTGCCCAGAGGTAACTACTGTAAGTTACAGAATAAGAATTCAGAATTTTCTAGTGGTGGGTTGGCTACTCTCGACCGGCAACTCTTAGAAAAGCAGAGAGGAGGTTTCTTTGTACTGTATTTTGTTGTCATTTGTTCAAGATAGATTTCAATTATACAGTGACTTATGACTCTATTTGGGGCACTTTTTTCATAGGAATAAGCAGTATCTTATGTACTGTCATTTAGGCTCCAAAAGTAAGTGAAGTAGGTGAACATCTGATTTTACTTTAAAGGTTTTCCTCCTTCCCCTATTATCTTGTTTCTTTCATACAATGTTTAGAATTCCTGCTGTTAAAGTAATTTTTTAAAGCTATGATATCATTTTAAAAAACCCAGGGATTTCAATTTTCTGTTGCCGCATTATAATTCATCCCAAAACTTAGGTCTTAAAACAGTAATTTATTATTTGTCTTGATTCTATGATTGACTGGACTCAGCTGGGAGGGGCTTTTGTTCCACGTGGTGTCTGATCTTCCTCATGCATTCAGCTGAGGCCAAAATATTCAAGATAGCCTCTCACCTACCTGTGAATCCTCCACGTGGTCTTTTTCCTTGGTGGGAAGTCTAGCTCAAGCCTCTTTAAAGCATGGCACTGGCTTTCAAGAATGTAAGCTCGCTGGGTGTGGTGGCTCATGCCTGTAATCCCAGCACTTTGGGAGGCTGAGGCAGGAGGATCACTTAAACCTAGGAGTTTAAGGTTGTAGTAAGCTATCATCATACCACAGCACTCCAGCAGCCTGGGTAGCAGAGGAAGACCTTGTCTCAAAAAAAAAAAAAAAAAAGAAAAAAGAAAAGAGAGTATAAGCTCCAGTGGGCCTCTTATTATCCTGTGTGCCTCTTAAGCGTCTGCTTGTATTGTGCTTGTTAATATGCAATCAGTCAAAGCAAGTCCCCTGGCTAGGTTCTAACATCAATGTGGGACTTCATGGATATAGTGGGACTCCATTACAAGCCACCACTGTAACAGCTTGTCAGATCAAGTTAAAATGTTAAATGTGAAGGATGATGAGTACAAATTTGCTTATATTTATTGAGTAGTGTATAATATTAAAAAAGCTTTTCTCATGTTAGTTCTGAAGATTCTATAGGGTGGGAGAAGCTTTTACTATTATTGTCTTTTTATAGACATAGAACATGCATTAGTGAGATTAGTGACATACTTTTTAAATTGAATCCTCAAATGATTTGACCACAACAACATAAGATAATAAATGACAGAGCTGTAACTTAAACACAGGTTTTCTGATTTTAAGGATGGTTTTGGTGCATTAGCCAGAATATTTTTAGCCCTCAATTTTGTTTAGGTACTGCTGAGATTGATGAAATTGAAGAACTTCATACCTGTAATGATATTTTTCTGATGAAAGGGTTAATGTGGAAAATACCCCAATTGTTTGGAAGGCCACAATATCATATAACTCTGCAGTGCCTCATCATTAATGCATGTGCTCAATAAATATTTGGCGAGTGTCTACTATGTATGTTCCAGGCACTGTCTTGGGTGCTGGGATTATAGAAGTGAACAAAACAGATAAAAACCAAAATCCTGCTCTTGTTGAGCTTATCTTCTATTAGAGAAATCACAAAATAACAAGATAAATGACCAGGCAGAAATTAAAACAAAGAAAGGGAGAAGCAACTTTAGATTGGGTGGGCAGGGTAGTTCTCATGGAGAAAGTGACATGTGAGATAAGACTTAAAGGAAAAAAGCAAGATTGACATGCAGATATTTGGAGAAAGAACACTATAAACAGAAGGAAGAACAAATGCAAAATCTCTGGGGTTGAAGCAGTCTGGATAATGTTTGAGGAACAGTAAGGAGGCCAGTGTGGCTAGAGCAATGTGAGTGATGGGGAGGGAGATGAGATTAGAGAGGTAATGGGGACTAGATCATTTAGGGTCCTGAATGTCATTGAAAAGACTTAGACATTTGTTTTGAATGAAGCAATGTCTGGAAACCACCATTTGACAGAGCGACCATCTAACCTATTCTTCAACTTCCTGGAAAGGCCTGCTATAGGAGGAGAGGAGGCTACTTGTTTTAAAATGCTGAATTTCACCCAGATCTGAGAGTGAGAATCTTTGGAAGTAAGATTATGTAATCTGCATTTTAAATTGCTCCCAGCTGCTTCCTATGTCCACTAAAGTTTGCGAAGTACCGCCTGACCTATTAGCACGTTTCAGCTTCCAAAGAGCAGATAATCAGCCCCAATTTTACCATCTGGGTAATGCTCAATGAGGCCCACTTCCAGTTAGGTTAATGAAGCTACAGCAGACTGCATGCTTCTGCAAACCAACGCTGATCTAGCACCTTCAAAATTCCCCATAGGAACCCAGTAAGAAGTATTAGCAAAATAACTGAGGTGTGAGTGCGCAATCCACACAGCAACATTAAATTAGCCTTCTTAATCAAATGAGCAGCTTTGCAATTTGTACATCAACAAACCCTGCTGGAATGTGAGCCAGGAACCATTGAAACTCAAAACTATAACTCCGCTTTTTGTAAATAAAAGAGAATCACCGATTACACAGATATACACTACATTCCTAACTTCTTTTTCACTCACAGAATTATTATTAAGCAAAGGCATCACAGCATGTAACTAAAGAGCATCTTCCACCTGAGTTTCTAAGTCCCCAGAAATTTCTTTTTTCTGGGATAATTTTAGGGTGGGTAAATTATCTATTTTAACTATGTACTACAATACAGCAGTGGAATATTTGTGGTGAGTTTATTCCTAATGAGCAACAAACTGCTTTCTATCAGATTTATTTTTGTTGTGGTCTTAGATGTGTTACTTTTTCTTGTTGAGTGAAAAAGAGAAACTATACAGTTTGTGGTTGGATTGAAGAGAAACAAAAATACTGATTTTGAATGTAATTTCAGATTCAATATGAACTATTTAAATATAAGCTAAAATAAAACATTTAGAGAGCTGACAATATTTTTTTCACTTAAATAGTTTGTTGCAAAATACTGACTTTTAGTAAACGCAATTGCAATTAGCATTTGGGAATGGTAATTTTTCTGGGAATCCTAAGAAGCATAATAGCCCATTACAAAGTAAGGACTGGAACAAGCTAGCTTAAACAGTCTCTCGAGTCTTGGGGTACAAATCATTCCCTTAAAAAAAACCCTTTTATTTCACCGTCTGGACCACATGAAACTTGCTTTCTGTGAATTGCTTTTTGGTCAAATTTCTGATTCGTTGTCATAGGTAACTCTCGCTCACTTATTGAAACTGACCTTGAGACTATCTGTACTTTCACTTGTATTTCCATTAGAAAGTTAAAAATAATGTATCATCACTCTGGTATGGTTCTCCGCCCCAGCCCAAATCTTACGTTGAATTGTAATCCCCAGTGTTGGCAGTGGGGCCTGGTGGGAGGTGATTGGATCATGGGAGCAGGTGTCGCTCAGTGCTGCTCGTGATAGTTATGAGATCTGATTGTTTAAATGTGTGTAGCACCCCGCCCCTCTTTCTCCTGCTCTGGCCATGTAAAGTGCCAGTTCCCACTTTACCTTCCGCCATGATTGCAAGTTTTCTGAGATCTCCCCAAGAAGTCAAGCAGACACCAGCATCATGCTTCCTGGACAGCCTGCGAAACCGTGAGTCAATTAAACCTCTTTTCTTTATATTGGGTCAGTGCAAAAGTAATCGCAGTTTTGCCATTTTAATGCCATTACTGGAGCATTTTAATTGCCATAAAATGGCAAAAACACAATTACTTTTGCACTGGCCTAATAAACTATCCAGTCCCAGTTTTGTTTGTTTGTTGGTTTTTTGTTTTGTTTTGTTTTCTGTTGTTTTTTAAATAGCAGTGCAGGAACTGACTAATACACACTGGTAAAATGGTTGGCTCAGAGTACTTTAGAAAGAGGTTACCATTTTGCTTTTCCTTATCTTCAAGATTCTCCATTTAATTAATCTTTTTATTTTTAATAAACTCTTCTAGATAACCTCTGCTCAGTTGTTTTCTCAATGGTTTAGCATTCTGGCATACATTTCATAGTATATGTATCTCTCTCCTTCTATGGATGCATATGCTTTAATGTCTATGTTTCTTTCTTGTGGCCCCTCTTTCCCCTGCCTAACCATAAACACAGTATCTGTGTCTTTATCATCAATTTACAGTAGTTAGAAAAAATATTTTCTTAGAGGCCAGATATTGAGAAGATAAGATAGTATGCAAAAAAAACAACCCTTCTGCATACTACAAAAAAGGAAGAGGAAACTACCAGCAGAGATCCTCTGACGTCCCTTGTTTTCCCTAGATCTCTACTTCTTTAAAAAGGAAGGAAACGGAACAAACAAAAAACACTTTGCAGTCCATTTCTATTTTTCTTCCATGTTATTTCTTCTACCTTGAAATCAGCTTCAATTTCTTTCATCTCATTAGTATTGATAATAATATAAATATCTACTAGAAAAAAAATTTTTCCTTATTTTTCTGCATTTTTAAAGAACCAAGTGTCATTCGTTTGGTCTTACAATAATTTAAAAGATATACAGTAATGAAGTTTTCATCTCTTCCAATGACACAGATGAATTTTCATTTACTTTTTAAGCTAACTTTGAATAAACATGATTTAATAAAAAGCAGGGATTTTTTTTTCCAATCTCTAGGAGTTACAAAAGGAGAAAAATGGGTGCTAGCTCTCTAATATAAAATGTAATACCAGATTGAAGCATTGCTGTACTTCATTTTTCAGTTCCTAAAATGAAGGAAATACCCAAGGAAAAAACAAAGAGAAGAGCAATATACCTGGCTAAGGAAGACAGTAGAAAGCTAGGTAACATAAATTAAGAAACAATGTTACCTTTGGTTTTTAAGTTTTACCTTCTCCAAGTTTGGGCCAGACTAGACAAGATCTGTTCTAGCTATAAAATCTTATTTTATATTAAACATTTGAAAGGATTTAATAAACACTGATGTTTCTAATGTAGGGAAATGTTTTTAAAATGGCAGAAATATTTGACTGGAATCTGAATTGTATCAGTTACATAGGAAGCCACCCTGGCTGTATTCTTCAACATGGCAAGTTGAACTGTACAAACACTATCTGTAATACAAAACACAATCTCGTGATTAGAATTTGTTTCATCAGTTTCTTCCAGGACGATGTTTCTACTGGCAAATTATGTTGATTTGAAAACTGCATTAACCCGGTTTTAAAACAGTGCTTATGTTTCAACTTCCATCATCTACCCCCAGTTGTTCAACTCTGAATTAATTATGGTTATTTACCCACTCTAAGAAATTAATGTTCTAGTAATGCAGAGGCTGGTTAAGGTTCAACAAAAAATTTATTCATTTATCCAGGAAGTATTTACTGACCTCTTACATGCAAGGCATCATGTGTAATACTGAAGTTTTACAAAGATAAATCTGTTAGCACTTTCAAGGTGATCACAGTTCAGTAGAAATTAGGAGATCATTTTCAGTCATTAAAAAAAGTACTTGACTTAAAAGACATACAGACTGAACAAGAAGGCAGTGAGATATATAATATTCATTTTTACTGGTAATAACGATAATTTTAAATTTTGCAAAGTAATTATTCATAGTAACAGTGTTGACTTTTTAAAGCATTCCTGAAAGTCTGATCTGGAATTGGGTAAGGAGGTCATGAAAAAGGTGGTTATTATGGAGATTTCAGAAACTAAAGGACTTCTGAAAAAAGGGAAGATCTTAACATTCTCTGATTTTTAGCCTCTCACTATGACCCTAACTAAATTTTTTATTTTCTTTGCTACTCTCCTCTAAGCTTAATTACTTGATGTTGACTTACCATAGACCAAGAATGCATGATGAGTGTATATATTTATTATTCTCATTATGATTCAAACCAATGTTCATTTTATAGATATAAGCAACCATGAGATAAGCTAAATTTTATGACTTCTTTACCTCCTGTATTAGTCCGTTTTCAAGCTCCTGATAAAAACAAACCCAAGACTGGGTAATTTGTAAAGAAAATGAGGTTTAACGGATTCACAGTTTCACATGGCTGGGGAGACCTCATGGTCATGGCAGAAGGCAAAAGGCACATCTTACATGGTAGCAGGCAAAGAGAAAATGAGAGCCAAGAGAAAGCTGAAACCCCTTGTAAAACCATCAGACCTCATGAGATTTATTTGCTACTATGTGAGCAATATGGGGGGAAGCCTCCCCCATAATTCAGTTATCTTCCACCAGGTCCTTCCCACAAGACATGGGAATGACAGGAGCTACAATTCAAGATGACATTTGGGTGGGGACACAGCTAAGCCATATCACCTCCCTAGGGACAAATGTGCCTGGACTATTTCTCTTTTGATTTTGATCCATTTTCTGAGAAGGAGAGTCATGGGATTACCACTTTTGATAGAAACAATACTAAAGAAACATGAGGCATTCAAATAGATAAAGTGTCCCCATAGAAGTAGTTGGTTGACCACATTGCATTTTTCTAATAATTGGTCCTAAATCTTTTCTTGGAACAAGATCATAAATTACATAAATATAAGTCTCATTTCAACGTTTTCTGAACACTGACACATGCTAACTTAGGATATGCATGTTATATAATCAGTCAATTATTTGAGGTGATGTGAAACTTCAAATACAGACAAACAAGTATTGTATTGGGGACATATTATCATTTAGGTTTTTCTCTAAAGTATAGTTTTTGCTTTTATGAGAAAAGCTTATGATAAGTGAAATAAAATTCTGAATTAAATTCAGAAAATTATCATTTTAATTATTTTATAATATGTTGAGAAAACAAAAAGAGGAAGCTTTCTATTTCAGAACATTTGGTTGACTCAATACCATTTTTTTACACCTTTCTTAGAGCTGCAGAAAACTATGACTTTGCTCATTTCAGTGTTTGCAGGAGATTCTGGAAGTATTGGTGATGGTTGAAGGATTTCATTGTGTATTTGATCTGGATTCTCTATTTGTGTTATTAGTGTGTATTTTAGCCTGGATTCCCCTGAAAGCAAAGCTTGAGGCAAAAGCACATGTGTTATTTCCTTTTTAATGGAGTACGATATCAGGAAAACGAAGTCAGGGAAACCTTTGCTCATCTCTTGGGACAATTTTTCTGTCATCTGAATAATTGCATCTCAGAAAAGGATTTTTGAGGGGAGAAAGGTATAAGAGTTTATTTAGTGTTGGCCGGGTGTGGTGACTCGCACCTGTAATCCCAACACTTTGGGAGGCCGAGGTGGGCGGATTACGAGGTCAGGAGATCGAGACCATCTTGACCAACATGGTGAAACTCCATCTCTACTAAAATACAAAAAATTAACCGGGCATGGTGGTGCGTGCCTGTAATCCAAGCTACTCAGTGAGGCAAGAGAATTGCCTGAACCCGGGAGGTGGAGGTTGCAGTGAGCTGAGATCGCGCCATTGTACTCCAGCCTGGGGACAGAGAAAGACTCCATCTCAAAAAAAAAAAAAAAAAAAAAAACCCAGAAAACAGTTTATTCAGTGTCTTGTCTCTCATTGGCCAAAAGCTCATCATACAGCAGGCTAGCTCCCCTCTCTTCCAGGTTGCATGTGCATAGTAGCTAGGCAAGTCTTGTGACCTCAGTGTCAACAGGGAATCCTCAGAGCAGTACATAAGAATGAAAGATACATAGAGTGATATATCTATGGATATATCACTATAGTGGAGGAATTTAGTTTACAAAGCACAAATATATCTATTGCACTGATTGGAGCCCACGAGACCTGGTCAGAGCAAGTGGCTGCCAAAATCAAAAAGTAACAAAGCCCCAAGTGACAGGTGAGACAAAAGGATCTGAAGTAGCACGTGAATGGTATGCAATTTTGTGAGTTAACATGATACCCACAGTGGACCAGTGGTTGCTCTAACCTGTGGTTTAGTCTCTAGCAGTTGCATGAAAGGTTGTGGTGATAGTTGCAATAGTCTCAATAGAAGAAGGTTAGGATAAAAACCCAAATCATAATGATCCAGTCATCCTTGAATATATCAAACTCTTGCAATGCCTTTATAGTTGAGGATTATGAGTAGGAAGAATCCATACCACTTTCCCTGTCAGTTTAACCTTAACCTTGTGGGTTAGGCATGCATAATTTAAGTGTTCTTCCTCCACGACCTTCATCTCTCTGTGCAAAATTCAAGAGCAGTTGTTCACTCAAGTGAAGGCCCTAGCCCTGCTAGCTCATATTCAAGGCTCAGCTCTAACCTTGACTGTTCAATGTTTACATATTGCTACCTCTCTAGGATAAGTGGCAGTTAGAGTTATTGTGCTATTCCCCAATGAGAGTCTTGGAATGATAATAAACATGATTGCTTCTTTCTGCCTGTCACTACAATGACTAACACATATGATACTTAGTCAAATGTAGAATGCAAGATAGATGAGTAGATGAATTTAGTTTATAAAGCACAAATATATCTATTGCACTGAAGGGGAAACTAAGATCTATAAAGAAGTATTCTTTTTAAATAGATAATTTCAAACCATTTAATCTAAGAATACTGTATAGCTTAATGTAACAATAATGTATTGGCTATGCATCACAAGAACTGATTGCTCCTATGGGTTCTTTTCACATGGTATAGTGTGAAGAGGTGATGATTTAGAGCAAGTCCTGCTTAATTAAGAATGAGCTGAGATCCGGCCACTGCACTCCAGCCTGGGCGACAGAGCGAGACTCCGTCTCAAAAAAAAAAAAAAAAAAAAAAAAAAAAGAATCAAACTGTTAAGTCTCAGGTTGCTCAGTATTAAATATTTCTAACTGAATAGTTGTTAAAAAGATTAAATGAGATAATTTGCATATTTATAAGTGCTTTATAAGTAACCAAGTATCATATATAAAGTGTCACATTTATGAGTTTATGTCAATGTTTCACATATAGACTAAAGCAGGGGTCCCCAACCCCAGGGCCACAGAGCCATACAGGCCGCACAGCAGAAGGTGAAGGGGGCTGCAAGTGAGCATTACTGCCTGAGCTCTGCCTCCTGTCAGATCAGCAGCGGCATTACATTCTCATAGGAGTGGGATCCCTATTGGGAACTGTGCATGCGAGGGATCTAGATTGTTTGCTGCGTGTGAGAATCTAATACTAATACCCAATGATCTGAGATGGGACAGTTTCTTCCTGAAACTATCCCTCTCCCCTCCTCCCATATCCGTGGAAAAATTGTCTTCCATGAAACCAATCCTTGGTTCCTAAAATGTTGGGAAACACTGAACTAAAGCACTAGCATATATTTATATACATTTTTATATGTATATATGTATATATATTTAATATACCCACCTCATCTGCTAGAATTTGAGCTCAGAGTAAGGAGGACCTCTTTGAATGTTGAATAAATGAATGGTTATTTGGATTTACTTCAATAAATTAACCAGCTTGATCTGTATTATAAACTCATTATGTTTAGAAAATTTGCCATTATTCATTGATTGAGAATTATATCTGAATGCCTAAAGTTTGCATGATACTGTGCCAAGTGCTGGGAATATAAGATTGTGTATATATAAGATTGTATCCTTATATTGTTTGTCCTTGCATTGTACTGTCTAGCAAAAACACAGACATAGAATAATAAAACAATGGGATTATTGCTTTTACAGAATGCCTTATATACTGTGCCCCATTCATGTTTTACTTCAAATCTGTAGGGTAGTTATTGGGATCACTTAGTTAACAGATGAAAAAATAGTAGACTTGAATAAAACAGACTTACTTCAAATTCCTCACTGTCATAGGTGGCTTCACAAACTCAGGCTCCTCATGAGTCAATACACAATAAGTTTGTATGTTTGGGTGCACATGCAAAACCCTATATATGTATGTCAGTATGTGATACTAAGTAAAATGACCAAATTATCACATACTTAATGCCTGGATCTTCAAGAAGTGGAAACTTCATGCTATGAACTGGCTGAGACTTCTGGCTGCTCTTTAGAAAGAGGAAAATTTATTCAGGGAAAATTTATTACTCCAAGGATTGATAAAATTAGATATAAACTTATTACTCCTTGAATTGATAAAATTAGGTATAAATTGTGGAGCATTTGAGAAGACAGGAAGAAGCTCTCTCTTGAAACTGGCAACAACTATGGATGTAGAAGTACTTAAGTGCAGAGCACTTCACTTGTGTACATATTTTATGTTTGTAATTTTCTACTTCAAATAGTGAAAAACAGAGGCAAAATTAAAAGTAAGCAATCACATAGAACAAGCTAAGGGAGAAAACATGATAATATGAACTGTTTTGTCATTTTGATTCTTAAGTAATCATCTTAATTTGCACTCCCAAATTATGAGAAATTTATATGGGTTTTGTATGTAAGCATATAGACATTTGAAGCTTTTCCCTTTTTTCCTCCTTGTTCTTATGGTGAAGGAAGTCATTTCAATTGGCAAAATAAAACCAAACAACAAAAGGCAGCTGAACAGTGGTGCTGCCACCTACTGTTCAGAGAGCTGTTTAGCACTGCTGGGAACCCGTTGTCCCTGGCAACTCATGGAAAATGAATATTTAAGTATTTATGGCATCCAAATAAGAAGTCCACTGAACTCCCTACAGAAATAACTTCTCAAATCAGCTAGTAGGCAATCATAATTATAAGTCCATCAGAGACTTGCAGTTAGTAGATTATGCAATGCTAAATTTTGTGTTTCACACACTCAAAAAAATGTAAGCCATCTGTGTGTAAGAGCATTTTCTATTGAAACGGATGATCATATTAAACGTAGTAATTTCTGTTCTACTGTGCTAATGAATTTTACTGGAGACAGAAATAAAACGGACACTAAAGACAGAGAAGCACTGTTGAGGATAAAGCACATTCTTTGTTGTAAGTAGCAAAAGACTGATATATTCAGCAAAAGAATGGTTCATAGAATTTTAAAAGGGTTTCATTTGGAAAATGATTTTAAAACTCGCCAGGCAATATTGACAGCACATCCTGTGTGCCAGCCAGCCAGCCAGCTCCTTACACAAGTGAGGAGGCAGAACCATCCTGGCGGGGAGGCGCTGACAAGCCAAATGAGAGTTGGCCACAGTCTTTGTTTGCTTAATAGGAAAAGTTATTACCTTTGCTTGTTATCCCAGGAAGGCTAATGGAGCTCTCATGGTTCTCTCTTTCCAGACACTAAATAACATCAATTACAATAATCCCAATTAAAACAGGGAATAGGAGATGCAAAGTCAAAAATTAAACCAATAATCCCCTGACTGACATCTTCTGTTACTTTTTCTTTGTCACTTGTACTCTTTAAAATTCTGGTTTCCGTCATTAACTCGCATCACCTTAAAAACCCTTAAGTTACTTTAAAAGAGAGAGAGAGAAATGCATTTGCTCTAGCAATCTTAATGTTTGAGGCTTTCTAGCATCAGTGCCATTGTGTACCTGATTTTCTTAATGCTGCATTCAAAATGTTATCTAAGAAGTGTAAAGCATAGAGTCAGAGAATACATGGATTTAGACTAAACTGAATTTATTTTCAATTTTGTGACGTCTTAAATATAACAACAACATTCTACTGATTGGTGCCTCTAAGCTTTTATTCATAAACTCTTAAGTATCAATAGGTTATAATTTATATTCTCTACCCAAGTGTTCTCAGGTTACAAATATTCTTAAAGGAAGATATTCCACATATTTAGTCAATACGTAATTTTAATACAAATATTACATTGGTGCAAAAGAAAAGGCTTGACTTATTGTAATGTTAATCACCATGTTAACTTCATAAGAAAAAGCTGATAGAATGTATCTTACTAGTTGTAGAGCATAGGGAATCTATACAGTACAAATATAGGTGCATATCTGAGGATTTATTTGCAATTTTTTCTAGAGACACTAGGAGGCCTTTGTACTCTCATGAAAATTAGATTTATGTAGTTAATTGATCATTGGACTTTTTCCATTTATGACAACATATATAGTTTCTGTATTTTTACTATTCCTACAACTACTATTGAATTTTAGTAGCTTAGTATTTTTTCCTAGACAGGTTTCTGAAGCAATGCTAGTGCATTTTGTGAAACGAGATGTATAAGTATGTTAAAACAAACAACTTTCTACAAAATAGCAAGTGAATCTATTGTTGAGATTCCATAGACACATTTTTTAATGTTATCCTGATCTAACACAAAATACGTCTATTATCCTGGGATCCATGTCTGCCTCTCTGCTTCAGACTTGTGAATGAGATAATAGTATTGATTTATAACACATGTCTATGGAGTTAAGATCCAAAGCACGCTAATGCTATGAAATGGATTTAAGAAAACATTAGAGATTTTCATTTGAAAATATGTCTAGTGGATGCAGTCAAAAGCACATTGCACATGTTATTAATTCTCATGTGCTGTTTCATTTTCCTTTCTCTCTTCCTCTTTTTAAAATTATAATTCATTAGTGAAGATATTAAATAGTACTAGAGTATAAAAAGAGGAACATCAAAAAAATTAAAGCGGAGTTGTAAACATGATGAAATTAAACAAACCAAAATTTTTATGTAAATAATACTCTGTGGAGTTGTGTTACGTAGTGATCCTAATATCTACTATTTTGGTATTTTTATTATACTTTTAAAATAAGCTTAAGACTTGAGATATGTTAAAATTAAAAGACATGAATGTAATTGCACTCTTACTAAATGAGAGCAGTATGAATTTTATTTAATCAGATGTTAATTTACCCTTTTCTTGAGGTGTTACGATTTCATTGCTGAACGCACTACCTGGTACTTTGAATGAAAGGCACATATAACAATTAATAAAGAAATAGCAAATCCCTGAGAAGCTAGGCTTCCGATTTTCTCCTTGCAATCTGGTAGTGCAGAAAAGAAATTAAAGGTGGCTTGTGTGAGTTCAATATACTAAAAAGGAAGGAGAAAGTCCTATAATTCAGTTTTCAATGGCTTCTTTCTAACTATATTAAAACAGTCTGAGAGACATAATTATTTATCATTTTGTTGAGATGGAATCACATATGCTTTACTGCACAATAAAATTTTATATTGATTTCAATTGTTTGGTATTCAATAATAAACTATTATTAGAATCAATTATTTAACATGACACTGATAATGTCATTTCAAGTAAAACCCAGTGAAGTGCCTAACTAGTGTGGTGTCTTTGAAATGTAATTAAGGTTCTATACTATGAAATGTATAGAACTGAAGAAGATTTTCAAAGAAATTATCTGGTAATATTTATATACCAATATTATTATGGCCAATATCATCTTAACATAGATAATTTGCTAGAGGTTGAGATAGTTGGTAACAGAGTTTTTTATTTTATTTTATGTTTTAGTGTATCAATATTTAGTTCATCCATTAAAGGACATATGGGATAATAATTGAAAGAGTATACATAGTGATTTTGAAGAAAATGGTCAGAAATAGGGTGCATTTAGAAATAGGGTTTATTGGCCGGGGACGGTGGCTCACGCCTGTAATCCCAGCACTTTGAGAGGCCAAGGCGGGTGGATCACAAGGTCTGGAGTTCGAGACCAGCCTGACCAACATGCTGAAACCCCGTCTCTACTAAAAATACAAAAATTAGCCAGCGTGGTAGTGTGCACCTATAACCCCAGCTACTCAGGAGGCTGAGGCAGGAGAATCACTTGAACCCGGGAGGCAGAGGTTGCAGTGAGCCGAGATCACGCCATTGCACTCCAGCCTGGGCGACACAGCGGGACTCCGTCTCAAAAAAAAAACAAGCAAAAAAAGAAATAGTGTTTATTTTTATTACAAATGTATTATCTGAGACAGAAACCAAAAATTCTTAAGCAGAAATATATTTGTTCATCTTCAAATCAGGTGCAATTATGTGTATATGAGCGCTGAATATACAGGAGGAAAGCTGTTTCTTGGAAGGAATGTCACTTCAAAATAATTACAAATGGAAAAGAAATTTTCTAAAATTTCTATTCACAGTGAAATATGATGGTGATGATAAGACAAAACAAGCCAAGTTTACAGATAATAGAATCTACTCCCAGTAACTTGATATTTCCAATATTTAATACTTTTTAGTACCCACTATTTGCCCAGCACTTGAGCTAGGCATGACAAATTACTTGGAACTATTAAGAAAACTCTAAGTCTGGTTTTGAGACAGGATCCTTTTATACAGCCTTAAGGTAGTATAGCCTGAGTCTAAAACTTGCTCGTTACGTTAGCCTAGAGGAATAAACAATTTGACTGACCCTTCTCATAGGAAAGTCTGTCAGAGATTGCATTGACCTTGACCTTGTTGTTTAAACCAGTTTACTATAGCTTAGCTCGTATAGTAGGGCTTTATATTTCCCCTTTCCCACCCTTGCTGTTCCCTCCCCACCACTTCCCTAGCTGGAAATAGTTGGGCTTTTTCTGTTTTTTTGTTAGGTTGACCAAATTCTCATGACCACCATCAAGAAACATTTCTGGATTCCGTATCAACCCTTATATAATATTTCTTTCTACGTCCTGCTTCCCTTAATTCCTCGCTAGTTCTCTGTCTCCCTTCATTTTTTCATAGACATACCTCTTGAAAGAATAGTCTACAAATACTGTTTTCCTTTTTCATCTCCAATTTCCTGTCCAAACTACTATTCAGACTTCCATCCTGAATGCTTAAGCAAAATTTTTGTCAACAATATCACGAATGACCTCCTAAATGCCAATCCTAATGGCATTTTTCCAGTCCTCTTCTTACAATGCCATTCTAGCATTTTGCATTTGACATTGACAGTCATTCCATATTTAAAACTCTGGATTTCTGCTGCACTGCTCTTTGCTGGGGCTTCTTCCATGCCCCTAACGTTGTCATCTCAGTTTTGTCCCCATGAGTTTTTCTTTTGTTTATTCCTTACGTGTGTTTCTTCACTTTCGTCTCTGTGAAAGATGTCACCCAGATCTACAATCTTAACTATCATACATATTCTGACAGCCTTCATGTTCATTCACTTATTCCTTCAGTAAATATTGATTGCCTACTTATGATATGCAAGGCACTGTTCTAAAGGGTAGAGAATATAGCATGAGTATGAGTGATAAATTCTTTCTCCTCGTGGTGCCTTCACTGTAGTCAGTGAAACAGACAGTGGGTAAGTAACAGCATGCCTATATATTGTCAGGTAGTCATAAGTGCTCTGATGAAAAATAAAGCAGGATAAGGGTTTAGAGACCTACAGAGGGGAGGATGATGCTTTAATTCAAACAGTTGGAGAAGGCCTCTCTGTGAACATAATATTTAAACTGAAGCCTGAATAATAGAAACATTAGTCCTGCATATATCATCATCCAATCAGTAGCACTAACTGAAGTTATCCTTGTCTCTTCCTCTCTTTCATGCTCCTATTTTGACATTAAGTAATGTTGATAATAGCTTTTAAATTTCTTTCAAATCAATTACTTCTCTCCATCTCCACCACCTTTACTAGCACCACCCTGGTCCGGGCTGCCACCATCTCTCCCTTGGACTGTGAAATAGCCCCTTAACTCTCATTTTTCACTTTGATCTTCCTACTGTAATCAGTCATGTACACTGTAGCCAATGAGATTTTCTCAAAATGTAATCCAATCATGTTATTCCCAGGCTCTCCGTTTATACACCCCAAGGACTTTCATCACCCTTAAGATAAAAGTCAACATCCTGAGCCTGGCCTCCAAGATCTTGCAGGTTTGCCCTTGCCTACTCCTCCAGCCTTATCCTACATCAAGTTCTCTGTCTTGTTATTTCTGCCCACCTCCATTAGCTCCCTTATAGGCTCACCAAGTTTCATAATTTCTCTAATCCCAGTTCTGCACATGTGTTCCTTAGATCTGAAACCAGGCCGCCTCAGTTAATATTCCAACTCTATTCTTTGCTGTGTGTTTTTGGGAAAGTGACTTAACATCTCTGTGCCTCAGTTTCATTATTTGTAAAATGGAAATAATAATAGTATGTACTTCATGGGATTCTGTAAACTGCTTAGGACAGTATTTATCATTTAGCAAGTGCTAGCTGAGTGTTCATTATATAAGTAATTGCTATTATATCATAGTACCTAGATATAGTAGATTCTCAATAAACACTTGTTGAATGTTAATCCACCAGTTAGCCTCTAGAGGCTTGTTCTGCTCTTCTTCTAAGTACACTTATATCCAGGCCTCTAACTTACATGGAAATCAAGTTATCCTTCCTTAGGCAAAGACTATTGTATCCATTATCTACAATATTCTTGTAGGCAATTTCTCATTCCCATTAAATTAGCTTTCTTTTATTAAACTCAACTTTATGTTTTATAACTTGTATTCAGTAATAAAATGGGCTATAATACATGATACATATTAATTAGGGATAAGGGTATTTCTTCACAGATGGTATGTGTGCTTTCCATTTCATACTCAGATTTAATCTAAATTGCATATGAACTATGTCTATTGAGTTTTAAAAGTGAATATAAGCTACTGTCCTCAGCAGAAAAGAACAATTAGCACATTCATGAGCTAGAGCTCAATTTATGGTTATATTATAATGAATAACCATTTCCTAATTTAATAAAACTCTATGCCTTAACTGCAAATGTTAATAGATAAAAATAGTAGCTGAACTTTTCACTGGTTGTGAAATACAAAATATTAGATTTTACAAAACAGTTAAACTATGGAGGAAACATCTTATTTTCATAGCAGTTTCAATATTCTGCTAATATTACACAGTCTAAAACATTTCAGGACAATACTGTGATAACATGAAAATGCAACTTATCTTTAAGTAAATTGTATGTAGCTCAGCCAAAAGGTTCTGATAGAAATTCAGAAACATTATCAGCAATATCTTAAATATTTCTTATCGAGCTTCTTGTGGGAGATACACTATTGGGTAATAATCAGTATTAATATCTAGACATAAATAATTTTAATTTGTTAGAGGTATAAATAGAATAGTAATTAAAAATGTATTAATTTGTCTTAATTGAGAACACTGAAATATATTGAGTGTGTATATTTCAATATCATAGTTTACCCAAAGAGATTTTAAATATCTTAGAACAAAAAAATGTGCCTTTAATTTTTTGACTCGCTTACACTTTTCAATACTGCATATCTTTTAGTGAACTGTCTCAGTGGAAAGAAGATGCATGACCTCAGTGTTAACAGACATCTATGGTAGCTCTACATAAATATTTTATTGAAGTAATTCCTTTTACAGAAAATATTTTACCTATTTTTGGGCTTAATCTTAAAAGCGTAAATCAGTGGGGTTGTAATGCATTTGTAGCTATACTAAAAATTTTAACCTTTATTGTTCCTTCAAAATGTAATTCAATGTCCATTCTCAAGAAACATTGCTAATTCCTCCATTCAGAATTCACCCCATGTGTTTGTATGCCTTTGCACCTTCACTAGCATTTCTCATAATCTCTATTGCATTATCTCTGTGTATAATTGTGTGTGTATGCGTATCTGTTTGGGTGGATGTACATACATACAATTTTCCTTGTCATCTTTAAAAAATCATAAATGGCTGTTCAAATACCTTGCTCAAAGTTAGTTATTATCCAGTACTGTTTGGATTTAGATTCACCTTCTTCAAGTTGGAAAATCTAGCAGAGTCTACCTTCATGATACGTTATTTATATTAAAAATAATAATGGGCTCCGTGCGACGGCTTACACCTGTGATCCCAGCACTTTGGGAGGCTGAGGCAGGTGGATCACTTGAGGTCAGGAGTTTGAGACCAGTCTGGCCAACATGGAGAAACCCTGTCTCTACAAAATATATAAAAAGTAGCCAGGTATGGTGGCGCACACCTGTAATCCGAACTACTTAGGAAGCTGAAGCGGGAGAATCACTTGAACCTGGGAGGTGGAGTTTGCAGTGAGTGGAGATGGTGCCACTGCACTCCATCCTGGGTGACACAGTGAGACTCTGTCTCAAATAATGATGATAATAATAATAATAATAATAATAATAATGTCTAAACAAAATATACAATGAAGTTCTTCCTTACTTACCAAACCCCAGCCACGTTTCTCTTAACAGACATTCTTAATGAAGTGTTCAGTGTTGTACAGACTTTGATTTAAAGATTCTAATTCCTAAGGTCAAAGTTGGGTTTTGTTTCTAAATAAATCTTAGGTAGCACTTAATTTTAACGTTTGAATAGCTTGAATCTCCTGACACTGGCAAACATTTACATACAACCACAATATGCAGAAAGAGGAACTAAATTTGGTCAGAGAGAAGTCAAAAATAAGTCTGCTAAATCCTAGTGGATGTAGAACTTTTTAATTAAAATATTGGCCTTGAATGCAGATTTCATGTGTTTCCAAATAGTACAAAGTAACATGTATTTCTAAGCAGTGTCTCTTTGTGACTGAATTCAAAGAAAGAACCATTATATTTTAACAGACTTTACATTTTTTTTGCCAGAAAATATGGTATTTCTACTAGAATATTAATGTAGAAAAAAAACACTGCACTCCATTTTATTTGCGTATCTTTGCATAAGATTGGGTTTACAGTGCCATGATTCACAAAAGGCTTCCTTAGAGTATTGTTTTTCTTGTAATTAAAACAGTAGGACTTAATGACGGGCTAGGGATGCTTGCTGTTTTTGTAATAATGAATTGAACTATTTGAATGGGTAAAAAATGTTAATACAGTGATTATTTCAGGCTGAGCTGTCTTGTCATAAAAGATGAAAGTATTAAATTTGCATTAGATGTTTTTAAAATGAAATTGAATATTATAAAGTCATATAAAGGTAGACCAACTTTACCAAACATGATCATAATTGTAAAGGAATATAGAAGTTATGATTCAAATAAACTCACTTTGACAGTAAAATAAACCTACTGATTTTTGTAACACAAGGTCACTGGTTTCATTAAATCCATTTATTCAGTACCATGACTTGTGAATGTTGCTACATCATATTACTCTTTCAGTGTTTCATAGAGGGTTTATAGTTTTCTTATGTTAAATGTTAATATATTGTGATGTGGAAAAAATCTTCACCTCTTTCAAAAATATATGACAGATAAAAATTAAATCCAGTAGGAGACATGGATCATTTGCAACTAAAAATGTAGAAGGAATTATTGGAAGCCAAACTGTTGAAATAAATAAATCAAATAGTAAACAATACCTTTTTAGTTTGCTTTAAAAAAGACCTAATTCTGTCACACTGTTTTAAAATACAATTTTTTATCTGATTCTATAAAGTCATTATCTGATACTTTTAGATTTTGATATTAAGCTTAAAATAAGGTTTTAAAAATATGGTTTTGGAGTAACTGATTTTAGTTTTTAAATGTTTAGATGAGATAAATTTTTCAGGTCCCATGCATTTGTTGTTGGTGTTAGTAAGAAAACCTTTGAAGATGAAACCGACTTCAAAATTCATGCTAATGTCCAAAGCTATTCTGAGTTTTTAAAAGACTTCATATATATATAAAACTCTTAGAATTAAAACTCTTATATATGTAACACTTTCAAATAACACCCTTGTATTTCTACAGTTATTTTTGTTCATTTTTCCTTATCTCTCTCCTCCTGTCTCCCTTACCTGCTAATATCCTTCCCTGGATGACCCCAAATATCCAATTTCTCAGTTTCTGTGCTTCTGAGGACAGTAGAATACTCGAGCCAAGTGATACAATTACAAATTTAATGGTTTTTATCTTATATTGTCCCTCAGTATTCTTTGGCAATCTTTATCCTGATCTTATGTGAGCTTTCTTACCCACCCTCCATGGACACCTGCTGTGCTAGTGTACAGAGTGAAATCAGACCAATGGTCCTCCTTTGGCCACTTCAAAACTCTTCTCTCTATCCCATCTTCCCTCTCATCCTCAACTTATATTAGTGCCTCCTAATTTACCAAGAAAAATACTGGTATGAAAACATGAACTCCTCCCATCTTATTCTCTTCCAGATTCCAACATGTCCTTTGTTGCCGTCTCAGAGGAAATGTCTCTTCCTTTACAAAGCCTGCCTCCTTACATGAACATTTGAGCCCATCCCTGCTGCTGGAACATTTCTCCATCGTTTCTTCTCAACCTGTATCATCAGTCTCCCCTGACTCACTGGCTCCTCCCATCCATCATATAAATATTTTAGTTCTCTGGGGGTGGAGGAATAAACAATCACAAACTTGTGACTTCCTCTATCAAATGACAGCCTATGTATTCATTTATTTTTAAGAGCCTAATTTTTTGTTGTTTTGTGGACCACCATTTTTCAAATCCTTGTTCACTCTTGAGTCCACTGCAATCTAGTGACTCACCAGGTTGCTAATATTCCCATTTCCAAATTCGAGGGTCCCCCTTCTGTTATCCTTTTTTACATCCCTATTGTATTTGATACTGTCACTAGTTTACCTTCTTAAAATTCTCTCATTTTCTCTCCAACTCCACAAGAAATAACACTCTGTCTTTATTCTTCTCCTACAAATCTGGTCATTACTTTTGGTCACTTTTACTGGGATTCTTTTCTGGCACTCACTTATTTAACAATGGTGTTTTCCTGAGTTTGCCCTGGAAGAAAATATCTGAGTTATCTCATGCTGTCTTATGGTTTAACCTCATTGATAAGCTCCTATATCTGTCTGCTGCTCTAAATTAAACTTAATTCTCCAAGTTATTGTCTTAGTCAAACACTAAAGTATTGCTATTGGAACTAGTATTATAGTATCCTGATTGATCTCCTTGATTCTTTCTAATGTGCTTTACCCTTGTTTGTCCTCCACACAAGTGCCAAATCTGATCATGTCAATTTGTTTTATCAAGACTTTCAGTAACTGCTGTGCACGTCATATTAGGTAATCACAATATAGTTAGACACTTAATTTTGGCGCTTCTAGTCATTGACAACTTAGATCCTATCCTCAAAGAAGTTGTCATTTTTCTAAACATATCATTATCTTTTTAGAACTCTATCCTTTTTATATGCTTTTTATTATGTCTACAATGTTCTTTACTTACTGTATTTATCCAAAAATTTAAATATCTAATTTTCATTCAATATCAAGCTCAAATTCCACCTCTTCTGTTAGTTTTTTTGTAATCAACACAGAATATGCTACATTTCCCTTTTTCTGTACTTTCTAAACACATCCTGTACATAATTTGTTTGTGTCCATATATGTATGTCACAGCAGACAATGAACAGCTGGAAGGAAATACCATGTCATTATATGTAAAACAATCAGCAGATTGCCCAGCACATAATTTCTGTTCAATAACAGATTGTTTAGAGAAACAAGGAAACTTTATTCTTTTCAACTACATAGAGAGTGAGTTGTATATACAATGTATATTGTGCATGCAGTAAGCTAGAAAATGATCAAGAGAAAATAAATGATACTTTGTCTTTACTCCTGTAATAGCTGATAAGCTAATGGAATATGCATACCTATACACAAATATGAGGTGTCCCTGATTTTCATTTGTAATGTATTTCTAAGAGTCAAAAGTAATTTTTTTAAAAAAGTGAATGATAGATTTACATGCTATAAGTGAGATTCAATTATAAATAAAGAGTAACACAAAATATTTAATTTTGTTTTACCTTTAAATCTCATACACAGTTATATATTTACAGCTTTTCCCTATGTACTTAAATTTTGTTCTAATGAAGCCGGGCGCGGTGGCTCAAGCCTGTAATCCCAGCACTTTGGGAGGCTGAGACGGGCGGATCACAAGGTCAGGAGATCGAGACCATCCTGGCTAACACGGTGAAACCCCGTCTCTACTAAAAAATACAAAAAACTAGCCGGGCGAGGTGGCGGGCGCCTGTGGTCCCAGCTACTCCGGAGGCTGAGGCAGGAGAATGGTGTAAACCCAGGAGGCGGAGCTTGCAGTGAGCTGAGATCCGGCCACTGCACTCCAGCCTGGGCGACAGAGCCAGACTCAGTCTCAAAAAAAAAAAAAAAATTTTGTTCTAATGAATATATAGTTATCCAGCTAAAGTTCAATGTGTGTCCAGTAGAGGCTAAAGATAAGCCAATTTTAGTTTCTTTATTGATTTTTAACTTATTCTTAATTATATTACCATATGAGAATGTTTTTCTTATCATTTCCATTTTCTACCCTATTATCTTTTAAATATCAAAGTGAAATGTTATACAGATAACTATACACAGAAATGAAAGTATACAAAAAAACCCTCACAAACGTTAAAGATGGTAAGGGTGCTGAAATTAAACCATTATAGGAAAGACAGCGTTATCAGGAGATGTGGTTGGCAGTCAATAGATGTTCTTTGGGATTCTAAGTATAAAACACACTTTTATACTAAGGGAATTTCGAGTTACTTAAAAACTGAACTTTTAAAAATGAGAATCATCTGTAATGCAAGGTGCTGGACAAAGGACATAATACTAATAACATCGAGTGTTTACTCTTAACTGTTCTGTGAATTTTACATATAGTCATTCATTAATTCTCACAACAATCTTATGAGATTAGTATTATTATTATTGCCATTTTATAGATGAAGATCTTGGCAGACTAAGTAACTAACATGTCTAACATGCCTATGGCTGCATATAGTTAGTAGCAGAGCTGATAATGAAGTTTGGGAAGTCTTGTCCCAGAAAGCACCCTTCCTTCCTGCACTCCACTCCCCAGATGCCAATGATAAACAGGAATGGATTAAAAATGACCCTTTAGAACCGTTTTTATAATATGTGCTTTTAACCTTCTTTCATATGAGATATTAACCACATAAATCTGTCAACTGGAGAGGAGACCAAAAGAAGAGGTCAGCTTTCAAACTTCACGTTGTCAGTGTGCATGAACAATACCCTAATTTCCTAACAATTGTGGGAAAAGCGATAGCATTTAGCCCAAAGTCCAAATAGTATTCCAGAATTAAAAATATTGAGCAAGCAATTTGCAACATATACGCAAGTAAGCCTGAAAATTAACAGATGTTTAATACTAAAAAATAAAAAGCAAAGGGACAATGTAATAAAAATCATCATTAGCAATAGAAAATTATTGCCAATAATATTAAAATTTATGATACCTTTTCCTCTTCTTTTATTTTTAATTGTTATGAGGTCACGTTTGCAAGTATATTTATTACTGCTGGGAATTTCTTCTTTCCTAACCTCTTGATCCAAAGGCAATAGAAAGAGTAAGGATGAATAAATGGAGTAGGGAGAGGAGGAAATCAATCAATCGACTACTATTTATTGACTGTCCCAAAACGTGATGAAATTGGTAAACGTGAGGAGGGTCAAACTGAGCTATGTCATCTCCACAGGAACACACCATTCACAGTTCCAGGTACTCAACAATCCATAAGGGTTTGAAGTGAAGAATAGAAGATAAAAATCTTTATTTTTCAGACTTGAACAAGCTGAAAAAATATAGCTTTCTACTTCCATTACTCATTTTAATGTTTCTCTTAAAAATAATTTGACAAATTAATAAAGTCAATAGATGAGTGCTCTATTGAGATTCTCTATATATACACACATATGAATATATATGTATAAATCTCAATACATATATACACACATACATATTTAGAGGTATATACATACATACATGTAACACATATATATACATGTGTGTGTGTATATGCACACATATATATTTCAGCTTTGTGCTTTAATCTATACATGAAACTGTTAGCATTGGGTAATTTGTTGTATAGCATTTATAAAGTCTGAGCATACAAGTTTATGTTCTTTCTGATCATAAAATAACTTTGATTTAGCCACAAATCCAAAAAGTTGTTTTAAAATAATGCTTGATAATCTCAGGGTTTAGCTCTAGATGGATGGATGGATGGATGGATATCTGTCTATAGATATAGATAAAGTTGGAAATTATCATTATGTTATAGAGTGACCCAGGCTATTTAGGAGCTGGGGAAGATCTTGTGGAGGAAATGACATCTAATTTGTGATCTAAGAAATGTTAAATTTGATCAAGTGTGTCTCTGTAGCATGGTAGCAAGAGTGTAGCAGTGTATGGTGAGGGCGTGTTCCAGATAAAGGAAATAGTAAGTATATAGGCAAAAGAAATTAGAGGGTTTTCAGCTTTGCTTGGCCATAGAGTTCAACGTGAAGAATTACAAGAAAAGAAGCTGGAGGGTCAAGTGGAGTCAAGTTGCTTGTGGGCTTTTTTGGCTACCTGAGTGAAAACATGGTTTGGTGTATGTGCATATATGTGTGCACGTCTGTTGAAGGGTAAAGGAGAATGCGGAAATGACGGCAAATGCACATGGTTAAAAAGAGGAGACTTAAGCAAAGAGAAATATGTTAATTTTCCATGGCTACCTTTTGGACTAGATCTGAGCCTTTATGGAATGAGTATCTAAAGTTACTGAAGATTTTTAAGGAGACTGTTACTAAGGAATCAAGAATAGCTACTAATACAGCTGAGGACAAAATAAGGCACAAAGTTCAGAAGAGGGTAGAACTCCTCCGTAGGGCTGTGTGGAAGACAGCAGAGCACTGACATGGTGAGGAGGATGGAAGGGCATAATTGCAATGGTTTGAAACATTATAAGCTGCAGCTTCTGGAGCATCAAAAGATAGCAGCCTTTCCACAGGAGTTTCAACTGTGGGTTTAACAACCGCAGATATCAGTGAAGAGTCCTGAAAAACAAACAAACAAACAAAAAACAAGAAAGATTATCCATCAGCGTCTATGAGGTTCCTGGTGAACCCTAGAAATATCTGCAAAAGGCTTTTTAGAGGCAGGGAGCTACAGATGATCTGCAAGCAGGTTGGGCCAAGAAACAGTGAAATTTGTATTATTACTATACCATCACATGTGTCCTGAAACGTGTAATGACAGCAGACTCTCCAGGACAATTTCTTGACAGTTTTAATGATTAAAGATAGATGATTCACATTTTAAGTAATGTGATGATATCTGGTACTTCTATGGTAATGTTAGGCTAGAAAATGAGCCAAGGTGCAAAGCAGGAATCTCTTTCTCTTAGCCTTTATGCAGAAAGTAGATGGAAACAAAGCCCTGGAATTCTGAGGAAGAATGCAAAGGTAGAAACAAGGATGTGTGTCAAAATGGACATCAAAATCAACCGTAGGGGATTTAGATGAAAACAGAAGCCATGGTACAAATCCTTCTGAGGATTTTAAGAGGAACAAGCCTGAGGAAGGAGAGCATGGGGCAGATCAGGAAGTTTGGAAGTGGCTGGGTGACTTCCAGAAGGAAGTATGTAAGTGCCACTCTTGCGAGCTTTACATGTGTTGGGCAGATATTTGCATAGTGGGGCCGAGCCCATTGCCGTCCAAATGAGACAAGGCAGAACTGAATTGAACGACACACTTTTCAACTCCTTATGTGGATACTCGAGTTGCATAAGAGCCTTTAGTGTTCTAGGAATTTCACATTTTTAATGCAAAGATACTTACATAAAAATATTCAGCAGTTACAAATAAACTTAACTGCCGGGACATATAGATATGTAAACCACACTTAAGAAAATAGTTATTGAAATTCTTTAGGTCTATATGATGGCAGAAGTTTTGCTTTGTAATAAGGATACCTCATAAAATTTGATATAATCAGCTTAAGAAGGAAAATTGTACATACATATCCCTGTCCATAAGCTTTATGGTTTTCCACCAGTAGCATGCAATTTTGTGAAAATACAAAATATTAGGAATGATCTGTTTCTGCTCAATTATTACTAAGGTGTCAGACATTCAACCACCTCTCTATGGTCTCTGAATGCATTTGCACAATATGTATGCTCAGAGAAAGGCTCAGCTTCTATTAATCTAGAGGTTGCTGTATTAATAGGTTGCACACTTCATTGATTTTTAATTAATTTCTAAAGAGACACAGAGGATAACTACTACAGCCCACAGACATCTCCATTCTCATTGCAAACCACATCTTTATTGATCGGCTGCCTAAGGAGTAGAAGTAATCCATTTTAAGTACACCTCCCTGTGAGAGTTTGGACACTGCACGATTCACTTCTCCTATTGTAACCATATTGGCAAGAGGTCAATAGGAGAAAAAACTGTAGCATGCTTGATAGTCTCTTGATGCAGGCAGATGAGCTTCTTACTCACAATGTAGTAAGAAAGCAGAGGCTTTTCATACATGCTATTTAATTTACTTTTTTGTTTTTGATTTCATTTATTTATTTTCTGGTTTTCTTAAGAAGGCTTTCAAGTCCCAAGGAGACTGTTCTTCAAACGGATATTTTAAAAGCTTGCCATGAGTTGTAAATGAAACTTCTGAAGAAAATGTAGGGAACAAGAATAAAAAAAAAAAAATCTGTTATCTCTGTCGGCCTCAGGAATCTGAAAATGGTCTTCCCCTTCTCTCCCCCTGGGAGACTAATATCAACATCTGGGGCTTCGCCTAAATGTGGCAGGGTTTGCTTTCCCACATTCCATCATAAATATTGCACATTTCGAATTGCATTTATTAATTTGCCAGTGACTGTTCTAAATCCTCTGTATATGGGAACTCACAAGAACACAACGAAACCTGTGTTACTACTGCTACTCCTATTTTAAGACAAGGAAATTAATGTACAGAGAGATAAAATAACTTGTTCAAAGGTGATACTAGTGCATGACAAAACTTATCAGAACTAAGATTTGTCTTGCAGGCAGCTTGATTCCAAAAGCAGTGCTCCTTACCATTATGCTATATGACCATATATATAAAACTATACACAGTAGACTACAAGCCATATATGAAACTCACAAAACTGAATGCAATCTAGAAAATGGGTGCTCTGTGAATTCAGTGAAGAGAAAACACTTCCTTCCACATAATAAATGTTGAAGGCTTTTAAATAAGCCTCTTTAATTTTGCTGGGTTCCCCAAGGGATGGTGCCTTTGGAGGCACTTAACCAACTTTTTATGCATTTCACTGTGTCTTTGACATCTTGAAATTTGCCTGGCGTCAGTAACTGGCACTCTATACATGTTTGTGGTTGGAGTAAATGAACCATAAGACCAGAATTTTGTAAGTCTGTCCAGAAAGTAGCTATTTTTCTTTGCAGCATAGATGGAGCATTGGAGTGTCAATATCCCAAGAGTGAGGAAGCTGAGATGAATTATCAACAGCCAAAACTTCCAGCTGAGTGTCCAGGTCCTGAAGAGGTTTCTGGGCGGCACACCACAGCATCTCCTAACATGCAATTGTGTATGCACACACACATGCATACACACCACACACACACTCAAATATATTATTGGGACTATCTATGAAAATTTTCAAATAAATAGCAAACAATAATTTTTATTATACATTGTTAAAATTACAGAAATTTTGTTGTCCTTAGTATTCCAAAGTCTTCTTAAAATCTGCAACCTAACCAGGCTTCTTGAAGATCATGGCTGCAGTCGGAAGTGTGAGAATTAACCATGAGTGTTAACTCCATGCTGGCTCAGGACAGCTGTATGAATCTGCTTTTCTTCCTCTGAATAGAATAATAGGAAGAACATTCAGGAACAAGTAGAATGAGAAGCTACTGCACCTAACAGTGCTGAGTAACCAACAGGTGTTTCAACTGGCTGCCTTTTCTTCAAAGTAGTCAAATTATATTTTTAATAAGATAAACTTGTGCTTATTTATTTAAAAAATACATAGTATCTTATAATAGTGAATGTTTATATGTTTTCCAGATTTTAAGCCATTGAATCCTCAAGACAACCCTCAGAGTAGACACTATTATTACCCCCATTTAACAAATAAAGAAAGTGAAACATAAGTGTTGTATAAATTGACCAAAATCACATAGCCAGTAAGTAGCCAGTGTTTTTAGAGTCTTATATTTTAAACTTAGGATGCACTAAGATGATTTTTACTAAAACGTATTCATGACTCTCACTAAATATTTGAAGGGGGACATCTACTCTACCTCTTTACTGTTCTCTGTGTCTATTATTGGCCCACAATTTAATATTTCAGATAGATATATTTTACAGTTTCATCTATCATGGAATAAAAATTTAAAGCTAGCAGTAACCTCAGAGATCATTTCAGCCAATCCATCACTTTTATAGCTGAGGTGAAATGAGTACCTGTGGTCATAAACCTAGTTAACAATATGTCCAAAACTTCTGTCTCACAACACTCAGCTCTGTGTTCTTTCTATTCTGCCATGAACCAGCTTCTGCTGGTTAAAAAGATCGCTCAGTTGATTCCATTACTGAGCCCCCTTATATTCCCTTTATGCACTATTTGGATAAAATCAGTTACTTCATCCAAAGATTCCTTTCTTTCCTTGAACGTGCTTATATCTTTAGCTATAACCGTAGTAAGCATTATAGTTGGATTCTTCTTTCCCCCAGGGAAAGAATTGCTTTTAGAAGGAAAGGTAGTAAAAAGGAGATATTTTCATTTGAAGTTAGGTTTCCTGAAGCTTCCTGTTATTAAGAAAGCTTCAGGTTATTAGAATGAAAACAGAAAAAAAAAATGTTCTCTTGCTAACTCCAGAGATTAATGCTGGAGATTAATGCCTGTGAGCTGACTGCAGCTTGAAATTTTTAGCTCCACACGTGTATTTGATGAAATTGTCGCATGGCCAATATGTGAGAAGCAAATATTTATTGACAGAAATAGTCCAGTCTCTCTTGACTTCCTTTAGCTTCTGGCAGCTGGGCAAAATACATTTTCACGTTGAATTAAAACAATAATAATGCTTTTTGCCAGATTGTTGTGACTCACGTATCATAAGACTGAAAAGAAGGTCATGGCTAGGTGTTTGTCAATACCAATATTTTAAAATTAAGTCATTCTCTGTTCTTTTCCATAAGCAGTTTATATGAGTTGATTCTAACCAGAGATTAAAATGTTAAATTCAATTCTAATAACATTTTCCTTGGATTTTATATCCAAATTCATTTCTGAAAATCAAGCATACAATTTGACCTTCTGTAGTTAACTTGTATTTACTATGATTACACATTTTAAGAGCTATGAGCAAAACAAGCATTCTTTGAAAACTTGCTAGGGCTTACAGAGAAGGCATGAAAAATGGTAAAATTATGAATAGTTTGAGTAATGGTAAATTCTGAATAGTTTCAATAAAATCAGACTTGTGGCATTTGGATCATGAAGTAGATAAACAAAATAACCCTGAAACACTTCTTTCAGAAACTCCCCTCCATGGTGTGTGGTAAGTGGCAGTTATCTTGGTGTAGAAAATCTATTTTATTAACCCATAGAAAACATTCTGCAGCACTGAACCTTTCAGATCTATTTTATTCGTGACCTTTATCTTCACTAAATTCTTTAGTCTGTGATGTATTTATAGAGGGCACAAAATCTTTTAATATGTCTTCTAATTTTTCTTTCTTCTTCTATGACAGCATCCTTGGGTGAATTATTGTTAAAATAATACTTTGAATAGTAATAATTCTGAAATTGTATTCACACATTAATCATGATGGGTAGGTTATAAGTATGTGTATCACCATTTGCAAACATTTATTAAACACCCACTGTGATATATTAGCTGAGGTTCACAGATTTTCTGAAATAGGCAATTAAAGCTAAGGAGGGTAAGTAATTCTTGTGCATTCTAGGATTGTTGATAGCTATCCCTGGAGCAGTAATAAAGGTTTTCATGTTCTACACTTACTATATGCCAATTGCTATTTAAGCGCTTTGCATATGCTAATTTACCTCACAACAACCTGAAGGATAGGTGCTGTTATGCCCATTTAGAGAGGAGGAGAGGAAGGTGATGACAGAGAGATTAAATAACTTTCTCAGAGTGATAGGGCTAGAACATGGCAGGACTGGGGTTTCAAACAGGCAATTGACCACAGAATCTACACTCATATCCACTCTACCATCTTGCATACTCTGTGACCAAAATAAGAACAGTCTGTAGTTTGCACAATTCAAATTCCTGCGAACTTACAAAAAGATGCTATAATTTAACTGAGTTTAAAATATAAATTAAAAAATGAGGCAATCACTTGCATTATGTTCTGAAATTCACAGAAACACCAGATAATAGTTTTTTTTTTTTTTTTTTCTGCCAAAGTACTAGTGCCTTTTAAAGCTATATAACTTCAAGTGGCTGGATGCAGAGACTCATGCCTGTAATCCCAACACTTTGGAAGTCTGAGGCAGGAGGATTGCTTGAGGCCAGGAGGTTGAGGCTGCAGTAAGCCCTGATCATGCCACTGCACTCCAGCCTGGATGACAGAGCTAGACCTTATTTCAAAAACAAAAACAAAAACAAAAATCTGTATGACCACTATGTTCATTAATTTATCCATGCTCACATAACCCTGTGACCCATTAAGAGAGAAGATAGGCTTAAAAATGTAGACTGTAGAGTCCACACAGCAAGGGATCCAATCCAACTTCTACCATGCATTAGCTAGATCAGCAGTCCCCAAACTTGGCACCAGGGACTGTTTTTGTGGGGACCCGGCAGGGGACATAGTTTCAGGATGAAACTGTTCCACCCGAAATCATCAGGCATTAGTTAGATTCTCATAAGGAGTTCACAATGTAGATCCCTCGCATGCACAGTTCACAATTGGGTTCAGCCTCCTATGAGAATCGAATGCCGCCACCGCTAATCTGACAGGAGGCAGAGCTCTGGCAGTAATGCTGGCTCGCCTGCCACTCACCTCCTTCTGTGCAGCCCAGTTCTTAACAGGCCAGAGACTGGTGCTGCTCCATGGCCCAGGGCTTGGGGATCCCTGATTGGATAACTTGGAGCAAGTAACTTGACCTCACTTAGCCTTAGTTTTCTCATATGTAAAATATGACAACAGTATGCATCTTATAGGATTAAGTTAACCAACCAATGTGGCAACATTTACTTTAATGACTGCTGTGTTCTAAGTACTGGGTCAATGTCAACTGTGGTTGCCGTCAGTATTATCTTCTCATAATTTACTTTACCCAAGCTGGCCTGGCATGGATATGAGAACTGCTACAGCGCAGAGTATAAGGTTTCTTTACCCACAAAACACAGCATCATAATGAATGACCCTTATTTGTTCATCTTGAAACTTCAGAGACTTCATCCAGTTTGTTTTTGTCACTGTTATTTCTAATAATTGTCTGCCACCTTAGATGCATGACACTCTAATTTGAAGAGTGATTTCATTTTGAAGGAATCTAGCAGAGCGTGACTCAAATGAGATCTTCCAGAAAGAAAATCCTATTTAATGACTGTGATGTAGAGAAAACTGTTTTGAGCAATCCATAGATGATTCAACACTCTCAAGGTGTGAAAGTAGGACTAAGGTGGCTTTAGTAAGTAATGATTTGAAAGCATGCATCTGTATAATGATGTTTCATAGTTACAAAGCAACCATAAACATGTATTTTGATGGTTTGGTAATGATATAGATACTTACGTTCTTATTGCTTTTAGTGACGGTCAGGTGGGTGAGGGAAACTGTCTAGACATTGTCACCTAGTTTTTTAAAATTGATTTCTCATTATTTTGAAGAAAGTACCTTTTCTGGACAAACAGTATTTAGCTTCAGAATAGTCTATTCTTTGCTGAGCTTTGTGTGTAGAATTTCAAAGAACTTGGAGTTTCTGAAGTTTTTCTTGTATTGTAGAGTATGTCATTAGAGTGTCAGTCTATGCAGGCTGCTATAACAAAATAACATAAACAGAAATTCATTTCTCATAGTTTTGGAGACTGGGAAGTCCCAGATAATGGTGCCAGAAAATTTAGTGTCTAGTTGAGGATCTGATTCCTGATTGTTCATAGCTCCTGGGACCTCACATGGCTGAAGAAGCAACAGATCTCTCTAAGGTCTCTTTTATAAGTTTGCTAATATCATTCATGAGGTTCTACTCTCATGACCTAATCACTTTTCAAAGTCCCCACCTCCTAACACCATCACTTTGGGGGCTAGAATTTCAACATACAAATTTGAAGAAGGACATAAAACCATTCAGATCATAGCACAGTTTGAAATTTTTTGGTGAATGTGCCTTAGTTCCCTATTGGCAAAGTACATATCACTCTTCCTGCATAAGTTTAAGAAATATAAAAATGATATTTTTATTAGAACAATATTTGGTTCAAGGGATCATTATCCACCTAAATGATAAAAGTCTAAAAACAAAATTGTTCTCAATGTATTCTCTTTCTTCATCATTCAAACAAATACTAAGGATGATTACTTAATTTTATAAATATTCCTTGATATTATCCTCTTTATAGTATTCCTTCTGGCCTAGTTTGATTGAAGGTTCAGATACTCTTACACATAGGAGCAGACGAGTGTTGTGAGTGACGGAAGCAGAATTCCTGGGAAGAAATAGTGAGCAGTGGGATCTTGGAAAATGGGTTGGGATTACTCTCATTGGGGTACAGTTGGTCTCAGCTAAAGAGAATGACTGACCCACACCCAGTGTGTGGACTAAAGAAAAAAAAAATCTGAAAAATGGATGTATGTAGTCCGTGGACTGCAAATTTGCAACCTTTATTTTACACTCCCATCACCTTGCTTCTATATTGTGGCAGTGGCTCCTGCCTTCAGCTACACAGATGTCCAATCCATTCTCTGTATTAACACCAGAGTGGTGTTTCAAAGAGTCCAACAATCTCATGCCCCCCCCCCCCCCGCCTTTGTTTTTTTCTGAGACAGTCGATCTCGGCTCACTGCAAGATCCGCCTCCCGGGTTCACGCCATTCTCCTACCTCAACCTCCCCAGTAGCTGGGACTACAGGCACCCGCCACCACGCCTGGCTAATTTTTTGTATTTTTAGTAGAGACAGGGTTTCACCATGATAACCAGGATGGTCTCAAACTCCTGACCTCGTGATCCACCCGCCTTGGCCTCCCAAAGTGCTGGGATTACAGGCGTGAGCCATCGCGCCCGGCTTCGCTCCCCTTTTTAAAACAACTTCCACATCACCTAATTGTATACTGCATGAAATACAAAAGTCTAAGTTCTTTACCATGACATATAAGAGACCCTTCTTGGACCCTGCCTCTTCTTTTGTTTTCAGTTTCACTTCTCACCACTGTCCCTCCCTAATACAGTGTGCTTTAAAGATACAGAATTGCATGTCTTTGTCCACGTACGCCATGGTACTGCTGCCCCGTGCTTGTTCTGTTCACCTGCAGTTTTACTCTCACTCTGCCCAATTGGGAGACATCATTCAACCCTTACTTAGGCCTTGGTACCGCTTTGAAGTCTCTCCTCTCATGCATACTTGCTAGGCTATGCTACATAAGGGCCTCAGAATAGAGTTCTCTTTAAATGCCTTGCATGTATCACATCAGTCCGTTCAAGTTTTTATTCCCTATCTGCCCACTTTATTAATTAGCTTCTGTTCTCCTTTAATGTACAGACCTTATCTGAATCTTTTTTGTCTTCTCGGTGTCTGGCAAATAGTCCAGCACATAGTACGCGTTAACCTGTTGCCAACGTATTTTCCATGTTCTGATACGAAGGTGATAAGAAAGAGAATAATGAATGTTTCATGAACATTTCTTAAAGGGATAGAATTATTTGGGAAGACATGAAAATATTTTATCTCCAAGGCAATGCATTTATTTGTTTATTTTTTTGATCCTTTAAGTCATATAAGGGCTATATGTTCTCAGATGTACTTTATTCTAGGAATTTCTAATTTAATGTACTCAAATACAAAGCACTGTTTAGGAGAGCAGGCAAAAGTCCCATAAATCTCGGTTGTAAGTTGATTTCAGAAAACACTCATCCGCACAGTGTCACCCAACTGTTGACTGATTAGACCATATCAGGCAGTATCTCCACTGGTTGTGTTTAATGTGCATTTATATGGGGTTGGCTCATGATGCTGTTTGAAGTAATCTTCTCTTTACACTACACCAGGTATACGGTTCATAATTTTTTGACCTGTGTGATTTATGTGTCTGTTTTCCACAGCTTTTGTTTTGGTATCAGAAACCATTAATCCTTCAAAATCCTGCAGTTGTAATGTTAACTGCCAACAGCATTGATTTGCAATTGGCATGAGAGTATGGTTCAACCATTTCATAATAATTCTAATCTATTTTTAAATGATGACCATTGTACCACTAAAGTAATCAAATATAGAATTTCCCCTAACTCTTCAACAAAAATATATTCACTCTATTCTTGGCCTCAGGTTTATTTCCTTAGTTTTACATAAGTTATTTTGTTAAACATAATGTTTAGCAACTCTTAGTTTACCTAGTACTGAAGTATAATTAATAAAGTAATTGTCACTCCTCTGGATTATTTTTTCTGAATTTGTATAGATATTAATACATAACATATGTTATATATTGTTACATGTGGATGTATTGTGAGGAGAGCCAGCTATATCTCTTGCTGCTGAACAGCAACAAATTTTATTTTTAATTTCCCTGTATGTTTTATAAAGGCAAAATATTAAAGGCTAATTTCAGTGTCATTACAAACTATGTAATTTCACTATGGATTCTCATAGTGACTACTGATACCATAGAAGCCTTCTTAAAAATTACAGGTTTTTAAGACTTCTAGGGTATATACTTCATTCTGTGAATGATTAATAAGAATAGTATAATTCTTAGTATAATATCATAGTATAATTCTTCAGCCTCCATAGAGTCTATAATGGCGATTTTGGCACCATTAAACCTCAAATGAAATATTGCTAAAAATTATGGATAGAGGTATTTGTTTGGATGTGTAGGGGGAGATGACATGAAGCAGAAGTTATTGAGAAGGAATGACTACAAATATGTGGGTCAATCCAAGCATATGTTAGCTTATCTGCTACAACACCTGCACACCTCACTAAAGAAAGAGTTTGTAAAAGGATATCAAGTCGCTTGGAAAAATAATGATCTAACATTTAGCTCATGTGAAAGTAATTCATTTGTCTCATAGGACTTTAGGGAGAAAAGACCAAAAGCTGTTTGTGGTTTGCTCTCCCCCAAAATCAGGTTTTCTCTAATTTTGAAAATATTCTAGGATTCTGGCTTCACTTAAAAAATTAGGCACTTCCAACTGAAGGCTAAGAGAACTCTTTTTAGAAAAAAAGGAAAAACCTAGGCATTAACTGACTATCATTAAGGAACTTGATGTTTTTCAGGGAATGATGTACCTGGAAGAAAGACGGCTCGTTCATCGGGATTTGGCGGCCCGTAATGTCTTAGTGAAATCTCCAAACCATGTGAAAATCACAGATTTTGGACTAGCCAGACTCTTGGAAGGAGATGAAAAAGAATACAATGCTGATGGAGGAAAGGTGGATATCTTTTTGAGAGCAATATTGCTTGAAAATGTAGTATAATATCCTTTTATCTCCTTATATTGTATACAAGAAATCAATAAGCCTGAAGCTTAGGAGATTATAAAACCTTGGTTCTACCATTTGCCTTTTTTCCTGCTCAGGGTATGTATGTGTGTGTGTATATATTTCATGTACACATATATATACCATATATTACCAGCTTCTATTTCTCAAAAGTAGCTAAAATAAGGTGATGTATGTCTGTACCCAGGTGACCTTCATGTTAGGTCCAGTGGTGGGAAAGGGGTAGATCCTTAGGGCTTCTAGAAATTAAACTTTAACACATGGCTGTAGAAATTGTCCCATTGATCTAAAGACCATAGCACTAACTCTGACAGATAACATAGCTTCTCTCTTATAGACTAGAGAAAAGTTTAGGTAGTACAAACCACCCTGAACAGAGCCACTGCCTTCGTCCAACTTTTCCGACCCTCTAGTCTCAGCCTCTGCCTGACAACAGCATTCCTGACTCTTTCACCCACTCTGTGATCTCAATCCGTGCCTTAGTACCATGTCTTGTATTTCCTCATTAACCTTCTCTTTAGCTTGCCTTTCTTGGCCAAACTATTAGGACTAGACTTCATATGGAGGTCCCTCTAGCTTCACCTGGTGAAACCTAAGGTCAGGAAGCCCAAATGAAATAAGCAAATGCAATCTTAGCCTATGGTGACCTATAAGCTTACACTAACAAAAGAAACTCAGTTATTCTCATGTCATGTAAATATATTTATTATATGCTTTATTTATCATGGGTCATCCAAATATATATTATAAATATTTTGCAATGTTAGGTTTCCAAATGCTTAACTTCATCACAAAGCAAAATAACACAAAAATTTTTTGAACTACCCTATTTTGCCTGTTTGCTACCAAACTGCAGTAGTCTGAGACCACAGCTTTGAAATTCACTATAAGACTGCACAGAAGTTGAAGTCTATAAATCACATGGCTTCACTTGTCTTGAGAACATAAGATTTGAGACATAAGATTTGTCTAAAGCAAGATTCATTACTGCTTTAAATGCTTGGTAACCATTAAGTCTTTATCAAGCTACCTGTGATTTAAACTTACTTCTTTAACACAATGTCCGTAGTCCATAAAGTCTGCTAACTCCTTGCCCATAGGGAAATTACTTTCAATGTGTCTTCTGTTCCCTTTCACTGAATACCATGATTCTGTCATAGAGTTACCTTGGTGTCACCTTGGTGAGCAGCCAACCTCATGATTTCAATGGCCTATTTAGTTTTAAGCTTTCAACTGCACAGTAGAAGTGTTTATCTTTATTCCATAGAATCTAATTATATTCCCAGCTATATAATGCTGCCCTTCATAGTTGAAACTCATTCTGCTGGCCCATCATCAGCAGGATATGTGGGTTGAGTTGTTTTTCTTGTAGTGATGATAGATTTGTGCTGATCCCCTCACATTCCTTTATATAGTTCCTATTTTGAAAATGGTACATATTTTCAATACTGGCTAACCAAGATGAGAGAGGTCATTTGAAGCTGGAAAACAAAGCAAGGCTAACTTTGGAATTCACAATTTTAGGCCTTTTATTGGCCAAATTATATGAGAGGAGAAAGGAGGGGGCAAGTATAGAAAGAGTCCATTGTACTGGTGGCCCAAAATGTGTCTGAGGGTGAAAAGGGATAACTCAAAATATAACAGATCTCATTTTTTGAGAAAAAACTATAAACACATTTTTAGAAGCATGTGTATTAGATGTTTAGATTTGATACTGTAAATCATAATATTTACTAGCAACTTAATTACTGAAAGTTAATTAAGAAGTATAGAAAGTTATCCCTACTTAATTATTTTTACCTTTAATTGTTTATAAAGCTTTTTTTAAAAAATAAATAAGTATGACCAAGCATGGTGGCTAATGAGCCAGCATTTTGGGAGGTCAAAGCAGGCAGATCACTTGAGCTCAGGAGTTCTAGGTCAGCCTGGGCAACATGATGAAACCCCATCTCTAAAAAAATGCAAAAATTAGCCAGGCATTGTGGCACACCCCTGTGGTCCCGGCTACTCAAAGGCTAAGGTGGGAGGATCACTTGAGCCTGGTAGGCAGAGATTGCAGTGAGCTGAGATTGTGCCATTGCACTCCACCCTGGGTGACAGGGTGAGACCTTGTCTCAAAAAATAAATAAATCAAATAAAAAATGAATAAGTATAGTATGTCTTTAGATTATTTCACTTTATGTATTTTATAAATTAACATATATTTATAGTTATATCTACACACATACAATTTAAAAAATATGATTAAGTCCAGCCCAGAGATTCACATTTATGAAATATATATAGAAATGAATTTTTAATGTAATTTTAAAACTTTCACTTCTTACTTCTCTATAGATGCCAATTAAATGGATGGCTCTGGAGTGTATACATTACAGGAAATTCACCCATCAGAGTGACGTTTGGAGCTATGGTAAATAAATCTTCTTTGAGAATTAAAGCTTGTAAAGCAAAAATACATATGTTAAATTCATGTGAAATATCTTAAGCTAAATTATTTTGTTGTGTTATAAATACCTATTTATAAGCCAAATTTCCTAAAGGAGTTAACTCTTTGCTTTCTCAATGAAAAAAAGAACAACAAAATATTCTCTTTTATTTTATTTTACTTTAAGTTGTGGGATACACATGCAGAACCTGCAGGTTTGTTGCATAGGTATACATGTGGCATGGTGGTTTACTGCACCCATCAACCTGTCATCTAGGTTTTAAGCCCCGCATACATTAGGTATTTGTCCTAATGCTCTCCCTCCCCTTGCCTCCCATCCCCCGACAGGCCCCTGTGTGTGAAGTTCCCCTCCCTGTGTCCATGTGTTCTCATTGAAGAACAACAAAACATTCTAAATAGCATTCCTATCTGCCTTTTCTGCTTTTTTCTAGTTTATTACAATGTAATATACTAATATCTCTGCTAAGATGTTTTCCATAAGCTTTGGTTTGATAGCAACTGGCCTGATCATTTTGACAGGAAAAATATTCAGCCAATTTTGGTTTAGGGACAATTTCATAGAATTTCATGGCGTTAATTTTAAGCAACTTTCAAAAACATAACTCTGAATATAGTAAATATTCAAACAAAAACAAAACTAACTTTTTGTGTGTTTTTTACATATGAGAATTTTTATGGTCTATAGTAGAAAACAGATTATTGTCATAACTAAGAAAAATTACTGACTGCAGTAAGTTAGAGCAATGAACATGGTAAAAAGAGAAGACTGCTAATTACAACATTAATTTTAATTTACAAACTACTTGTGGAGTAATAGAAATGTTACAGAGTGAATATTATGAACTAGAAAAGAGTGATATCTATAATTAGAACATTTATTTTATTGTGCTTAACTTAATTGTTAAGATGAGCTATTGAGCATCTGTCTGGCTACTTAAATGTAAGTCCAGTATTACCAAGAAGGAGTCAATATGGTTCTAAGTTTAAACATATCATATAAAATTGGTATTTCTTACAAATAAAAAAGGATAACACCCACTTAAATAAAAGGGTGGTGGTGAGATTTAAACGCATGGTACAATTTATTTTACTCAAACTGAAGCTTAAAAAAAGTTTTACCTTTTTTTGCATTGTTGGAAAAAAAGATATAAACCATTCAATCACTTCGAACTTACAACTCTTGTCAATGCTTGACAAAACTTACTTCCTATTGTAAGAAGTGTATAGAAAAACATCTATTACATGTATTCTATGATAAATTTATATATTATATGATACAGATTAACATGTAGATTAGCATTTATATGTTACATGATATAGACAGGTTTATAGAATATATATTATGTCAGATTTATATATTATATATATCATATAGTATATTTTATATATGTATATACTTTTTTCTTTTTCTTTTTCTACTTACAATTCACTGAATCAAATGTGGCAATCTCCTGAAAGCAAATGTAAATTAGCTCAAAATATATGAAAAGTTGGCAGAACAGTCATATTTTTAATAGTAAAATTTGTCTTTTGGGAAAAATCTTGTTACTCAGGCTGTAACATTTTTCTTCATGTTGAGTTGCAAAATCCCAGGAACTGTTCATCAAAAATAAATAAAAAGATAGGTAGTACTCTGTTTTGAAACACAGCCCAGGTCATCAACCCATATTCATAAGACATTTAAAAATTTTTATGATATATCATAGTTGATTGCAAAAGGCATAAAAGGCAGAGGAAGTTGCATAACCTTGTTTACAGTGCACCTTTATGGAAAATTCTCACTAGGTGAATTTTTTTTTTTACAAAAATAAGCATCGGCTGTGATATACATCTTAAGATAAAGGAATTGCAAGTAAAATTTGAGATTGTTTTATTTTAGCTTTCCTGATATTGTTCTTTTGCATGAAACCATCCTTTTCTAACCCTATCTTGTCATCACCTTTACAAGCATATAATTGGATTATTATCAGAAGTAGAGTTTTTTATATTTTGACTTTTGTTTTTGTATTTATATGTTTCTGTTTATTATATTTTCTATTATTTTGATTTACAGTTGCTTTGTATCTTGCTTATGTTGGGAGTTCTGATAGAGATGTGAGAGTATCTACTCTATCTTTTATAACTGCCTATCTAAGTTAACAAAATGTTCTCCTTAAATATATATTCTAGGCCCAGCATGATGTCTCGTGCTTATAATCCTAGCATTTAGGGAGGCCGACGTGGGCAGATGGCTCAAACCTAGGAGCTTGAGACCAGCCTGGGCAACATGCTGAAACCCTTTATCTACTAAAAATTACAAAAATCAGCCAGGCATGGTGGCTCATGTCTGTAGTCCCAGCTACTCAAGAAGCTGAGGTGAAAAGATCATGTGAGCCTGGGGAGGTTGAGGGTGCAGTGAGCTGTGATCATGCCTCTTCACTCCATTCTGGGTCACAGATTGAGACCCTGTCTAAAATATAAAATATATCATTCTAAAATATAAAAAAAATCTAAAATATAAAATATTCTAAATATAAAATATTCTAAAATATTATATATATATATATATATATTCTGTAAGTATGACTATCTAGAGATGAACAGTCATCCACTTAACTTGTTGCAGCCCGCCTCAGAGAAAATTTTTATGATATATTTTAGGAACTACTCCTTAATATACAAACTTAAAGATGTAATAACAGTCAGTCAATTAAATTATCACTAGGTATATGTTAACAATATGCCTAAAATCCTAAGATGTAAATATTAACCAAAAAAAATCAGGTAATAGTTAATATTCTATTATAAAGAATAATTTTAAATTCAACATAGGTTTATATTTTAAGCTTTGTATTTTTGTTATCAGTTAATGACAACAGTTATAAACTAAAAACGACTTCAGCCTGAGTAAATAATTCATTATAGATGGCAGTAGGAAAGAAAACATAGCTCTAATTAATGGATTTTATATTGAAAGATGACTGTATATGTACATCAACCAAAACTCACTTTGTAATATTTTTGTGCCCAGCTAGCCATTTCTGAACTTAAAAATCTTTACCCTTAAGAAAATATTATTTTAAACTATATGATCATTATATCACAAAAATGATATTTAGTGTATATATTATTGCTGAAATCAGAACCATCATTATCATCAAAACTGGCTATTTGCATGCTAACATTTAGTGTATTTGCTTTTGCAGAGAAAATCAATGTCCCAATGATTCAAGAAAGCCATTTTATTACCTAAAGAATAAACTACTTTTTATCCCCTTCACAATTTTGTTGATGCCTACTTCACATGTGCTATATATTACATATGGAACATTCCTCACTCAGGCTCTCATATTTGCTAACGAAGTATATCTGTTTTATTCAACTGTTCTCTTTGTGTAAGGTAGAGAGAGTCACAATTCTTTATTGTAACATAAGGTAATTATTCTGGAAGCCTTTAATAGTAAAGATGCCAGTCTTAAAATTAGTCATTATCTTATTTTACTGGCAATCATATTTATTGTTACTGAATACATATGTATGTATAGTAAATGAATTGTTTTATGGATTGCAACATGGTATAGTGAAATATAACTTGGATCAGCAAACATTAGTATTACCTATAGGCAGAAATGGGAAACAGATTCTATACGCTGATATCCACTGTAAATTGTCTCTTCTATCCATTAGAAATTCCAAGACAATAATAAGAAAATTGAATTCCCCCACAAAGATTTTGACATTGGGGTTCTCATAATGGATACAGGAATTTGTGGAGCTTTTTTTTTTAATTGATTGGTGTTTTGATTGACCTATAAGGAGTATTCTTTTACCAGTGGTATATTGCCAGTTAGTTCAAAATATGTTGTTAATATGCTTAAGTAAGAATTTTTTCTCCAATATAGGAGTTACTATATGGGAACTGATGACCTTTGGAGGAAAACCCTATGATGGAATTCCAACGCGAGAAATCCCTGATTTATTGGAGAAAGGAGAACGTTTGCCTCAGCCTCCCATCTGCACCATTGACGTTTACATGGTCATGGTCAAATGTAAGATTGCAAAATAATGTTATCATCACCATCATCATTCTTAGTAAAGTAATAGCACAGATTACTCAATCTGTATAACACTTCTCTGTATTGAAAAATACAACAGTTCAAAAACAATTATGAAGGGAACATGTAAATGCCTCTTTGTTGTGACTATTATTAATATAAAGTAATATTATTCCATGCTATGAAGTCAAAATTATGACTCTTTTACTCTCATAATCTCCATGACAGTCAAATTGCCTGTCATAAAGAGAGGTAATTAGTCACAATAATGTTCTTAGTAACATTACTAACAGGAATGTTAGTAATAACATTAGTGACCTTTATGGGAAAATACCAGGCTACATAAATGATCTAAACATGAAGAAAAAAAACCTGGAAACTGATAGTTTTAAAAATTAATTTAATAGAAATGGGTCTATGGGTTTTAGTCAAGAGCAAATTAGCAGGATAAGATGGGAAGTGGGAAGAAATGAATCTAGAGTGAGCTAAAAAGATTATAAATGTTTACTTTTTTCAATTTGATCATTTGTTTACATCAAACTCTTTTCTTTTTTCTTCCCATGCCCCAGACACATATGTATTATAAATGTGTTTTTGAAGCACAGGCCCTTAATTTAAATAGAATTAAGGAAGTCTCTGGAGTTTCTGGCTTAATTTAAGTGAGATTAACATGTAGCAATTTCTCTTGTATAATCTAAGGTTTTCCCCTTCTGATTTACACCGGGTTAGCAAAGAAACAAACTTGTGAAGGTGAATAAGCATCTTATTAATAAGAGACTTTGGACCCAGGTCTACTCAGATTTATATTCATGACATGTGTGATACATTCTGACAGTGAGGGAGGAAATAAAAAATGTTCTTTGCAGTTCAGGTCAGCATGCCCTTTTCACTAAGCATAGTTCTATTTACTCAATATTTAGTTGGAGAGAAACCGATACCTCAACTGTGGTTAACCTTTTTTGGCTTCAATAGTTTCAGAAACACCTATTTTCTCATTAGCATCTTGGCATTAGCAAGCATTTTTTCAAGTGAATGCATATAGAATACAGAGCATTTGAGCTTTGTTTGGAGAGAAAAAAAGCAGATGATATTAATGATACATAAAATAACACCCAAAAAATTCCCAGATTAAGAATAAAAACTGAATTCCCAGAAAAGGAAGGAAAAAGCTTTACAGCCTTATTCTATTAAATATTGTTTTGTAGATATCTATGGAAAAAAGTTTAAAAACATGCATGTCTTATGTAATCTAATCCTATAACTAGCATAGGAAATGATTGAAATTCATTTGAATTTAGCTCTGATGAAATTATATAAAACCAAGAAAACACTTTCCCTAATAGAGAATTTTCCCTTTCTTTTGGAGTTTTAATACCTAACGAGGATAATTTGGCAAGAAAATCAAGGAAAGCTTGGTACTTTTATTCTTGTCATCTCATTAGCTAAACAGAGCCTGTAGAGATAAGGTCTACTTTATTTAGACTCCCAGCTAAATAATAATACATACCTTGAAAATTGCTGATAGTATGTTTATGCTAGACAAGCTAGTACTAAGATAAGCTAATGTCTATTGCTGAATAGGCATTACCAATCACTTTGCGTTAGTTTTTCTTTTTTTTGTCCACCAGGACAAATGTAGCACAAGACATTTGCTTTTAATTTCTCTTTTCCCCTTTGTGCCAGTGTAAGCATTGTGACCAAATCTTTTCTCCCATGTCACTCCTAATACAAAATAGCTTATATTGCAGTCACCTCATCTATACCCATCAGAGAAAAAAATTTATTTTTTGACAGTACATTACATTTAGTTACGAATATCAACAAAGAGACTGATAAAGCCTTATCAATTGAGTTGTTTCTTTTACTAGCTTTCTTTCTTTTTCAGATCGTTATGATTAAAACAACATTTTTCAAACTTTTGCTCATATTTTCACAAAATTTAAATTTCAACTCCTTTAATTATGGATATAGTGACATTTTCACTTTGTAAATTTCCAGGTTGGATGATTGATGCTGACAGTAGACCTAAATTTAAGGAACTGGCTGCTGAGTTTTCAAGGATGGCTCGAGACCCTCAAAGATACCTAGTTATTCAGGTTAGTACATTTGACTTATGCGTTTAAGACTAGACTGATGGCAAACTCACTGTAAAATGAGTAATATCGGGACTTTGGAACTGTGGGAATGACCACTACCATGCTGATTAATTAAGTAGATTATCATGTGAAATGACTTACTTATGGAAAAGAGCTTTTTTACTTCATGTCAGATCCACCTTTTAGCACCTTCCCTTAGTATTCAAGTGGCTCTGCTATTGAACAGATAATTATGATTATACATATACATGAAAAGATATTGATCCTCAGACACTTATTTTAGCACCTTGATTTTATTAACATTATGTGTAAGTCATGTTCATTAGTATAATTTTCATTTCTCAGAACAAAAGACAGATTATTGTTTTAATCTTGCCCATGCTTGAAGACAGAGAATCAAGTTTCAGTATATTAATATTTAATTTACCCAAAAATATTTTAAAAGATGTTCTGTTTTATTTGGAGGGATAGGCAGTATCCAAGCAATAACTCAATTCAAATGAATTGATGCACATTTGAATCAACCAACCAGCCAAAGGAATATTTTGTATCTAACACTAGAAAAATAGACTGGATAATTTAAAAATAATAATATATTTCTCTATGATTATTTTCACCTAAACTATAAACAAATGGGCCTTGGACTAGAGTGAATTATATTTTCTCAGTAAAACAAGGTAGCCTTTATTTACATATCAATAGTCTGACATAAAGATGAAAGCTAGGTTTTAGAAGATATGTATTTCCATTAATTTTTTCCCCCAAAATTAGTTTTCATGAACTGAAACTGTTTCCAAAAATTATGTAACTTTAAAAATATAGGAAAAATATTTAAGGTGAGGTGAGGAAAAGCATAACAAAGGTTTTGGTGTCTTTCTCATACTCCTTTACTCTATTTGCCACTTGCACTATGAGTTTTGAATGTTACTACTTTAAAAATGTAGCCAGTATGCTATAGAATAAAGTATAGACCCTATGGTCCTGATAATCCTACAGCACCAAACCAACCAAATAAAATAAACATTGATAAATCGATCACATTTTATTGTTTATTCTTAAAGTTGCAACCCATACATGATCTGGGCAATGAACAATTATTTTCAGACCTGAAATTGATTTTACCTCCCTAAAATCATCTTTTGATTTTGCTTTATTATTCTCTAATGGTATTTATCATATGCTGCTTGTATAAAGTGTGTTTACCTGGCCCTATCATTTCTAAGCATGTTATAGGTTTCTTAATGGCTGGTGGTTGTGCTAAAGATTTTTTTTTTTAAATGTGTGTATGAATTTTTCAACCATTTGTTATGATATTACATAAATTTATTGCAGAGACCACATATTTAAGATAAGAAAGAAAGAATCATATTTGTGTCTGATGGGCAATCTTTTAGGGTGATGATCGTATGAAGCTTCCCAGTCCAAATGACAGCAAGTTCTTTCAGAATCTCTTGGATGAAGAGGATTTGGAAGATATGATGGATGCTGAGGAGTACTTGGTTCCTCAGGCTTTCAACATCCCACCTCCCATCTATACTTCCAGAGCAAGAATTGACTCGAATAGGGTAAGAAGGAATTATATACACATACCATATTATTTCTGAGATATAAAATCAAGGAAATAGGGTATAAGCACTAACATTTCAAAATAATTATATAGCTCAAATCAATGTGATGCCTAGATTAAAAATATACCGTACCCACAAAAGATGTGCCAATCTTGCTATATGTAGTTAATTTTGGAAGACAAGCATGGACAATACAACATATACTCTGAAATACCTTCAAGATTTTAGAAAAAAAACATTTTCCTCATCTTATTTAAAACAAATCTTTAAAAAACAATTCCAAATAATAAAACCATATGTGTATATAAATAAATGAAAAGTCTTATGAAGTAGGCTTTCTACTTTTCTTTCTTAAAAAGATATTATGATTAGTCAAGAAATAATACAAGTATAAATCTCTTTCACTCATTTAAGAAAAATTAAATATTTTCTGTCAAGCAGAAACAGAAAACCGTGCAGTCCTTTGAACCTAATCATATCGAAAAGGCTGCTAAGAAGTAGATTTTCTTTTTTTTTTTTTTTAAATTATACTTTAAGTTCTATGGTACATGTGTACAACGTGCAGGTTTGTTACATATGTATACATGAGCCATGTTGGTGTGCTGCACCCATTAACTCGTCATTTACATTAGGTATATCTCCTACTGCTATCCCTCCCCCGCCACATCCCCACATTAGGACCCGGTGTGTGATGTTCCCCTTCCTGTGTCCAAGTGATCTCATTGTTCAATTCCCACCTATGAGTGAGAACATGCGGTATTTGGTTTTCTGTTCTTGTGATAGTTTGCTGAGAATGATGGTTTCCAGGTGCATCCATGTCCCTACAAAGGACACAAATTCATCCTTTTTTATGGCTGCATAATATTCCATGGTGTATATGTGCCACATTTTCTTAATCCAGTCTGTCACTGATGGACATTTGGGTTGATTCCAAGTCTCTGCTATTGTGAATAGTGCCGCAATAAACATATGTGTGCATGTGTCTTTATAGCAGCATGACTTATAATCCTTCAGGTATATACCCAGTAAGGGGATGACTGGGTCGAATGGTATTTCTAGTTCTAGATCCTTGAGGAATCGCCACACTGTTTTCCACAATGGTTGAACTAGTTTACAGTCCCACCAACAGTGTAAAAATGTTCCTATTTCTCCACATCTTCTCCAGCACCTGTTGTTTCCTGATTTTTTAATGATTGCCATTCTAACTGGTGTGAGATGGTATCTCATTGTGGTTTTGATTTGCCTTTCTCTGATGGCGAGTGATGATGAGCATTTTTTCATGTGTCTGTTGGCTGTATGAATGTCTTCTTTTGAGAAGTGTCTGTTCATATCCTTTGCCCACTTTTTGATGGGGTTGTTTTTTTCTTGTAAATTTAATTGAGTTCTTTATAGGTTCTGGATATTAGCCCTTTGTCAGATGAGTAGATTGCAAAAATTTTCTCCCATTCTGTAGGTTGCCTGTTCACTCTGATGGTAGTTTCTTTTGCTGTGCAGAAGCTCTTTAGTTTAATTAGATCCCATTTGTCAATTTTGGCTTTTGTTGCTGCGTTCCTTTGGAAGAGGAGATGCGCTCTGATTTTTTGAATTTCCAGCTTTTCTGCACTGCTTTTTCCCCATCTTTGTGGTTTTATCTGCCTTTGGTCTTTGATGATGGTGACGTACTGATTGGGTTTTGGTGTGGGTGTCCTTTCTTTTTGTTAATTTTCCTTCTAACAGTCAGGACCTTCAGCTGTAGGTCTGTTGGAGTTTGCTTGAGGTCCACTCCAGATCCTGTTTGCCTGGGTATCAGCAGCAGAGGCTGCAGAAGATAGAATATTGCTGAACAGTGATTGTTGCTGTCTGATTCTTGCTCTGGAAGCTTCATCTCAGGGGTGTACCCCGCCACGTGAGGTGTTGGTCTGCACCTAGTGGGGGATGTCCCCCAGTTAGGCTACTCAGGGGTCAGAGACCCACTTGAGCAGGCACTCTGTCTGTTCTCAGATCTCAACCTTCATGCTGGGAGATCCACTGCTCTCTTCAAAGCTGTCAGATGGGGGCATTTACCTCTGCCAAGGTTTCTGCTGCTTTTTGTTTAGCTATGACCTGTCCCCAGAGGAGGATTCTACAGAGGCAGGCCAGCCTCCTTGAGCTGTGGTAGGCTCCACCCAATTCGAACTTCCCTGCGGCTTTGTTTACCTACATAAGCCTCTTGCAGTTAGATCTCAGACTGCTGTGCTAGCAATGAGGGAGGCTCCGTGGGCGTTTGACCCTCTGGGTCAGGTGTGGGATATAATCTCCTGGTGTGCCCTTTGCTAAGACCTTTGGTAAAGTGCACTATTAGGGTGGCAGTCACCCGATTTTCCAGGTGTTGTGTGTCTCAGTTTCCTTTGGCTAGGGAAAGGAATTCCCTTCCCTCTTGGGCTTCCCAGGTAAGGCGATGCCTCACCCTGCTTCAGCTCTCGCTGGTCGGGCTGCACCAGCGGACCAGCGCCAACTGTCCGACACGACCCAGTGAGATGAACCCGGTACCTCAGTTGAAAATGCTGAAATCACCCGTCTTCTGTATCACTCACGCTAGGAGCTGTTCCTATTCGGCCATCTTGGGCACGCCCCTGTAGATTTTCATTTCTAAGAAATAGATTTAAGTTTAGAAAGATGTTTCTGAAAAGAATTTACATTTCATTTTAAATGTTAAACCCACTCTATATGAATTCCATTCTTTCTTTGAAAGCTGTCAAATCCATGCATTTGTTTATTTTTATAAATTCATTCCTCATTCTCTCAACATATATTGAGTACCACTGTATGTGAAGTATTAGTATACATTTAAGACTCAAAGAATTTTGACACAACTTCTGCTTTCAGGAAGTGACCACCTTAATCAAAGGATCGTACAGATATAGGGACTGAATAATAAGTGCTGTAATCCAGTATTCACTGACCATTACAGAGCATGAAGAACTAGTAAATTTGTGTCTGTAATCAATTTCTTCCATTGATAAGATATAAACATGATGCTTAATTTTTTCTAGAAGATAATTTTCTCTTAATTTCCTTCTTTATCTAAGAACAGTATCATAGCTAGTAGAACAAACAGCATCCAGTTTCTCTTGACCATAGCCATAAGAACATTTTCAACTTGCTGCTCATTATCTAACATAATTTGCTTTATTTCATAGTGACAGTAATAATTAAGTAATAATCCCCTGGTGTTTACTATTCAACACATATATGTTAACCTCCTTAATCCTTAAACAAACTTCATGAGGTTCTATTATTATCATCCCCTTTTTCAAATGAAGAAACTTGCCACAGAGATGTCAGCTGATATGACTGGTGTCACACACCTAGTCAGTGGAAGAGGGGAATAATGTAAGCTAGATATCTGCCTCCTACACTGTAGTTTTGCTTCAAAGTTACTAAAGCATGTTATTTCCATGATGTGATTAGAGTCTGGGACTTGTCTTGTTTGGGAAATTCCCCAGGTGGTTTTCTTATAAAATGCATCTCAAATGTGCCCTACACCTTTTACTCATCTACCTCCATTTAGAAGATCTGATATGGAAAGGGACAAAGAGACCTCAATTAATTTTTCTTTTCTATTAAAAATATATCATTATAGTACAAACTGAAAACTTTATCACATGCCCAATGGGGATAGATAACTAAAAGTTTTTAAAATTAGATCAATGGATAGGTAATGAACAATCAGTCTTTTGTTTGTGAGAGGGAAGAAAGCGGTTAAGGTGTATAAAGGAGGCTCTCTGTACACTTTGCAAAATGATCAAATTATATACCCTGGTATTTATAATTTTAAGTGACAAATTCATTACTTCTGATTACAACAGTGAAATTAAAAAAAATAGTTTCTTGTAATTCTATACATATTTTTCTTTTTGTAAGAATTCTTACATTTCAACATTTTGTTCATTTTAATTTATAATTCTCAGTGCAAGAAATTCTTAATAAAGGTTTGCGCTAACTAGATGGAATTATTGAGACAAAGTATAAATCACCCGAGGACTTATTTGACCTTTAGCCATCATTTCTTATTCCACATTATAAAACAATATTACCTGTAGATCTCTTTTTACTTTTTCAGTCCTTGGAAAAGAAATTGTGCTTAAATATCATTTTATGTTCAGGCATTTAAAAAGCTTTATTTGTCATCTGTATTGTCCTAATGGTTTTCAGTCTGGCTTTACATAACTTTTACAGAAATTTCTAATATGTGCAAATGCCACATTCCTCCTTTCTTTCCTACATGGCTAAATTAGAAAATAAATTACTTCCATTTTAAGTTCGGTGGCTAAATAACGTGCTAAGGGAACATCTTAAAAGTGAATTTTGATCAAATGTTTCTTAAGTATATGTGATAGACTTTGAAACCAAAAAAGAAAAAAAAAATTCATTTTGAAAATATAGGCTCCACTGTGCATTAATTAAGAAACTTTAGGTAATGTTCTGAATATCTCTATTACTTTGTTTCCTCATTTTCTAAATGCAGTAGTGCCTATCTTATATGAGTGTTAGGCAATTAACTTTTACAAATTGCAGAGTATTTATAATGCCAGGTAAATAAATTTTATTACTCTACTTTTAGAATCACCAGTTTCATTTTTCATTTTTACCATTTTCATTTTTAACTTTTTCCTTGTCAATATCATATATCATAAATAATCACACTTTCTTATAAGGTGCTCTACCCACTATCTATGAAAAGCTTGTTGATGCAATTACTGCTTGGCCAGCAAATTATTTCTGCTGATGTGTTCTAACATCAAAGACAGAAGGAATTTTTTATAGTGCTTTTGATTTTTTTTAATTCCATGTTTTGATAAATTACAACTTTAAAGCAATGAATCAATTCAAAATACAATGTTTGTATTTGTCCAGAAAGTTGATGAATACACATTTAAGTTGTGTTAGAAAACACTTACCTAATTTACAGCTGCTGTTACCATTGTTAGATATACTTTTAATATTACCTTAAAATTTTTTCTGTTTTTTTTTTTTTTTTTTTTTTTTTTGAGACAAGGTCTCACTCTGTCACCCAGGCTGGAGTGCAGTAGCGTGATCTTGGCTCACTGCAACTTTCACATGCCAAGCTCAAGAGATCCTCCCATCTCTGCCTCCAGAGTAGCACTACAGGTGCATGCCACCCCTCCCAGCTAATTTTTTATATTTTTTTTTTTTTGGTAGAGATAGAGTTTCCTTATGTTGCCAAGGCTGCTCTTGAACTCCAGAGCTCAAGCAATCCACCCACCTTGGCCTCCCAAAGTGCTGGGATTACAAGTGTGAGCCACCATGCCTGGCCTCAAATCTTTTTAAGCAATAATACACCAAAAGCTATTACTCTAGCGTGATGTAAAAATAGGAGAAAATGAGAAGCTATTTAACTTCTGCAAACAGTGTTCTATATCTGTAAAATGGGGATTTAAAAATTTTCTCACAGAATATTATGAAGATTAGCTTTTTAGTATATGCAAGCATGTTACCTATTAATGGACCTGGAATAGATGCTCCAATAGTGTGAAAATAAATGAGTATTAACCAAATGAAAAAAGCAAAGAGTATTTATTCAGAGACTGCTATAGCAAGAAAGTTCCATCACTTACGTTTTGGCAGAGACTTAAAGGCCCGTAGAGGAGTGGGAAAGCTGTATAGGAGAAAAGAAAAAAAAAAAAGGGAAGGCTTCATCTATGCCCTCATTAGAGACTGTTGGCCTGCGGAAGCTATAGGCAGGAAAACTAGAAGTCATTGGTTAGAGGTGCATGTTTGACTTTTTTCTGTTGGTCCAAAGTTGGAAGCAAGGACAAAAATTAGGAAAGTTGCCAGTTATTAATCAATTCTGGTCATTTGGAGCTGATTGTTATACAAGTAATTGTTTAGCTTCCTGGGTTGTTAGTAGAGATAGCAATCTGACTTCCTGCAAATCTGATTTACAAAAGGCTGGGTTGCTGGGCTGTTTATTGTAGATAAGGAGGTTTGCTTCCCAATTTATTTCTATTTTTACATATGGTCAGGCCATTGTCCCTTTGTATATTCAGTCTATTGGATTTAGTTTCCATTGCTGCCTTCTTTTCTCTAGATATTTAAACACATGCTGCCTAATATTTTTGATTACATGTTCAGCATAATTTAAAAATTCTCCATAGGTGTTTTTTTTCTTTTTTTTTTTTTTTTTTTTTTTTGTTACAATGCTAAGTTTGGCCTTTTCTTTTGAGTTGCCTAGAGTTATATTTGTTTGATATAAAAAATTGTATATTAAATGAAATAGTAATGAATAAAAATAGTGAATAAACTAATGTGGCTGAAGATATTTTAGCTTTAATGATATTAGAAAATTTAATTTAATGTAAAAGCTTCCATGTATTTTTATAGAGGAAGACATAGTTTCAATTGCAAGCCCATCCAGTCATTTGTAAGAAATAGTTTTAAGATTAAATGTTACACCTCTGTCAAAACATATCACCTAACTCTTAATTATCTCAGCCAGTGGAAGACAGAGGAATTGTAGCTACCCCACATTAGTGAAGTAATGCACAAGGGATTTATCATCACAATCTAAACTTCTTTTCACTTGTTTCCTACTGCTAAGAAGTAACTCTATTAAATAGATTTGCATTTTCCTCCTTTTCTTACACTCTTTCTCCCAGGATATATAAATAAATTGAAAAATAGACAAAATGTAAGCAGAAGTAAGACTATAGTTGTGTGCTGCCATGCCCAGCTAATTAAAAAAAAAATTTTTTTTTTTAAAGACATGGTCTCATTATGTTGCCCAAGATGGTCTGAAACTCCTGGCCTCAAGCAATCCTTCCTCCTTGGCCTCCCAAAGCACTAGGATTACAAGCATGAGCCATGGCACTGGGCCTAAGTAGAAATCTTTTAAATTATTCATTTTCTTTTTTGTTGTTGTTGTTTTTTTTGAGACAGAGTCTCACTCTGTTGCCAGGCTGGAGTGCAGTGGCACGATCTTGGCTCATTGCAGTCTCCGCCTCCCGGGATCAGGCAATTCTCCTGCCTCAGCTTCCTGAGTAGCTGGGATTACAGGCATGCTCCACCACACCCAGCTAATTTTTGTATTTTTAGTAGAGACGGGTTTCACCATGTTGACCAGGATGGTCTGGATCTCCTGATCTCATGGTCCACCCTTCTCAGCCTCTCAAAGTGCTAGGATTACAGGCGTGAGTCACCACGCCCTGAAATTGTTCAATTTCTTATAATGAGTGAATGAATTAATATATTGAATGTTTATTATATAGGCTAGGTATTCTGTTGGGCAATAAGAGTACAGAGTTGGAAGACAGAGGTCCTACCATCAAAGAGTTAATATTCTAGTTGAGGAGATAATATTCTGAGAGAGACATGCCAGGAATAATAGGAAAAAGATGAAGGGAGCTAAATCAGTTTAAGAGGTAATAGAAAGCCATTTTAGCTGTATCTTTGTGGAGGCTGATTATCTAGCTTGGAACAGAAATTGTTTTGGTGGTGAAGACCTGAAATGGATCAGAAGAAAGGCAAAAACAAACAAACAAAAACCCCCACCACAAACAAAGGTGAAGAAATGTGTTTTTAAGTTACTTTTTAATTTCTTTTTTTGGTAATATTTCTATATTGCACATGCTTGAGAACTTTTTTCTGAGGAGGTGGGATGGACTTTCTTCCAATTTTCTTTTTTTCTGTCAATGTTATGATGACTTGAAACATGATTTTGAAATCTCTTGCTCCTCATTAAGTTATTCAGTTTAAAACCTTTTTTTTTTTTCTTGACCTTCCTAAAAACCAGCTCTCAAATTCCACTCTTCTGTTTCTGTTGTCATGAATCTATTTCAGGCCCTTATCACTTCACAGAAGTTACAATAATATTACTCTAATTGATATCCAATTGTTTTTTTTTTTTTTTTTTTGGAAAATAGGCTCAATTTCTAAATAATACTGTTTACATTATACCAAATGAAATACAATGTTAATTAATATTTCCATGCTTTATCATTTATTGGCACCAGTTTTTATTTTTTGGTCTATTTAGAGTACAGCTTTCTATTATTTCCATCAAGGGAATAAACTCGAACGATGTGATGCATGTTTTAGTAGGTCTCTCTTCAAATGATATATAATCCTATTGTCACTAACAGTTGAAGGATTTTTTGAACATATAGCCAAGGAAATGCCTTGGTCATTCCAGTTGACCAGTCACTGCAATTTATTTTCCACTCTCTTCTAACTCACTCACACAAAAGTGCCCGGAGATGCAAGTATTATCCCAACATTGATCTCTTTCAAAATATAGATCATGTTGGTGCTTTCTGTTTGACTTTAGAGGTGTGGATGGAATAAGTTGTATATTTTTAAGAAAGAACTCCTCTCCTTATGTATTATAGATTTGACTGTTGTTTTTAAATAAGAATATAGTGTCAAATTGCATTCATTTGTCCTTCCAAGCTCTTAGAAATTATAGGGATATCAAAAATCGTTCTGACCCCTCTGATTTTCCACTAATTTGAGAAACCTTTCACATACTTAATTTATATATAACAAAATATCAAGGAACCTTTTTGTGCAACGTCTTTTCTACCAGTGACTTTCTTAAAATCTGGATATATTAGTTTAGTTATGCTATTCTTTGTAAGATTTACTTGTATTTAACATAGTACCTTAGGTTGGGCGCGGTGGCTCACACCTGTAATCCAAGCACTTTGGGAGGCTGAGGTGGGTAGATCATGAGGTCAGGAAATCAAGACCATCCTGGCCAACATGGTGAAACCCCATCTCTACTAAAAATACAAAAATTACCTGGGTGTGACGGCACGTACCTATAATCCCAGCTACTCAGGAGGCTGAGGCAAGAGAATCACTTGAACCTGGGAGGCAGAGGCTGCAGTGAGCCAAGATCACGCCACTGCACTTCAGCCTGGCAACAGAGCTAGACTCCGTCTCAAAACAAAACAAAACAAAATTAAATTAAAAAAACAAAGTACCCTTTTGTCTTTTACAAATTGTTGCTGTTCTTTAATTTATCCCTGACTTCCTAAGGATTTTCATAGGGTTGGGTTATAATATCTTATTAAACGTAATGTCAAGCCTTCTATAGTACCAGCTCGAATTCTAAATTCTTCATTTAGCCCTATCTTTAGGAATTACAAACAAAACTGAACTATTTTTTCAATTTCTTTAGTAATAAAGAGGTAAGTTTTAGAGTTATTTATCAAATTGTATCTTCAAGTATCAAAGGAATCACTTCTAGTAGATTTGAACTTTGTACAGTATGAACTCCTCTATAGTCATTGCTTTATTCTTTAGGGAATCTGCTTTTTCTGTTAAATAATTGCCTGTATCCCTTTTGACATTTTCTCTTATAATACATGTTAATCTTATTATTTTTCTCTTCAATATTTAAACAAAGTCTAGTCTTTCATGTGTGTAAAATTAAATACCATTGGTATTATAAACCTATAAATTCATGTTTACACATGTGAAAGAGGTGAAATATTTCTCATAGTGTGGTAAATCACAATGATTTTACTCCTTACCCAAACTGAGGCAGCAGCCTCATATGTAGAACTGACCTCAAAGTTGGGAAAGGAGGAGAGATTGGCAATGTGTGTATATATATACATTTAAAACAGATACATTATTCATTGTGTATAAAGTTCCACACTGTCATTGACACAAAGACACCAGGCTCTCCTTACAATGTGGACAACATAATTTAACATCCCTGCTTTGGCACTTACTTTTCCTTCTTTTTCTCTAGCCTGTATGTCCTTCTCTGAACATTTGTTTCCACTAGATTTTCTCTGAATAGAAATACAACCAGTGTGGTTTGCCCTTGGCCCTAGTATATATATATAGATGAATTCTGAGTGAAGTGACTTGCTCCACTGAGATGCACTGTTATAGTACGAGGTGGATGCATAAGTAACTGTGTACTCGCGGGGCATCAGAGTTGCAAGAGACCTTAAAGACCTTCTAGTGTAAACCTTCCATCTTATAGGTGTATACTGATACTGGGAAATATAAAACCTGTAGCCCAGTGTCCTTGTGCTTCTAAGGGATATGTGAGAAGCCATGCTTCAGTTTCTCAAATCTAAGTCTAGTATTCAGTCCTCTATTGCTCTGTTGGTTCCCCCACCCCTGGTCAAAACCATGAAAATCTTGATTTTGACTTTAAGTTTAGTGAGATTTAGTATCAATTGGTTAAAAAGGCTCTTACTGGGAGCACAGTGAGAAGCCAGAGCCCCTGCTCCATTTATGCCTCTGTGAGACTCCCTGTAATCAAGAGTCAGTGATTAGGAGGAACAAATGGAATTGACAGAGCCAAAATCAGAGCAAAAAAGCAGGGAGAACAATGTCTGTATCAGGACTCAGTCATTACCTACTTGAAGATAAAATGATCCATACAAGTTAAACAGATGTTTCAAAATTCTCAAACACAAACCTAAATATAGTTACCATTTATTGATCACATATTCATGTATTAGGCTCTGCTCGGAACTTTTTTACATTTATTACCCTTAACCTTCATAACAAGGGTAAATGAAAAGCATTACTATGGCCATTTTACTAAGGCAGAAATGAAGCAGAGAGACAAAGTATTTTTGCTGAGACTTCCAGATTACATGGTAAAAAGTAAGGGTTTTTTTTTTTTTTTTTTTTTTTTTTTTTACTGATTTGTCTATGCTTTTAACTCTCACCCTTCATTTGGTTAAAAAAAAAAAGAAGAAGAATATGGCCGGGCGCGTTGGCTCACGCCTGTAATCCCAGCACTTTGGGAGGCTGAGGCGGGCGGATCATGAGGTCAGGAGATCAAAACCATCCTGGCTAACACGGTGAAACCCTGTCTCTACTAAAAAAAAAAAAAAATACAAAAAAAAATTAGCCGGGCGCAGTGGTGAGTGCCTGTAGTCCTGGCTACTCAAGAGGCTGAGGCAGGAGAATGGCATGAACCCAGGAGGCGGAGTTTGCAGTGAGCCGAGGTTGAGCCACTGCACTCCAGCCTGGGAGACAGAGCGAGACTCCCTCTAAAAATCATAATAATAATAATAATAATAATAATATATAATCTTCAATAACTAGTAATTAAGATATAAGCCTAATAATTATTCAAATGGAGTTCATTAAAAGATGGAAGAGATGGTACAGACTTCTACTTTATTTAATTTGTTTTTTAAATATTGGGGACAAATTTTATGAAGCCTTTTTCATTTTACTCTAGCCTACAAAGTGCTATTTTGAAAAATATCCTGTCCCCTTTACATCCTCACAGTTTGCTACAAGCAGTGTAATTCTAATCAGTGAATCACTTCTATTCTTGTGACATTCACAAAAATAAGTGATCTCTGAACAGTGCTTAAAAGTTTGCAAAGCATTTTGGCATATGTGGCATTTTATTTTTACACCAGAATCCCAATTAAACAGAACACTAAATTCTTGGCCTATCAAATAACTTGGTAACTTGGTTAAGAGCTTGGCAAATACCAGACGAGTGTCAGGTCTTGCGGCTCCAAAGAGAATGACCTATCTCTTAAATAATGATTCACCTGCAAGAACTTCTTGTGCTTATTTTTTGTAGCTTCTTATCAGCGCTAGACTTGGCTGCTGCCAAACATGTTTCTACAACACTAAGACAATGCGTGTCTTAGAAACACTGCTTGTTTAAGGAGAGTCTGGCGCTAAAGAATGTTTCAGAGATCTTTATGAAATTATTTTACACTTGAGCAACTATCAGCTGGCACGAGAAGCCTTTTTGAACAGTCGAAATAGGCTTCATCCACTCTTTGTTAAAAAGTGCTAAAGAGGAAAATGTAGAGCTGGAAAAGGACACAAAGAGGTGGGAGGGACAACTAGAGAGGATCCTTAGATTGAGAATGTTAATGAATGTTTTATCTAAATCATTTAGATGGTTAATTTTCAGTATTACTGCCACAAGATTCGCAGCTCTGCTGTAAATTACTGGGAAAATCTCATCAAGAAGCCTATTCTTTACTGTACTAGACCTAGAAAGGACAATTGTGAGTTTCTTTACCCTTTATATAATAGAATTGGCGCATTATCATCAACTTTCTATTCAAATTTTTTGGAAGTTATTTAATTTATGTATGTATGTATTTATTTATTTATTTATTTTACAAATCCATCTTTGTCTGCCAGAGCTCCCTGTTCAGACCAGCCTGCTATGATGATTGCTTCTGCAAAGGCTTGAGAGACAGAGAGAGAGAGATGCTGTATTTTATTCTCAATAAGCATTGATGGCATTTTGAGAGGCTCAGAATATCCTTTGATTACTCCATGAAACAGAATGGAGAAGATGGTTGTGGATAGTGGGGGGTGGGCTGGCTCATCAGCTTTCCTTTGTGCACTTTCTGCAGTTGAACATACCCTAATCACAAGGATCTTGTGTTTCAGTCCCTTTCCTCGCTCACCTGCCCAAATGAAAAGTTCTCTTTTCAGTTCAGAATTCTGACATAACAGCGTATTCTAAAGAGAGGCTAATTTGTGGTCTGTTGTTTTCCCTCAGACACTGTAAATGAATGGCTGTGGATCAGCCTCTCATTACACTTGAGCAAAAGCTGAATTTAGAGATGGGTAGACCACCGTGGGAAAAATTCCAAATACTATGACTATATCTCTTGCAGCAAAATATGCTACATTATGATGGAAGAAGTACAGTAAATCAAAAAGGGAAAGAAATTGGAAGTTTAATCTACAACAAATTTAGTTTGCTTTTTCCAACAATAATCATAGACAATTGTTTAGCAACATTCATGCTTAATTGTTTCCCTCCCTGGAAGAAAAAAAAAATAGTGTTTATAATTCCTAGCATATGGAGATGTTGAGGTATACATAATTCATATTCATTTGGAGCCTACTACAGTCTCTTCTTTGTTAGAGTCAGGTATTGTAGTTATGTGTTGGAGAGACGAGGCTACCGGATATTCTTGGGTTGAAATGACTAAATGCATTCTTTTGTGTCTAGTAATTACACATATTTATAAGAATATTAAATTCTTCAAAGAGTAAATAATAATAGGTGACACCTGTTATCATTATCTTGTGCCAAGTACCATAGTGTCTAATATCTATTCATTTATTAAATCTCATGAAAACTCTTAGTTTTTTAAAATATATTTTCTTTTTTTTTTTTTTGAGACAGAGTGTTGCTCTGTCACCCAGGCCAGAGTACAGTGGGGTGATCTCAGCTCACTGCAACCTCCACATTCTGGGAGCAAGCAATCCTCTTACCTCAGCCTCCTGAGTAGCTGGAACTGCAGGCCTGCACTATCAAACCCAGCTAATTTTTTATTTTTTGTAGACATGGGTTTTGCCATGTTGCCCAGGCTGGTTTCAAATTCCTGGGTTCAAGCAATCTACCCACCTTGGTCTTCCAAACTTCTGGGATTATAAGCATGAGGCACTGCACCTGGCCTTGAGTTTAGTTTTTTCTATTTTATTTTTCCACTATTTTAGTATTTACTATTTTTTGTTTATTGTTTATCTACAACTATTTTTATCACCTTTTTGTGGGTAAACCGAGGCACAGCTATTCAATGACAAAACCTGGCAGCCTGGCTAGAGAGTCCCTAGAGGCTGCACTGTTTACCAGAATGATGCATTGCCTCTCAGTCTGCCTCTGACATTTTTTTCTCTTTTATTATTGCTATAAGGTCAGTACTCAGTACCTTAAAGATGAGTATATCAGTAAAGAATATTGACTTTTTGAACTTTTTTATCATCAGATTCTTCATAAATGTTAACTTTGATCTTTAAGGGGCTGAATCATTTTACTATTAGTTGCTTATCCATTAATTCAGACTTAGAAATTTCCACTTACCCATATTGAATAATGATTAATTCAGGCAAGTAGTAAAAGCATTTATTCATTCAATAATTGATCCATTCATCAAACATTTGTTTATGTATCTACTATATATCTGAGCTAATGATTTCTCACTAGGGTCATATCCAATTGTGCCTTCTTATTTGTACAAGAAATGTATGAATAAGTAACTAGCCAATAAAATGCAATGAGAAAGTGTTATAATAGGGACAAAGAGAATACGTAAGGGACCATTTGAGCAAGTAAGGGTTTTTAAGCAGGGGCATGGCAAAGTTAGACCCGGCTTCTCGTAAGAAAATTCTGGTAGCTTTTTAATATGTGAATTAAAACAAAGAGAGATTTGATTATTTCTTGAGTCAGAGGACATGAGTGGAAAGTTTGATGGAAGTGATGGTTTGGGGATAGAAACAACGGGATTTGGGTATCAGTTGGATGTTGCAGAGTGGGAAGGAGAGAAGTCTAGGGTGACTAGGAAGATATTAATGTTACTATTAATACATGAAAACAGGAGTAGAATAAGGAGATATAATTAATATTTTAAAATATAAGTAGATAGAGTCATTAGTCAGGAATGTGTGTCTAGAGCTCGAGTGAGGTTAAGTCATAATTTGGAAACCATTATTACTCTTGATTCGTGACATCTTACTATTCTTTTTGAGAGAAATTTTGGTAGAATGTAGAACTAGTGAAGAGCCAAATAAAATTGATTGAGGAGTTAAAGGCAGGAAATGTGAATTTATTTGAAAAACTCATCTATGTGAAAGAAAGACAGGACATAGAATGTGAACTCAGAAAGGAAAATGAGTCAGAGGAAGTTTTCTAGAATAATGGGCATCCAAACATTAGACATGAGTGAACCAGTGAAATCACAGAGTATGAAAGATAATAGGGGATAGGTGGAGAAAGTCTGGGAGATGTTAGGGGAAGGTATGTCCAACACATTTGTAGAAAAGTTTATCTTAGGCAAGAATAAGTACATTGGGCATGATAAAATTTAAGAATGAGATTTTAACCCATATGTCAGATGGAAGTTTCTCTGTCCCTTGAGCATTAGATAAAATTTTATTGAACCTGAAATTCACGAATGGAAGACATTCAAATTGCTTCCTCATATTTTCTTTTAATTCACTGGTGATCAAGTGCTGATTGAGGCAATTTAGTGATCTGGCAATATAGTATACCATGGAATCTGAGATCTGACTGCCTGTATTAAGTAGTTCTGTAAACTTGGCCACTTACTTAACCTTTCAGTTTATTCTGCTCTAAAATGATGATAATATCATCTACCATAGGTATATATGAGGATTTAGTGCAGCAATATAGGTAAAGCACTTCAAACTAACAACTCATTAACTGTTAGGTCATCTCTTTTTTAAGTTCCAATTTCCTAATTTCCACATTTTATTGATTCTCACCCCCCTTCCTTGATTTCCACAAATCAGTCTCTTCTCTCACTTATCCAACAACAAAAATAACTCTCATCCAGATTTTGGGAACTTGGCAGATTAGACTGGAAACAGAACTGGTGGACTAGATTGAAGGGGTCCCTTCATAGAAAGTATAGTCACCTACTGTTTAATCCTCTTCTCTCTCTGCCTTTTTCAGCTGTTTCCTCCCAGACTGATCTGGGGTTCCAAAATTTCCTTTCTCTATTTTGTCATATAATTTTCCTTCTCATCTGAAGCCTTGGTACTCAACTCTCAGTTGACTCACCAACTACACGAACACTTAACCAAGATTTTTAAAAAAACGTTTTAACACAGTTAAAAAAAATGTTTTAACAAAGTTAGTTGTCTGTCAAGAGGCAGTTCAGTCCAGTTGTAATAACAAGTAGTAAATTTTCTATTTTATTATAATTTAGAGATTAAATTGAGGGACACTGAGGTACTCCCAACCTATAGACATTTAGATTCTATTCTCTCTATTATATTGAGAGCAGGCTGTTGACAGAGAGGGAGGAGAACAGGGCTGTGTTAGGAAGCTTAGAGACTGGCTAAGGCTTAAGAAAAATGCCACAGTAAGGCATACAAACAAAGATAAATGAGGGGCTAGTAAATCTCAGGATCACCAAAGGCATAGAAAACATGGCTTTTTTGAGGCGCCATTCTGCTTGAATGCATGATTGTTCAATAGCACTGATGGAACTGGCAGCAAGGGAGAGCGATAAAAAAAAAAATAAATCAACAGTTGAGCCCTAGTAGGGCAGTTGCAAAAATAATGCTGAAGCTGAAGGAACTAAAGGTTACATTGAGGATCAGTGATGTAAAGATAAAGGATAACGGGGTATAAGTAACTTATTTCTTTTTCTCTTATCTATGTACCTAATTATACATAATTATGTAAATACTAACATTGTATATCTGCTATCAACTGAGTATGCTAGGTTCTTGACATAACATTCCCATGAAATGTAATACTAAGGAAAAGGAAGGAGCATTCTTTCCTCATTTAAGGCTAAGGAAACTGGGACTTAGAGAGGTTGAGAAACTTGTAAAATAGCTTTGGTAAGTGCCAAAGTATTCAAAACCATACCTGGCTTACTTCAAAGCCAATGCTGGAAAAATGAAGTGTCAAGGGATTAATTGAGGAGCAGAAAAAAAAAATAAAAGGCAAAAGAACTGATTGAGTCAGAGAAAGGAAATCAATGCACAGAAAGAGTAAGAGATTGTGCTAGTAGGAAGGGATTTTTAAAGAATTGGCATTGAGAGCTTTTCATAGTGATGTCAAAATGTAGCCATATGGTAGTTAAAGTGCAGTGGAGATAATAGGCAAGGAGGCGGCTCCGGAAATATAATACTTATTTAGTGGGGTCCATGGTGAAAGGTTTTGGGACCGAGCCAGGCATAATAGCAATCTCAGTGATACCAAGGAGCATGAACACTCTGAGTGTTGGACAATGCCTCCAAAGACTGTAGATTATAGTCACAAAGAAAAGAACCTGTGGTATAATTGTTTAGCATGAGTCTTCAAAAGAAGAGGGGCTTGAATGAATTTTGAAGAGCTAGTATCTGGAAACTTACAGCAATTAACCTTGGCTCTGAGGCCTGAGTTGAATCATGGAATAGACATTCTCCATTAGATGAAATATTCCAAGAAAGCAAGAAAGGATGTGCAGGGTGGCTTCTCATGAAAGCCAGATTTTTGGTAAATAATAAACTATAGGGAACATTTTCAGAAACAGTGAGGATGGAATAGGGGCAGTGCCAGGTTTTGTGGAGCCAGACACTAATAATTGAGAGTGGAGGTAGAGACTCTGAGAAAAAGAACACAAAAATAACAATTTTACTTTTACAAATTTTATAAAATCCCCAAATCATGTGAATCTATGATTTGGGTTCTTCAGCAGGCCTATAACTGAAGAGTCTGAAGCTTAAACTTCATTGCTTCAAGGTAAATCCACCTTTGGGTCGAGGAGATTAGAAAATAAATAGGAGAACAGCTGTCAGGAATTAACTACTAGTTTCAAATAGCATGTTAGTGAAAGTGCTTTGGGGACTTCTGGTGTTCAGAACATCAAGATGGATGGGGTGGACTCTGGAAGTTTAATATAATAGCAACTCTTTATTTATTGTACCTCCTCTTTTCTAGGGGAGGATGGTCCAGCACATTTTAAAATTTTATTGCAGGCTGATAAACGTTTTATGAATGTTCACCTCACCTGTCTATAGGCTTAGGATGAGCCTGCTACTTGTTTTTGCTCTTCTCTTGACCAGAATTTCCAAGCAGGAGAATATGAAGGCATTTCAAAGCAAATAATTCACAGGCTGAGCTTGTGTCAAACTCTCTTGGAAATATAGTCTCCTCCTGCATAATTTACTTTCAATATGCCTTCATATGGCAATGAACCAAATACAAATCATAGAATTGCTGCCAGGGTGCTAATATTACTTTTAATTACTTTCACCTGAGCTTTTGGTCGCTTTTCAGTAAGAATTTAAAAGATAAGTCCTAAGAATGATCAAAATGTTCTCTTCTCATTTATTTATTTATTTTATTTTATTTTTTATTTTTTGCAAGGATAACTAGATCTAAAATTTCTTCACCAAAATTGAAGCTATCAGATAAGTTTTTACTACTTGGATAAGTAAATTTAGGAGAAATAAGAGAGGCAGGATACTAATGTGACTGGTTGGTTATCTACTTAAGGAGCTTGTTACCCTAAAAGACAACACTGATGAACTAGATAGGGTTTCTTAAAAGTCTTAGATATATTTATACATGATAAAAACAGTAATAGTTCCAAGAGAGCTTGGTGTGCCTAATATTTGAGACTCATGACAAGAAAGATAAGCATTCTCTTCTTTGTGAATATATTCATAAGAGCATGCATTAATATTTTCTTTCATTGGAACATAGCTGCATCCTGGCTTAATAATTTTCTTTAAATATGATAAACAATAATTGTGCTAGTAATATAATAAGTGACATAGTGGCCCAGAAAATATAAAAGAGGTTTTTCTTACCTTTCCAGTACTTTTTTGTTTGTTTGGTATTTATTGGTAGAAGAGCTAGTGTATAGGATATATGAAAAACTTTAATCTATTTTATTTTTCCCAACTCCAGATCACTTAAATTACTTTAAGATTGCCAATCTAAGCACTTTTCTGTAACCTGGCTTACTTTGTTTCCAAGATGCACTTTCCAAGAAAGTGCATCTTTCTTAAACATGTTTATTGTTTTTAAAATCTACAAAAGTCTTCAGATCTCAGTTTATTAAAGAGGTGACATATAGGAATGATGTCTCCACCAAACAGGGCATGAGAGTTCAAACATTTCCTACATGACTGCATGCCTGTTTTAGTGTGTCAATTTTCTCTAAAAAGACCAGCAATCACAGGGAAGGAAAATTCAATTGAAGCATACATTCAGTACGGAGGACTTCTCCTTGGCCTGTTGACAATGCCTCATCATGAATTCTGAGATCTGTCTTATTAGGACTCTGTCAGATGATTTCAAGTGTTCAGCAGAAGTGATTAAAAAAATCAAGGCCAACCCATACTCTGTAAAAAATGTGAATTTCTAATGTTTGTGTTCCATTGACTTTCTCACCCTCATCATTTAAATAATACAAAAACGATAAAGATTTTATTTCAGTTTATCATAATCTCTACTGTTAGGTCATTCAGTTAATTTATTTTAGTTGGTTAAGGATTTTATTACTGGATATTTCATGTACACCTTTCTGTGACTAAGTGGTGAGAGTTCTAAGGAGCCTTTCTTTGACTTACTGCTGCACTGGAAAAAAAGCATAGCAGTTTTACTTTTCGAAGGAATGCTTTAAAATAATTTTAAATGATGTAGTAGTAGACATTTAAATGAAACTTGTACATTATTTCTCACTATTCTACTTATGTCAATGACAGCAATCATTTTAACAATTGTTTCAAATTTGGTTTTTAAACTTTTTTAAAAATTTAAAATTTTTAATCTTTGTGGGTGCACAGTAGGTGCACCCACAAAGATTATGAGATATTTTGATACAGGTATATAATGTCTAATAATCACATCAGGGTAAATAGGGTTTCCATCATCTCAAGCATTTATCCTTTGTGTTCCAAGCAATCCAATTATATGTTCTTATTTATTTTAAAATATACAACTAAATTACTATTGACTGTAGTCACTCTGTTGTGTTATCAAATACTAGATCTTATTTACTCTATATTTTTTTTGTACCCATTAACCATTCCCAGTTCCCCTTACTCTCCCCTTAACTACCACGCCCAGCCTCTGGTAACCATCCTTCTAATCTCTTATCTCCATAATTTCAATTGCGTTAATTTTTAGCTCCCACAGATATGCGAGAACACGCAAAATTTCTCTTTCTGTGCCTGGCTTATTTTACTTCAAATAAAATTTGTGATATAGAATTTGCAAAATAACTTCTGCCCTCACACAGATAATCATGTCACTGTGTAAATACTTTCACTGTATGTATAAGAAGTGTATGCTTATTTGGATGGCAGCATTTTGTTGATTTTGTGTGAGGGATACTTGGAAAATTCAGCTGTATTTTCTTTATGTCGCTGTATTTTCTTTGTCACTGGAGAAAAAAGCCTATTATTGCACATTTATCTACTATGTTATTCTATTCAAAAATATTTAACATAAACATGAGCTTATAAAGCTCATAAAGCACACAACATAGGCATTATTATTCCCATTTTACAGATGAGAACACTAAGCTTAGAGAATACTTTTTTATGGCAGCAGGGCTGTTGGGTGACAGTCCTTTTCTCTTATGAAGAGCTCTTCTCCAGCAGCTACTTCCCTTCTCAGAAACACACACTATGTAATTTTGATTTAGAATTTCATTGACTTACAAGTTTGATTTTCTGTAGCATTTAGCCACGATTGTCCTTAAAATACTTTTTGAATATTTTAAAATGGCCCTTCCTTATGTGTTTGCTCTGTGCACCACAGTGTGGAAATGCAGTTAGGTGGTATGTACCACTTGTAGAGAAAGGATACATTTTGCATCTGCCTATAGTTGCTTTGTCTACAAGGTCTGTCGTGTTATTGTTCTTAGTTAACAATTTATGTTTTTCAGGGATACAGCTAAACCCTGGTTCTCTAGGTCTCCAAAGCAATAGGAAATATATAGGTGTCCTAGGGGAATGCTGTCATACTAGTGACAATAGAATCTTGAAGTTTTATAGCTGAATGTGAAATGTTCATTGACTTCAGAATCACTCACCATTTGTAAGAATACTTTTTAAAAACTTTGCCATTAGAATTAAGATTGCCAACAATGACTTCAGAAATAGTAACTGATATTGACAGAAAGAGTGTACTAGATGAGATAGATATAATATTCAGATAATTGCATCTGAGTTCAATTCCACCCAAGCCATTTGCAGAATAAGAAGTGTACCATATATAATATCAGGGATGCTAAAATTCCACATCCTTTAAAACTTATCCAACTGGCTTGATGGAGTCACTGAGATTTTCATCAATAGAGCCACTCTTTGGGTTTAAGACATTTTTTAATCTATCCTTTGATTCAATATATCTTTGCTGAACATTCACCATGTCTGTGCCCCTGGCACTGTGCTAGATATGAAAAATTTAATAGTAAATTAGAGTGAATCCTCTTCCAAATAGACTCATAGTCTAAGAAAAAAGACATACTAATGAAATAAACAGAATACAGTTGTTAAATTATTCACATGGGGCACATAATGGGTTCTTTGATAAATACTTTTTGAATCAATAATTAAATATAATCAAGGTACTGATAATTTTTCATAAGATCACAATGTAATCAAGGCAACGAAGCCAGAAAGAGCATTGAGGAAGTAACTGGAGTTTGGGCAGAGGTCGGAGGTGAGAGAGGAAAGGGCTTATCAAGAAGATCTGAGATGTATTTGACTGAAGGCTTATGAGGAAAGAGCAAAGGAAGCTGGAGAAATTGGCAAGGATCATAGTTACCAAAGCCTCCAAAGCCACAAATAATGGACTTCATTTAGCCTGAGGGCAACAGTAGGTCTTGCAGTTTTGTTTTGTTTCTGAGACAGAGTCTTACTCTGTCACCCAGGCTGGAGTGCAGTGGCGCGATCTCAGCTCACTGCAACCTCCCCTTCTTGGGTTCAAGCAATTCTCCTGCCTCAGCCTCCCAAGTAGCTGGGATTACAGGCATACACCATCACGCCTGGCTAATTTTTGTATTTTTAGTAGAGATGGGGTTTTACCATCTGGGGGTTTCACCAGGCTGGTCTTGAACTCCTCACCTTGTGATCCGCCCACTTTGGCCTCCCAAAGTGCTGGGATTACAGGTATGAGCCACCATGGCCAGAGGTCTTGCAATTTTTTAAGGAGGGGGATGAAGTATAAATATTAGATTGGCGTGAAGGGAAAGAATAAGATCAAGAACAGCTAGAAGGTTGTTACAGTACTCTAGTCAAGAAATGGTACCATAATTAATGGTACCTAATGGCCTGTTTTCCTTAGTGCATCCTAGTTTACTTCTATATCAGAAGCATAACTATTAATAACACTTTATTTTACTCTCTAAGTATCGCAGTTGGAGTGATAAATTTTTGGGCACCTTAACCACAACTGAAATAGTGGCCATGAGGATGAAGAGAATGGTTAGATTCTGGGGGGTATTAAGAGGTTTGAAAGGGTAGACCTTGGATGCTTAGATATAAGCGGTGGGATAGAGGAGACATCAAAGATAACACTAAGATATTTGACTTGCATAGTTGGACAAGTTATTGATATTATCCACCAAGCCAAGAAAGACAAGCAAGCCCGAGAGAGAAGATGGCCATTTCAATTTAAGAAATGTGATGCTTGAAGTGCTATGAAACAGATCAATAGAGATTATCAGGGCAGCTGTTAGTTATATGGGTACGACATGGTATTCAGTAGTTCAGTGTTACCTGAAGTAATTCCATCATAATCTACTAACACCAATTTGAGAAGATTTTACAAGTGAATTCATCAGACTAAATAGATGCCCTCTGACCTAGCTAAAGCCATGTTTCTGGGCAGAAAATAAAAGTGTAGATAATTGAGGATGTTTTTGGAGTGTGAGTCGCTGATCAAGAATTGTACACCTGGAATGGGAGGACAATATAGTCCTATTTTCCACAGAGCTGGGGCAGAAATAAATGGGCCCAGGAATCTGTTAGGAATAAAGAATCACGGGCCTGAAATTGCAAAATCAACTTTAGTGGGGAAACACTGAGATCAGATTTTGCCTGCTTTAGAGTTTCACCTGGGCTGTCCTTGGCTCAGGTAGACAATCTAAGGATCCTCAGCAGATAGATGTTTTTCCAATTAGGCCTGTTAGTAACTAGCTGTATGTTCTTGAAGAAAGTCATTTACCATCTCTATGGGTCATCTATGGCAGATTTAAATCTTTAAATCTCACCAATGGCAGATTTAAATGAGATTCTCTAGTTTTAGTTCCATTTTATTTTTTGCTTCCTTCATTTTTTTTTTTTAGTAAAGTGTTACAATTTTAGAAATTAAAATAAATTATGGCCGTGATTCTGGTTAATCTGGGTTGACTTTGGCAGCAACCATGTAAATGGAAAACTAAGAAGTATTGGTCATTTTTTTTTATTTTAGATAATTCCAAAATGGTTCACAAATAGATGCAGGAATGCTTTGTATATTTTTCCTCTTCCTTTTTATATGCAGCAAAATCAGATTTGGGGGCTTTTCAGTCATGGTGAAAGCTGCTTAGACTACAGTCAACAAGTAGCTCTCGGGGAGGGCTATTTTCTCTTGGGGTGTTGCCTTCAATCTGATATTCTTTTTGGCCTAGATCAGTTGTAAATACCAGCCTGTTTCTGTGAAATGTAACTAGTGTTTGCTCTGGGCTGATGGGACAGTCATGTGCTGTTTGTTCTGTCAGTGGCTGTACCGGAGTATTCATAGTACATTATTCAGATCAGCTCACAGGAACCAGCTGTGCTAATTCCAGGTGGACTATTAGAAATCTTTTTACTTATGGCAACAGCTGTACCACCTGGTAGCTTAAAGAGCAGTAGTTGGATGAATAAACCATTGTTACAAATTCACTTTTTATCTGGTAAACAGTTTGCATAAACTAGCATAACTGAAGATATTTTCAACCTGGTCCACACTGCAATGATATAAACACTGAAGGGCTTTATCTGTATTATGTTAAATTGTTTCCTTGTTGTCAACACCTATCATTTAAAACACTGAATAAAATCTACATGCCAAAATAAGGTTTATAAAATTTGCAATTCTATTTCCTGTATTATTTGTTCTCCATCCTCCAATACACAAACCGTGCCCTTCATATTTTTTACATTCTCACACATAGATTGCTCTAAATACGCTTATTGAAATTTTAAATATATAATAAAGCATTCTGAGCTTGGATTATTACTAAAGAGAAGATTGAATATTTCACTCTTGCCTTATTATTTGCCAGTAAATAAAATAACTCTAAACTCTAAATAGAATAACAAATACTTCTAAGTAGAACTCTTATTATTTTTAGTGAACATCTCATTTGTTGATAAACAATATCTGCATGTGAAACATAGGAAAAACAAAACAAAAGCTACCCCACAAATGAGCTAACAGCCTGTAAAAGACAACTTATTTGATTGTATGGGTTAAATAACCTTTGTTATCTTGTTTTAAGCTATTAATTGCCTTAGCATGTATATGAATACATATACATGTGTATGCACATATATATCTAACATATGTATCCACACAAACACTGAGCCTAAAATTCAGATTTAAGTCTTCACTGATAGTACAAAAGGAAACATATTATATCTAGGCAAATACATTACATTTCAAATTCTAAAATTATGGCATTCAAATTCCAAGTGTTTATAGTCTTTTTTTTCTTATTCTTAGTTCAAACCTGCCTTATAGATTACTTATTTTTTAAATTATTTTAATAATCCCTAGACAGTATCTTATTGCATAGACAGATCTGGAGATAAATGCTGTGAAGGTAAAAGTATATCAAGTAACAGAAATATTGTGAAGGTAAAAGTATATCAACTGACAATAAGCATGTATGTATATGTCGATTTTTAATAACTGGCTTTTATAGGTAGAGTGTTTAAATAACATCTCTTTTCTGTGAAGGGCAACCTGTTTTGTAGATAAAGTACTATTTTAATAAATACTACTTTTAGTTAATATGTTTATGGCCAGCTTTTATATATAGTATTTAATACTATAAGGATATCCCTTTTGTCTAATAAACTTATAGCCTATTCAATAACAAGTTAATATCTGTCTTCAAATTAAAGTGTCACAAAATTTACTTTAAGAGTATATTAATATGTATTTCAGCTTAGAACAAATGTTTTGGTTAAGGCAAATGCTTTCAGCTATATTTTAAAAATAGGTTTGTTTCTGAAAAACAATGCAACCTCTAAAAGATACTTCTTACTATTTATTAAATGTTAATTTGAGGCTGTAAGGTATAATGGATTGCACTTTGGATGGGAACTCAGGGAATCTTGTTTCTAGTACCGTCACTATTTTTGTTACCTTGGAAAATTAACCTTTCAGAGTGTCAGAGTCTATCTGTAAAATAAAATTCTAAAACTTTTTTTCAAAATTGTATTTTCATGAATCATCATCCAAATGTGGTTAGGCTCATAAAAACATACAATTATATATTGCATGTAGCCTAAGTGATACTTTGTACAATAGATAGTCCATTTAAAAAAGGAAATTGATGAATCGACTTTGAAAAGATTTACGAGAGAAAACTTTATAAGATACTTTGCTTTAATGCTAATCACATTTTACAATATTTAATAACTAATTGTGTGAGCTTAAGGCAGAAAATTCATTTTACATGTAAATCCTTTGATAGTTGGAAGTGATATTTCCCATTACCTGTCCTATACCCATATTCTTCTTTTTAGAGTTAAATAAACTAAAGGACCAAGAAGCTAAAGAATTTGTTAAAAAGTTATGTGACTTAGTGAAAAATATTCAAGAATGCAATCCTGGAGATAGAAGGATTTCATGAGACCATTTGTTTTAGGTCTGTGAAGTTTTTGTCTTCAAAAGATGCCTGACCCAGTGCATTGTTGGCATCCTGAAAAATCCTCATCAGATACTCTTTATGATGTTGGGATAAAAACCACACAAGCAGAGACAATTTCATGATTCATTTGAAGAATCAGGCTACTCCAGAATTTATACATAGTTAAGGCTTGATGATCTCATTTCTATTCTTAAAGACATTGCATTAGAACTAGATGTTCTTAAGCATACATTAAAAAAAGAAAAGAAAAATAGCCTACTCTCTCTAACTGAAAAGAATTACTGAGAAGTCTTTGAGAAACTCCTAGAAGTTCTCCTCTTTAGATTTCTAGCTACATGCATTAGCTAGTAGCTAAGCGATAATTAGGAAAAGGTTCAATTATCACAACATGCTAATGAAAATGAATATAAACATGCCAAAAAAGAGAAAGTTGCTAGAACAAACCAAACAATACAAAAATTTAGAGCTTGCACCAGGGTAAAGAAATCAATTCTGTGTGATAACTAATCTCAAGAAGGGTGACACAATTCTTGTTGTTATCTTGAATGAAGCTAAGGAATGTTGACATTAGTGGAAAATTATATTTCTTTATGCCCTTTCTTTTTTGACTGTGCTAATAATATTCTTTGATTCCATCACATAATATTGCTCAAAGAAGCAACTTAAAGCAGAAACCTGTAAAGTGAGGGGAATGTTCAGCTTCATTTTATTGACTCATCTAGCCATGAATATTTTAAAAGGAAATATCCTCTTGTTCTACTGATATTTGGAAAGGGTACAGGAATTGCTGCCTGGGGATACAATAGCTTACTTACCCTCAGTGAAGCAGGAAGAAGAATTTATTGACTAAGCCTTGTACTAGGAACAATAAATCCATAATCAGGAGTGCTGTCATGAAAAATCTTTGTGCTCTCCAGTTATTTAAAATTGTCTCTTCCTGCTTCAGGGCTGGCTTTGCTCTTGGTGAGGTAGGTAAATGTATATATACACAATATGATTTTAGATAAAAAGGACTTGTAAGAAAGAATGGAAAAATACACACACACACACACACACCCTATTAACTCTTAATACTCAAAGTTTCCTTCTTTCCAGTTTATGTCCTTGTAACTAATTTAAGTGAAAAGTGGGGTGGAGCAATACTGTAATGCATTATCAGCATTTTATACCTAAGGTAATGAGTTTCAGATGTGCCTACTTAAGTCATTAAGTTCTTTTCACTAAAACTAGAAAAAGAAACTAAGAATTTGAGAAAATAGTTGAAGCATAATACAAAGGAAGAGAGAGGGCAAAGATGAGTAAGAATAGAAATGCTAAAGTCAAAATCTATGTGCGGTATAATGTAAAGGTCATAGAGTGACGGGCTTTGTGGTCAGATAGCCAACTATGGATGTGTGCACACGGCAGATCCTTTAATTTCTCTGCTCCTCAATTTTTTTGTCTATAAAATGAGAGTTATAATTTTTAATAATGCTATTTACCTTGCAAGTTTATAAGAATACATAAAACCTAAGATAGTCCAAGGTATAGGGTGGGTACATAATACATATATATATGTGTGTGTGTATACATATATGTTAGTTTCTCTTTCTATTTCTTAATTTCCCTAAGAGTCATCATGTATTCATCTATGAAACAGAATAGACTCAAAATAAAGTAGACTTTGAGGACTGACTTAAGAAAAGTGGGATTATTAAGCATTATAGAAGACACCACTTTCATATGCTTTGTAAATTCTGTCCTGACTCTTGTTCATATTTACAGATACCACTCATAGCTTCCATTTATTAAATTTTTTAATTAAATGAGTACATGAGACATATACGAAAGATGAAAGGTTCCAAGATTAATGAGTGAATAAAGAATGAGAGCTGGCCAGGCGCGGTGGCTCACGTCTGTAATCCCAGCACTTTGGGAGGCCGAGGCAGGTGGATCACGAGGTCAGGAGTTCAAGACCAGCCTGACCAAGATAGTGAAACCCCATCTCTAAAAATTAGCAAAGCATGGTGGCGGGAGCCTGCAATCTCAGCTACTCGGAAGGCTGAGGCAGAGAATTGCTTGAACCTGGGAGGCAGAGATTGCAGTGAGCCGAAATCGCGCCACTGCACTCCAGCCTGGGTGACAGAGCGAGACTCCGTCTTGAAAAACAAACAGCAACAAAAAAGAATAAGAGCCCAAGTCAATATTTCTTCAACTGGACCATAGAGTCATTATTGGGTGTGTGTGTGTGTGTGCAGAGTAAGAGAGATTGTTCAAAAAAGTAGAGTCCCACAGAATCAAACCAAATAGAAAAATGAGTAAATAAATGTATGTATACATAGACAAAAGATATTATGTGTAATATATATAAAATTCAGCCAGCAGCTGAAATCTCAATAGACTTCTCCCAGCCATTTTTGGGTTTGGCACATATGGACACATTTTCTTTGTTTCCTTCTGATTGCCCTGTGAAAAATGAAGGTTCTAAATCTAAATGTCTCAAAATACTGGTATGTTGAACTCAGTTGTGAGAAAGATGCAGAGTTACAACCATGCATCAGGAATTATAATTTATAATACAATAATTATAATAACCTAATGCAATAAACATTTTCTGTATGCTGCCATGTGACCTCTGAAAGTGTGGAAATGCCTATCAGAGTGTTAAGCAGATATGTCAGGGACGATAAAAGGTTGAGAACCTTTAATAGTTACTATGTGGAAGTGTCTGGATAATAAATTAGTGCTGATGGATTAGCAACGTCTTACAGAGACATTTTATTTTAGTCAAAAGAATTTGGAGTATTTCTTGAACCTAGAAATTGTAATCTTATAATTACTGTTGAAAGTAATAGTTATTTAAAGATTAGAAAATGACTCTCATTGATCACATGTTTAATTTAGATAGAAGCTAGGCATTAGGCCTGTATTTTTGTTTCCTCTGAAAGTAGATTTGTATAATAACTTTTTTAAATATCACGAGATACAGTCCATCTATTTAATAATTAAAATTTCTCAAGAACACTATAAACAATACAAATATAAGAAATACTGTGCATAAAATGTGACAAAGGTTCTAATATTTATCATTCAACAAAAAAGTAAATTTTAGAACATGATGTATTTAAAAGTGCATTTAGTACAGTATTTGATTTGTTTGCTGATACTTGCCTTCTCTGTAATCTCCGGCATTTAAATCCAAGTTAATCATACAATGTCCCAGTGATATGGCCACAGAATTAAACTCATTCCATCCATCACCCTTACAAACGCCCCCCACCAGGAACAAACTCAGTGTCACCTGCCAGTTCATAACCCACCTCTTTCTATCTCTGCCCTGCTGACAGTAAATTGCCTCACCAGCTAATTGAACAGATGCACCCAGTGCTGCTTCCTAAAGATCTGCAAAGCTGGACTTTGATGGACAGCAGAAAGTAGCACAATGGAAAAACAAAAGCTTTTAACTGAGAGCATTGCTTTGTTCTGCTTAGAACTTTAAGGTCACTCCAGCTCATTTTGACTGCTGTGAGGATCTTAATTTTTACTCAACCAATTTACTTGCAGCTGTCATTCTTTCCAATATTAAAAGTTCAGCTCTTCAAGTGTGGGGAATTGAGGGAGAGAGAAATGAGAAGAGCTTGTTTCAAACTAAAAACAGCAAAAACAAGTAAAATCTGGCTTGGCTCTGAAGTACAAAAAGTTATTTTCAAAGCTTATAAATTATGACATCGTGATTAACATGTAATTTAAATATATTTAAACAACAATTATATCACATTTCCAACCCAGCTAATTGGCCTCACAGATGTTCCCTTGGAGCTGCATTGCCCTTCCACGGGGAAATGAATGAGGTGCTTTTTATCATGGAAAACAGATAAAAAAGCAAACTGAAAAAATGGAAACAGAAACATAAAAAGCAGCCAGTAACCCTAAAAACAATGAATGCTAAAGGGGTTTTGCTTAGCATTTTTTTCCATTTTAATGCTGAAAACAGGAAAATTCATGAAGATGCTCCTATTACTGTGATGCTATTTGGCAGTTTGTCCAGATATGGAGTTGGCAGGTTGCTGACTGAAAGACTTGTCAAAGCAGGGACAGTGGATGCATTCTAATAGGGCATGGCCTCGCTTTCTGTCTTGGAACAGACTAACCGCAAGAGTCCCAGTTATTTTAATCCATTGCCTTTACAATGGAAGCCATTCTAGCCCAGATAATGAATATAGATAATAAACTGTTCCCCGATGAAGAATGACTTGTAAGTTGTTCCTTTGATTGTTTATGTCTCAGGTTTTGTAAAGTGCAAAATGTGCAATCAATACTCATTTCTCAGCTGTAATTCTAGTCAAACATTACCCAGTACAGCAACTTTTGCAAGGTAAGAGGTCAAAGGAGCACTAGTAATTATGAATATTTCGGAATACCTTGCATTCTAATATAGAATAATAGAATTGAAATAAATTGCCTTGTTTCATTCTTGCCTTTTCTTCCAACAATCTCAGATTATAATCGATAGTGTAAATTCTAAAAGGACAGTGGTCATGTCTTTCTTAGTGTATCGTGGTATCGCTGGCATCTACCACAGTGCCTGTACTTTTACTGTAGAGATTTAGTAATATTTGTGAAGTACTTGCCAAATAATTGGTGTTTAATGAAGAGGGTAAGGCCAGTGTTTGTAGTTTGGTGAAGTTCCACCAGGCAGTTCCATATTTCCCGTACTGTCACTCTATATTACAAATCACTGGACTATAAAAAATTCTCTACTCAAATTTTAAGAACAAATGTACTGGATTTCAGGTATTTCTAAAATATAGCAAAACGTGCCTATATTTAAGATGATTAGAGAATAGATGAGCATTTTAAAATGCCTCTTTGATGAGTAGCTTTGACATCCTGATTGCTTTATTTTAGAAATTCAATTTAGTGGATATGGATATTTAAATGTGATATGTTATTTACATTTTTATAATAGTGCAGAGTTTACAAAGTTCATTTATATGCATTATCTTACTTCATATTTATTTTTTTTTTAAATACTTTCTTTTTTTTTTTTTTTTTTTTTTTTTTTTTTTGAGACAGAGTCTCGCTCTGTGGCCCAGGCTGGAGTGCAGTGGCCAGATCTCAGCTCACTGCAAGCTCCGCCTCCCGGGTTCATGCCATTCTCCTGCCTCAGCCTCCCGAGTAGCTGGGACTACAGGCGCCCGCCACCTCGCCCGGCTAGTTTTTTGTATTTTTTTAGTAGAGACGGGGTTTCACCGTGTCAGCCAGGATGGTCTCGATCTCCTGACCTCATGATCCGCCTGTCTCGGCCTCCCAAAGTGCTGGGATTACAGGCTTGAGCCACCGCGCCCGGCCCATATTTATTAATAATAAAATAGAGAGGCCAAGAATGAAAACGAGGGTCTGAGATGTTTCATGATTCACCAAATTCACACCACTTATCATTGGAAATAAAGCCCAGGTCATTAAACGATCTGTCTGTTGCACAGTAGCACCTCCTATGTATTGCATATTAAATATATCTCTGACTTTCCATGTCATAATCTTTGATGTGTTGTTATGTTACTAAAGAAGAAAATAGATAAATATTCTAATGCCACCATAGTTATGGGGAAAATTAAAATATAAACTCACTATAGGGGTTCAGACCATGTCCCTTGATTAGTCCAGCAGACTAAGTTAGTTAAGGGAGATTATATTATCCAGTTGTTACTGATTTACTTTAAATACTTAATCTCCATGGGACCATATTCTTCTTAGAATACTTCATGAATCTAAATCATATGAACAGTGACCTGGAATAATATTTATCTGTTTCATATAAAAGATGTTAAGTATCTGTAATCCCAGCACTTTGGGGGCTGAGGCAGGCAGATCACGAGGTCAGGAGATCGAGACTATCCTGGTTAACACGATGAAACCCCGTCTGTACTAAAAATACAAAAAATTAGCTGGGCACGGTGCCAGGCGCCTGTAGTCCCAGCTACTCGGTAGGCTGAGGCAGGAGAATGGCACGAACCCGGGAGGCGGAGCTTATAGTGAGCCGAGATCCTGCCACTGCACTCCAGCCTGGGCGACAGGGCGAGACTCATCTCAAAAAAACAAACAAAAAAGATGTAAGGTATCTTAGAGGTTGATTTTAGTCATCTCTGTTTACTTAAAGCTGGATTGTAGAGAATATGAGCTTCATAAAATCAAGCGGTTTGGGTCTGTGTTTTGCATTATCCCTGTGCCTAGAAAAGTGCCTGGCACATAGACAGTAGGTTCTCAAAAAATGTGTTTATTGTATTTTTTTAATTAAGAAACAGAATTAGTATCATACAACTCCTTTTCCTTACCCTAAAGAACACTGTCCTTCATATTTTATTATATTTTTATACCCTCTTTCAGTTAGCCCATAGGATGGAGTGTTAAGCTATAAAAATATACATGTATTTTTGTTGTTGTTTCTTTAACTGAAATCTGATTTTGACTCATTATAAATACATAAGGGGAATCTAAAGCATGTTTCCAGGAAATGAATTGATTTTCCAAATTTTCTGCTGTTTCTTAACTTAAAAAAAAAAGTAAGACTGAAGATAAAATAGCATATACCTTTTAATAAGGAGAGGCAAAGGAGTTTACCCTTTGCTGAAGTGGCGAAAAATAAATGTAGCTTGATAGCAAAAATTACTGCAGGCAAATCGAAATCTCCTGCTATCTCCTTCCAGAAATATTTATTCTAAGACAAAAAATAACAGCAGCGTATATGGCCATTTCAATCTTTTGACATGTAAAGAAGGAAACCATTTCCTATTTACATCTATAGTTTATTTACTACTTTTTCCTTTCCAGTAGGGTTAATCAGAAGAAAGTTTATTATTTACTTTCTAATCCATTGAAAACTTTTGCTTTTTCTGTATAATTTGCCTTTTCAGGGATTGAATTAAAATATCTTTTTTCCTCAAAACATATAAATAAGCTTGCTTATGGTCAGAATACAGACAATGTTACTGCTTAGGAAGCTTCACTGTTGTGCACTTTTCCCCCTTTGGTTCATACGACTCATGTGGCTTTTCTTTTTCGTTTCTTTTTTTAATTTTTTCATTCATATTGCCTCTTATTATATCCATCATTCCATTTTTCTTTCCTATTAGAGTGAAATTGGACACAGCCCTCCTCCTGCCTACACCCCCATGTCAGGAGTAAGTATTTCACAATCAACCTTCATCTTTTAGGATTTTTGGTCTTTGCTTACCATGTTTCCTCTCTCTTGTCTCTGCACAATTTCCTCATTTTGCCTTTGCCAACAGTGAGTTAAGAATTTGCTGTACATTGTGTAGCTGCCTTTGTAGATGTGTTTTTATCTCAGTTGATAATACAAAATTGAGATCTCATGCATCAACAGTAGCTTTCAATTTTTATCTGAAGGATTTACCTGCGCATATAAATTATGCTTCTGGATGTGGAGGTGATCTTTACTTCCCTGAGTATAGGTCATGTACTAAAAAGTCAGAATTATAGTGATGATCCTCTAGTTAGGTACTAGAGCCTCAAATTCATAATAACCACAGAATTTTAGAAGGCAATAAAGACAAAGGATTATTCAAAATATATCCATGTACTTCTATTCTTAATGACAACTGTCTATAATGACACTCCCATTTATCATAAAAATTCACTTTGAAGTTTATATTAAATACAGGCACTTGTGGGAAAAGGGCATCAAATACTTTTTATTAGATTATGTTACAGTTGGTTAATAAAACTAAAATGTGTACTTCAAAATTATTTTCTGATAATTTATCTTTTAGGAAAAGCGGAAATTTTAGGTGTTTCTAGTTTGTAACTCAAATTCATTAGCCACTAGGGAAAAATAAATAAATACTATGATTATTCTCTAAAAGACTGGCTTTGACATCCTTGTGGCTATTAACATTCATTTTTAAACTATTTCTAACAACACCTTCTCTCTAAATGTGTTTCTCTTATTAACAGAATCAGTTTGTATACCGAGATGGAGGTTTTGCTGCAGAACAAGGAGTGTCTGTGCCCTACAGAGCCCCAACTAGCACAATTCCAGAAGCTCCTGTTGCACAGGGTGCTACAGCTGAGATTTTTGATGACTCCTGCTGTAATGGCACCCTACGCAAGCCAGTGGCACCCCATGTCCAAGAGGACAGTAGCACTCAGAGGTACAGCGCTGACCCCACCGTGTTTGCCCCAGAACGGAGCCCACGAGGAGAGCTGGATGAGGAAGGTTACATGACTCCTATGCGAGACAAACCCAAACAAGGTACGAACTGATTATTCAAAAATGATTGCCATTTGAAGTTCACTTCCATCAAGATAAACAAAGTACAGAATGGAAATTGCCAGATAGCTGTACAGCACAACATTTGTGACCTAGTGAAGGCCTAGGCTACTGCTACTTGCAGGATGGTCCCTGAATCAGCAGCATCCACATTATTTATTATTATTTATATAAATCAGAATCTCAGGCAGGCCCCATCTGAATAGGAATCTGAATTTTAACAAGATCCCCAGGCTATCTGCATACAGCAATGAGTCTTGAGAGGCACTATTCTAAACATATTTTGTTGAAATATTTGAATGAGGTAGCAGACCACAAAGTGTCAGGACCATAGCTTTATTGGACTTAATTGTGGAGATCATAAAGACTGGTATTGTTGGCAAATGTGCCTGATGCTTTTGATGGCGCTAATAAATGATTTGTTTGACTCATTTAAAAGGTGTCATTTAAACAACCTAGTTTATTATAGGAAAATATTATGTTTTTATATGACATTTTTCAAAAATTAAAGTTTTGACCCTGTATATACTTACAAGCATACCATCAAGATTTGAAAATAATAATTTGTGGTTTTACAAAGCACAACAATAATTTTGTAAAGTTAGTAGTAGAAATGTTAAGCACCCAAATCAAATAATGCTTCAATTTTGCAACAAAACAGCTTTTCTTCTTCTACGCTAACAGTATCACAATAGAGAAGATAGATGATTGTTATTAAAAATGATGATCATGTCTCTCACAGTCTTTAGTGTCAATAGTAAACTACATTTTAAAACTCTGAGAAGGGCTTGTTATAAGGTTATGTTCTCTCCTTCAAAGTAAAATTTAAAGATCTCTAATTGTAAATAACCTTTTAAAATATATCTGTCTAGATAAAACTTTTACATATATAAAACTTACACACATATAAAAATGTAATGAAGAGTTTGGATGTTCATAGTAGCCTAGTAATGACACAAATGTAGATTTTATGAAGATTTGGTGGATTCACCCCAAAAAAGAAGCTTTTCTGGGGACATTTTCACTTCAACCGTAAAGTTATTGGACAGCTATACAAGTTTGCATCAGGATAATATATAAGTAGATCGCATTGAGGAAAGGTAATGTAAGGCTAAGAGAAAAGCAAGTCACCCTATATAGTCACACTGTATTCTCAGATTTTATCTCTGAACACTAAGCTCCATTTCTATAAAAGATTGCTATAGTCTCACCTCGTACTCAGAGAGTACAGAATTTTAGTATAGACATTCCTATTCTTTCAATTAAGCAGTTTTAGAAATCTGGTAAGAAAGATCAAATTCTACGTTGCTTATAAGTGTTTTTATACGCTTGTCAAAGTAAAACTTGTGGCTAAGCATAAAGTTCACCCAACTCCTGCAGGGGCAATAATAAGAAACAGTGCAGTAGAATAAGAAGATTACTCAAGAGGAGTCAGAAGACCTGAATTCCATCCCAACACTAATTGTATCCTGCATACATCACTTAATCTCATTTTTCTGTCTACAAAGCTGGAAAAATAAGTCTTGTACTTCTTTTTCACAGAATTGTGAGGATGAAATGATAGTGTCTTATAAAGTCCTATATATGATAGTGGGATATTCATTACTGCCCTTTCACTTGAATAAATGATGCTAAATACTTACCTATTCTGTATATATACATTTGGAGAAAAATAATCCTGGCTTAATAGAATTTTTCTCTCTACTTGTTGGGCTAAGGATAAGAGATAGAAAGTTTGTTTCAGAATGGCCTCTCAACAAGGAATTGTGTCCTCCTGATGCCTTGAATTCAAAATAGGAATAGCTTAGGGCTTTGCATATATAGTAAAAGAGAGGACTATTTAGAGGACCTACAATATATATGTGTATATGTCTATGTGCAGTTTATATTATAGACATAGATGTAGAATTAAGATTCAGGAGAATGGTGGTAATTATTAGCACCGTTTAGGCCAATACCTATACTAGATGGATTTATTAGATTGATCCATACAAAATAGGCACTAATTGACTGGTTTCAATATACAAAATGGCTATTTCACAAAATAGGCACTAATTGACTGGTTTCAATATACAAAATGGCTATTTCATATGATTCAAGCTGATAGTTTGCTATTTTGTGATTATGATTGGTCAATGGAAATATTATAATTATACTTTATTATTAAGTAGAAGTATATGTAATGTCAAGCAAGTCAGCTAGAGGCATGTTAGCTATCTGTTAGATTTGCTTTTTTAGTTGAATTTTTTTCCTTTGATGCTTTCTTTTCCATGTGTAAAACTTTTGTCAGGAGCATCTCCAATCAAATCCTTTTTACCAGTATAGGCAACCATAGCAAACCATAGAGACTAATAAAACATGATTTCTTCACTCCATCTATTCATCTTGGCATGGAACTCAGCTATAGACTCTTTGGTTTTTCAATATCCTTTATAGAAATTAAGCTGTCTGTATATTTAAAGGCTATTTAATCCTAATAGGTAGTCTTATTTCCTAATATAAATAACTTTTAGAAAACAAAAACATTGAAACAATCAGCCCCATATGCAGAAGAGACAAATGCAATTAGAAAGAAATAAAAATTTAGGAGATAGAAATTCTGATTCTGGCCTCCTTGGCTTCTTGTTTTTTGTAAACATGTTTGGCCCCCTTACTCTTTTTTTCATAAGACCATGGTAATCCACAAATAGTTGTGAGAAATCATGAAAACAAATCTGTGGTTTTTTGTTCTAGACAAAGCAGCTAACCATTATGTATAACTATGCTCTGATTAATATTTTCCAGAAAGTAGAGGTTAGCTGATTTTTTTTTTTTATTCCTTTAGAATACCTGAATCCAGTGGAGGAGAACCCTTTTGTTTCTCGGAGAAAAAATGGAGACCTTCAAGCATTGGATAATCCCGAATATCACAGTGCATCCAATGGTCCACCCAAGGCCGAGGATGAGTATGTGAATGAGCCGCTGTACCTCAACACCTTTGCCAACGCCTTGGGAAAAGCTGATTACCTGAAGAACAATGTACTGTCTGTGCCAGAGAAGGCCAAGAAAGCGTTTGACAACCCTGACTACTGGAACCACAGCCTGCCACCTCGGAGCACCCTTCAGCACCCAGACTACCTGCAGGAGTACAGCACAAAATATTTTTATAAACAGAATGGGCGGATCCGGCCTATTGTGGCAGAGAATCCGGAATACCTCTCTGAGTTCTCCCTGAAGCCAGGCACTGTGCTGCCGCCTCCACCTTACAGACACCGGAATACTGTAGTGTAAGCTCAGTTGTGGTTTTTAGGTGGAGAGACACACCCGCTCCAATTTCCCCACCCCCTGTCTTTCTCTGGTGGTCTTCCTTCTACCCCAAGGCCAGTAGTTTTGACACTTCCCAGTGGAAGATAGAGATGCCATGATAGTTATGTGCTTATCTAACTTGAACATTAGAGGGAAAGACTGAAAGAGAAAGATAGGCGGAACCACAATGTTTCTTCATTTCTCTGCATGGGTTGGTTGGGAGAATGAAACAGCTAGAGAAGGACCAGAAAATGTAAGGCAATACTGCCTGCTATCAAACTAGCTGTCACTTTTTTTTCTTTTTATTTTTCCTTCTTTTTTTTTTTTTTTTTTTAAGCAGATGGTTGAAACACCCATGCTATCTGTTCCTATCTGCAGGAACTGATGTGTGCATATTTAGCATCCCTGGAAATCATAATAAAGTTTCCATTAGAATAAAAGAATAACATTTTCTATAACAAACATATGATAGTGTCTGAAATTGAGAATCCAGTTTCTTTCCCCAGCAGTTTCTGTCCTGGAAAGTAAGAATGGCCAACTCAAATTTCATAATTTAAAAATCTCCATCAAAGTTATAACTAGTAATTATGTTTCGAAGCCTTTTTGGTTTTTTTCATTTTGTTTTGCTCTGACCAATTCCTTTATATTTGCTCCCCAATTTTTGGCTTTAATTTCTAATCGCAAAGATGTTTACATCAAAGCTTCTTCACAGAATTTAAGAAATATTTTAATATAGTGAAATGACCACTACTTTACGTATGCAATCTTTAAAATAAGAAAGGGAGGCTAATATTTTTATTTTAGCTCTCATTTTTCATGCTATCAAATTATCTTCACCCTCATCCTTTACATTTTTCAACATTTTTTTTTTCCTCCATAAATGACACTACTTGATAGGCCATTGGTTGTCTGAAGAGTAGAAGGGAAACTAAGAGACAGTTCTGTGTGATTCAAGAAAACTACTGATACTTTCAGGGTTGGTCCAGTGAGGGAATCTATTGAACTGGAAGAAACACACTGGATTGGGTATGTCTACCTGGCAGATACTCAGAAATGTAGTTTGCACTTAAGCTGTAATTTTATTTGTTCTTTTTCTGAACTCCATTTTGGATTTTGAATCAAGCAATATGGAAGCAACCAGCAAATTAACTAATTTAAGTACATTTTTTTTTTTTAAAAAAAGAGCTAAGATAAAGACTGTGGAAACGCCAAACCAAGCAAATTAGGAACCTTGCAATGGTATCCAGGGACTATGATGAGAGGCCAGCACATTATCTTCATATATCACCTTTGCTACGCAAGGAAATTTGTTCAATTCGTATACTTCGTAAGAAGGAATGCGAGTAAGGATTGGCTTGAATTCCATGGAATTTCTAGTATGAGACTCTATTTATATGAAGTAGAAGGTAACTCTTTGCACATAAATTGGTATAATAAAAAGAAAAACACAAACATTCAAAGCTTATGGATAGGTCCTTGGCTCAAAGTTGTAAATAAATGTGAAAAATCTTCTCATGCAATTATTTTATTATCCAACACACTAATCTTTTGATACTTTATATAATTCCTTTTCTTCATATACTGCATCCAGTACTAGAACCATCATTATTATGTATCATTTTGAAAGAATACCTGATGATGAAGGATGGAAACAAATGACAGAGATGAGTCTCCAAGTAAAGGGGGCCTCATATCAATAATTAGGAAACTTAGATATAAGTCCCCCTTTTCTGAAAATTCTACCCCAAGTCATTTAGATTTTTAAAAAATACTTCTTTCTAATGTTAAAATATTGGGACCAAATTAGAGTCAATAGTATAAGATTACTTAATTAGAGTAAAAATATCTATTAAGGCAGAGAAAGTTTAGAGAAAAAAAAATGCAAAGAAATTTGTTTCTTCCTATTCTGAATAAGTAAATCCATCCATCTATCCAAATCTCCTTTATCTAACTGTGTCTACTAAAAGCACCGTATTTTGTGGGGAACACTCAGATAAATGGAATATCATCCCCAACTTCAAAATTCTGTCATCTAGGAGATTTAATTAAAATGACATTTTAATTTTTCTATGAGTTCAAAGAATCAGATTGCATAGTCTCTTTTGTGAATAGCTGTCATATAATCAGTTGTACTGTAACATATCTCCTTTGAACTCATTTGGGATATAAGTTACACATCCTTCAAATTGTTGATGTTGACAAATAGGATAATTTCAGTAACATTATTCAAACATAAACTGGTCTAGAAGAATATTGCATCACTGGCTAATTAACCTATCTAGATTCTAACTTCACCATTAAACCAAAAGCAGATGGTGGTCCTTGGCCAAGAATGATGAAGACATTGGAGTTGGTTTTCTTCTAAGCTATAAGAAGTGAGGCAAGCTGAAAAAGTACAGTAGAGCAGGGGAAGGATTTGTGAGATTCCTTCTAGGGAAGTTCACCCTCAGACTTTTCAGGGTTAAAGACAGAGTGATTCAGGGGCCATAACCTAACAACTCAGAGCTCTCCTATCCATTCAGAGAAGTCTCTAGGAAAAGGAATCTCATATCAGTACTTATGAAAAATGGAATATAAGCCTCCCTTTCTAAATAAATCTGCACCGAGTCATCACAGCCCTCTTTTTGGATACTATACCTTGATTTTTTTTTTTTCTAATTTACACTATGCATATGGTTTCTACTGGGGTATAGAAAGCAGAATCACTCATTTTAGAGAAGGAAAAAATAAATAGTTAAAACAGACTTTTAACTGTTAAGGTAACAGAAATATATTTAGTGAATGTAGTCTCTTTCCTCCTAAGAACACAAGACTTTTACATGTCGGGTAATACCTAGAGACGGAGGTAGGCATAATCCAAAATGACCCAAATGCTTTATAATAGCACCACTTTATAATTCTTTTGAATGATTTCTGTAGTATATAATTGACTTCAGTTGTTTGAGTGTTTTTTGTTTTATTTTTGTCCCCCCTGGGAAAACATATTTCAGCATGTATAAGAGGGAGAAAAAAAGTTTCATTCGTTCCAGACAATAACTTATTTAGCCCAGTAGGGTAGAATTTTAAAATGTCAGTTAAAGTCTTCAAGGTGCTTTGGGGGATATCAGATTCCAGAGGCCAATTGTAGCAACTGAAATTTGCAGAATCAATATGTAAATTTGAAACAAATTAGTATTAAAATTACACTGACTATATTTTTTAAATCACCCGACTTTGTAGATCATACCTATTTTGGGCAATCCTATTTTCAGGCATGGAAAAACTTTGCAGTTAAATGATTGCCTAAAGAAAGTGGTACTTAAGCAGGTGAGGAAAGATGGCCTCCGATCTAGGGTAGATCCAGAACCACAAAGCATCTGCATCACAAAAGTTGTTAGACTACCAAGCAACTCTTGGTTTTCTGCACAATATTAGTAGCACAGCTTAGGATGAGAATCTTTTCTCCAGTAACATTCTTAAACTAGCATGAAAAACAATGCAAAACTCAAATTTCTATTAAAACACACAAACTAAAATCAAGTGATTCTTTTTTGTAGATTAGGGAGAAGGACTGAATATCTAACTTAAGAGAAGAAATAGTGTTCTTCTAAATGCTATAGTGTGTGAGCTAATACCTTCTAAAAGAAAGACATGGCATGAAGATTGTGCATATTTACAATGCTAAGGAAAAATCAAGAAAAGAACTGTGAGGCTCTGCTGCTAGATGAAGTTGGAAGGACTATTAATGTGCTTCTTGAAGTATCAAAAATGAAAAGAAAATTAAAATTGTTTAAGCCTGACAGGGAAGGATGTAAATACAAGTTTTTCTAGTGCTATCTAACCTTTATTTCAAAACTGGAATTATTCATCCATCTGTAATTGTTGATAATTTAACTAGTATATGTAGTTCATAAGGTAATAGAAAAGGTGATCATGAAAGCATGTATATAACTGGACAGAACCACGATAATGCTATAAGATGTAGATTTAGTTAGGTTATCAGATGTTAAATGATTTTAATATTATTAAATAAATCAAACTAGAAAACTAACCACAAGTATAATATAGCAAAGTTAAATGCAGGATATTAAAATGTAGGATGGATTTTGCATAGTAAAAAAATAAGTTTGCCATTTAAAATTGTCATTTGTTGGGTTTAGCTGAAAGTAGGCATATATGGTTCCACTTGTGAAAACTTGCTTTAAAGCATTACAATGAACAATTTTTTCTCATTCTCTTATTCCTTTATCACTTTTTAAATGTAAAGAAAATTTTATTTATTTATTTTTTTAAATAAACACCACCTTGCAGAATTTAACAGGCAAACATGTTACATATGACTAAGTAGGGGTCTTCAAGATGAAGTAAAGAAAATGTAAATGTTCTATTACCTTATGCAGAGACAAAAAAAAAAATGAGTGGTGTCATTTAGCAAACAAACAAAATACAGTTAATTTGTGATATGTCCTTTCTTTGCTCACTATGCCCTCTTGCCTCCAAAAATGACAACGAAAAAATCACAATTTTTCTGATAAATAAATGCTAAACCAAGTGTTCCAAAGTACTGCATTGCCATTCTTTTGGATTTTAGTTATTAGAATGATGATTGTTATAGGGCAAATGAGAAATCAAGTTGCATCAGCTTCTAGTTGTTTAAAAAAAACAGATAAATTAACTTCTACTGTATATACTGTGGGCAGAGGATCCTACTGTGCCTCTGTTTGTGTATGTGGACTTTGATGTGTATCAGTTTGAAGGACAGCCTTGCCCCATGTAAACATATAAATGCAGATTGGTATCCCCTGGTTGCTATTTGCTTAAGAACAAATATTATACAGATGTAGATCAGGTATAATTTTAAAAGATTATTATCAGTGGAGACCTCATGATTACTGATATTACAATGGGGCCAGTTTTTATACTTCTGGGTAGAATTAATACAATTTTTCTGATCCCAGAGATCTGAGTTCTCTCTGCAGCTGGAAACAAGAAGCTGTTATGGGCATTGCGTCGGGCCAGGGGCCCCTGTGTTTGTATGGGCAAATATCTTTTAGCAGTGTGAGCTGCTGTTTTCTTTTCATTAAAAGTCTCTCTAAAATAATAGAAATTTCAGATACTCGGTTCAAGTCTCACTGATTTTGTAGAGGTCCAAAAATGTAGGATCTGTCACTTTTGCAGGCCCCTGCCTCATCTAATTCCTGGCCAGGTGATATTTTGGGCAGAAGTAAATGCTTCCATAGTCATGAGCTAAAATGACTCTAAGTCCCAGTTTCATGGGGGTGTTCACATACTTCTTCTAGAAAATACTCTTTGACAGTCAGCTTTGCAAGTAAGTGATTACCTTGTTAGGAATCACAGAAAAATTTATTTCTCTCTGACCTTTAGAGGAAAATAGAATCCTTCCCTTTTTTGCCCATTGACACAACTGGCACTGTTCTCTTCCCTTTCTGCCACCCTGGTTCAACGTAGTCCCCCGATGCTGTCCTGTTCCTTTCTTAAGCCATAGTGGATCACTGAGATCCCACACCCCACTTTGTGAAATACTGACTTCGTCTTTGTCCTCGAATGCCTGATTTTTTCATAAGAGATTCTGGCAACTTGGACACTGTTTAAATGAACTATCAAACTACTGCATAGAGAATATTTAAGCTATAAAAATTATGGTTTCCCATGAAGATCAATTCTCTGTGTCCTACCCTATAGGAATTTGAGACGAGTTAGCCCTGTGATGAATCTCGAAACTCACATAATGTCCACAGACCCTTGGTAGAACTTCAATTTAATCTTTACATAAAAGCTGTACATATAACCAAGAAGTTAGTTTTGCCAACAAATTAACTTATTTACTTTATTCATCTTATTTTATTCCTAATCATAAATATTTTGCAGCTGCTGTAATTTTTTTTCCCCAAATGACGAGTCTTATTATCATAAAGGTAAAGGCTATTCAGCTTTGAGAACCACCTGCAATTATTTGTTGGATCATTCATCCATCTAACAAATACATAATGAGCGCAGTTCATGTTAATGAAAATCCACGTTGTCTAATAGAATGCCATCCTTTATCTACTTTTGCTCTTTATGGACATTTTTCTTTTCATGATCTAGTGAGCTTTCCCTATATCATGAGAAGTGATTATATTTGTGCAAATATACAAATATAGGAAAACAAAGATTCATACCCGTAGGCAATAGTCTAACTTGTCCAAACCACTTTGCCTTTACTGCTAGTTTTATCCCTAATGTGTAGATATTTCCCCCAGGTCTATAGCCTTTGTGAAGGAAAGCAAATCATACCTCCTATATATTGACATGAATCTGCTTTTCAAGTGTCATTTCCAGATTTTTTTTAGTTAACCGGGGGTTGTCCTTTTCCCTTAATGTGAGAGCCATTTTCCTGTATATTTCTGGATCTCTCAGGGGCTGGGAGGGGGGAGTGAGGGGACTACAACCATAGCACTCCAAGAACCCTTTTGGGATTACTCCAGTAATCAACTTCGAAAGTTATTTTCTACATGTAGATATGGAAGGTGTTCTTTTAAAGTAAGGTACTTTGAAATATGTAGCATAAACTGGTACTGCTGTGAAATGGGTCGATTATTAAACGGAGCAGCTGTGTGAGGGTAGCTAACTTTGAATGCATGTCTCCCTGGCTGGTGTGTCTCCTTCTCATGTTGAGAGCACCAGGGATCGCGTGGCTGCATGTTGAAACCGCATTTTCACATGGTATAACTAATTCATCTCTTTCTTGAGCACCATTACAAGAAGATCAAATGAACATGAGATCAATGTGCAAGACAATTCATAGCACAGAAAAAGTCATCTTAAATCTACTCTCTAACATTCATCTGACACATGCATCAAAGTAATTTACTGACATCAGTTTGGGTGAGAGAGGGAGTCACTTCACTGAAAAGGCAGAGGCTTAAGGTATATACATTTGTACTCATTTCCTTATTTTCTTAACTTGTAAACAGAAAACAAGCCCTCTCTCTTGTGAAGTATCTTCAAAGGATTGGGGTGCAAAAATACCTTGCTGGTAAGCCATCAATGTTTTATTTAAATCCATGCATTCAAAGTTAGCTGCCTTTTTGAAATAAACAAACAAAAAATACTACTGTATGTTTGAAAATGTGAATAGTATTTTTATAGCTTGTTAAAGACATGGCTAGTTGCATTTGTAAATAAGTATAATGTTGCTTTGATTTTCTTTTGTGGACATCTTTATTTGGAACATAATTGTCTTTAGGGTTGATTTGTATATAAGTAATTGGCTTGTGATTGTTTCATTTTTGGTTGGAAGTTATCATTTTGACATTACTTGTGATTCTGTGTTCAGCACTATTGTGATGTGTTCAACCTCTGCACTCGCTTACACAATAGGATATGCCAATTGTGTGTGGTGTAATGTTATTTTGATTTTTTTCTATGTTATTGATGAAGGAGTATGCACCTAACACATACTAACTTTTTTAATGTTAGGTATATTTTTAGTATACTTTCTCTTATTCTTTCTTCTCCTCCAACCTTTTACCCATCCTCCTTCCTTTCCCTCATTCCTGTTGTTATTTGAGAATGAGGGAGAAACAGTATTTTAAATTTATGTAATTAGGCTTTTCAGTTAGTTCTCAAGGATCCTCTTTTGGCTCTTGGGAAAGAATTGTACCTGTACAAGGCAATTATAGAATGCGAACTGCTTTGCCTCATTCCATACTGATCATCCCAGCTGAACAATTTGAAAACTGTTCTGCCTTTTTGTTACATGAATCTGTCAGAAATATATTTTTAATTTAATATAAATGAAATTCAATAAAATATGAAACAAATGTTCTTTTGTGTCAGAAATTTGTTATAAGATAAACCAACTAGCGGAAGGAAGATTTGTTCTAGGTTTAATAATGTGAAGATACAAAAATGGGCTTATTTTGTCCATATTTATGCATCTCATTAATTATTCCTCAGAACTCTTTGGTGTTTGGGATGTGATATGTTCCATATGTTTTTACCATCCACTGCATATGCCCATTGATGTGTACAGACCTACTCATCTGTGCAGACTATGCTTGATTAACTCTGGTTGGTTTGTTTCTCTGAGAATAAAAAAATTATAAAATATTTTGTAGGTTGCATCCAAATAACATTAATATTTTTATATACTTTTTTTCTTTCTGCCCTCATTGCAGTTTATAAAATGGATCCTGGCAACCCTTGGTTATAAAGAGTATCAGATGTTACTACTCTCCTTCTGGTGGGGGAGGGAGAATGAGGCCTTAAATAGTCAATCAACTGACTAGTGATTTATGACAAGCACATAACAGTGTGAGAGTGAGTTCAGAGACATTGGTGACGTGAACAAGATCCTGTCTCACTCAACATTTTCTTATTATAAAACTTTTTGATTTTAAACATTATTTATTACTCCATGCCTCCAAAGTGTAAGAATTTCAAAATTCCAATAACTTCTGATTAGAGATTCTATTATTCTTTCAAACTACTGTGGTTATTTGGCTGTATAGAATGTTGACTGAGTCAGTGGACAAAAAATATATATTCAGCATCATGTATTGGAGGAAGTTCTCTTAAACCTGTTCAATTGTGATACTGCAAAGATCTTGTTAATAACACCTCCTGTTATTTGCATGGGCCTGCACACATACCCTCCCTTATATGTTTTGGCCCTTTCATCTGAAATCATTGTGATTTCATAGTGTTCGGGATGAGATATGTCAAGGCACTATGCATTTGAAACAACTATAAACTGAGAAAGGGGCAGAAACAACTTGTGTTCCTAATGCTTTAAGGTACAATTGAAATTTCCAGTGGCACCATGCTAGCTTATAGCAGTTATACTATTTACTAATTACATAGTGTTTTATAAACTCATTCCTCATATGTTGGTTCATTTGGCTCACTACACTCTTTTGAGGTAAGTATTATTAGAATAGTCCTAGTCACCCATATAAGGAAAATAAAACTGAAATAACAAGTCTAAACTAGAATCATACAACCATTAGTAAGTGATGGTACTCACTCTCAAAGCTGCATCTTCTGACTTAAATATCTTTCTTTAATTAGTTACCACTTTTCTTTCTTCCTCTGCTAGGGAGTAACCACATTCTGATAAGAGCTTGCATTAAAGCTGACACACTGATGCAGGTCAGGACCTTCAATGGTCTTCATTAGTTCCTTGGCAACTGGTCTTCTGATGCAACTAAAAACCTTACTCCACATCCTCAAACTACCTGGGAACAACTTATCTATAATGGAGGGGGAGGTTTCTTTCATTCAAGAAAGATAAGTGCAACATAATCACAAGCAAAATAATTGAAACAACAACAAAACAACCACGATATGGACAGCCTACTGATAGTGTGCCTTGCCCAGGGTGTTATAAATCTGCTTGGTAAGGCACCCACTCCTCCCCCACATATATCAGAGAATACTGCAGATAACTACACTTATCTCCAGCAATGTTATTGCATATATTAGCGTTAATAGAGGAGAAACTTCACATAAAATGCCCAATTTATAAATAAGTTGGTAAATTTTCTAGAGTTTATTATAGGCTAAGTGGTCACTGGAAACTTCTAAAATACTCACAATGTAGAATCTGATCCTGATCCAATGTCAAAGCTTCATTTAAAATGACGATGATGAAAGGAAGAAATTATAGAGAAGCTGTGAGGTATGTAAAGAGGTACAGAAGAGCTTCTAACGAGGCTAAAATGAACGTCACAATTCTGACTGTAGCTACTCTCTACTGCTTTATAGTCTTAAAACCCTGAATTCACATATTGCTTAATTTAAAAAGCCCCTACGGGAGACACATATATGCAGCCACACATATATATACAGAATATAGAGAGAGATGTAGTATACATATATGTACAGAATATATAAAGATATAAAATATTTAAAGATATATTGATATATTGCAGAACTTCATACAAAATCTTATTTTCAAGAACTTCTATCACAAGCCCCATAATGTATATCATACTACAAGGTGGACTCATAAAACTATAAACTGAGCAGGTGCATAGTTAGCTAATTGTATTTCCCTCCACAGTGTTATCAAGCTGCATGATAAGCCATGGGGAGCAAAGCCACTAGATAACCATCTTAAGATTAGAACGAGAAGACTGTCACCCAGATAGCAATTTTGGAGCTATAAACAGAACAATTCACCACAAGATAGCAATCAGGAGACTGTAAATCAAATGGTACACAGGAGACGTGTGAATGAATATTGGAATACTGCTCTTGTAGGTTACCCATAGGTTTTCAAAAGACAAATACCCATCTTGCAAAATATTTGACCTGTTTCTACTTACTTATCTTTCCAATACAAGTGGAGAGCTCTAAAAAATAATATAATCAAAGTTTTCTGCCTGTTTCAGAAACAGAAAAACAAAGCTTCCAGGCATTAAAGACTTATCCCATTAGCTGCCCACTGACTCCTATTGCAAGAGGCATATACATACCACAAAGCATCCTGATCAGATCTTAACGCCTCATTTCAGTTATCTTAAGCATCATCTTTTCTGTATCATCTTTGTTCATGTATTTAGGGATTTATAGAATCACCCTGCTATTGCTTAGTATGGAACTATTATATTTGTGTGGATTTATAGCCATCATGACAACAACATTAAGATAATAGTAGACACCGATTGGATGCTTGCCTCATGCTGGCTTTCCGTTAAGAATTGTGTATGCACTGTATCTTAATGTTCACCACAACCTTATTAGTTAGGTACTATTATTTTCCTCTTTTCGTAAATAAGTGAAATTTTAGAAAGATTAAAAAACCTGTCTGAAGTCACACAAAAAGTGGTACAGCTGGGACACAAAATTACTTGACATTAAAATGCTTTATATCTTATGCTACATTGCAGTCACATCGTAATATTAATAATTATGTAATGGCTATGGTTTTTTTCCTCATACAGTTAAACTCAGACATGCAATAAGTGTATAGTTTTTGGGTTACAAAACTTAGCACCTTTCCCAAATTTCCAGTTCATTCAGAAGAGGAAAACATACACATATATAGAAAACATAAGCAAATAAGAATTGTTCAGAATCTATTTAGAGTATATTCAGCCAATTGAGCGTTTTTCCTCATCACTTCGTCTTTGAGGTGGCCTCTACGTTCTAGAGCCTTTAGTACTAAGTACTTACAAGTTTCTGTAGTGATGGTAACCTAACTCTGAAATAGTACTGGCTTATAATATAAAAGCTTATTTTGGCTGTGAGTTCGAAAGGTTTCTTCCAAATGATGTCTTAGGAGACCAAAATACTTCATCTTGTGGCTCATCAATTTCTACATGTTACCTCCATTATCATCATAACAGAGAGAAGAATGTTGGAGGCACAAGCAGGGAGTTTTCACTGGCACAGCCTAGAAGTGACATATTGCTCCTGCTCAGAGTCCACTGGTTGAAACTAGTCACCTGGTTGCGCCCAAGTTCAAGGGAGCTGTGGGAGCACATATATATTGAGTGAGCATACATTTGTCTGACACACAGCTGATGTAGCATTATGACAACAGAGGGAAATGCCTAGTCCTTGGTCAATATCTGATGATGACATCTGTTAGGATATACACAATAGCTCTGTTTATTGATAATTATCACTGTTTTCCTCTGTCTCCCTTTGAGATTCCCATCTAGTACCAGAACATTTGGTCTAATGCACATTCCGCTCTCATATGCCACTGCTGTGACCATGGTCCTCAGGTGCTTCTGAAAATCTCTGAACCTTTCTAGAAGAAATAGTAAAATGTTCTTGCTCACATGACTTCTGGTCTCTGAAAACTTGGTCCTGCTACTGTGACTCTCTATCAACCTGACTACTTCCAATTCAAGGGGAAGTGAAACTCTGTCAGGTTACTTTTCAAGATCCCTGCAGAAAGTGGGAAATAGTTTGCATTCCCATACTTAACCTAGGGGAGATTTCAGAAGAAAATTGTATGCTCATAGACACTCATGAGAATCTGTCATTTTCCTCTTTATCCTCATTCTTCTTCCCCAGACCACAGGAGCTTTATAGGTTGAAAAGTGGGATTGGTGGGGAAAGAGAAGTATTGTGAAGAGTGGGTTCTATCTTATCACTATTTAGTTCTATCTTATCACTAAAAAAATTCACTATTCTTTTAAAACAGTGGATTTAAAAGTGAAAATATTGTTGCTTATTTTCTCTAGTTCCTCTTCCCGTGGTGCCTTGGCAGTTTCCTATCTTGTAGCCTGAAAGGGTTCATGAGTAAAAGAATCATGAGGGGACAGCAAAACAGCTATGTACTAGGCAGTATACTAAACAAGTTGTATGCACTAACTCATTCTGATGACGATGGGGCACAGTAAAAAGACCCCTGAATAGGTAGGGGCCAGAACTCTTTATTAATTACAGCTCCGAAGGAGAGGAGACTGCCATGCAGGGCAACACAGTGGGATGCAACTGGGGAAAATTGTAACAGCAAGGGAGATAGCTTAGGTATGGCAAGCCAGGTAGAGTTAGCTAGGTTTCAAAAACTTGCTGTGGATTATTCTGAATAATCTGCAGACCCAAGGAAGAAGGGGCCATCCTTAAATGTTTGGCACCTGGGCTTCTGGCAGTTGAGGGTATGTTTTGTAACCAAGCATACTAGAGTCTTATAAGGTGGAAGGGGTTAGAACATGGGCTTAGCAAACAGCCAATGAAGGGGCATTGAGTTTTTAGCTATGATCTCAAAACTGGATCAAGACAGCACTTAAAAAATATTATGTCACAAGCTATCATGGTTCCTCCTTTTTAGTTAAAATAACTGAAATATAGAAGTATTAAGCTACTGAACCAACATTACACAGCTGGGAGGTTCTACAGCTAGAATTCCAACCAAGATCCAACTGTCTCTTGGCTATACCATCTTTCTGAATAGACCTATACTCTCCTACTCATTCTTTAGTAGGGCTTTAGTAGGCATTTTTCCCATTATTCAGTTCAAACGCTTTCTATCTCCTATCTTGCACACTGTGTCATTTGCATGATTGCCAGGAGCTCTCGTGTGTTGAGTTTCTGGTCATTTGCCTCTCTGAGTCCTGTCAGCCCACACTTACTTTATCCTGGCTCATTTCTCTTTCCAAACTCTTGGTGTTTAGTAACTTATTCTCTGGAGTTTCAGCGGTGGGGAAGGACATGTCAGGGGAGGAAGAAGAATGACTGTACATACATTATTTGGAAAACAAACAGAAGATATTTTTTAAACATCTTTATGTCAATAATAAAATTATGCTTATTGCCATAATTCTAGTAAAAGAGCATTTTAATATTCAAGGTATTAGATATAATGTACTACTTTGTAGAGCAATTGTAAAAGCATTTTACAGTTAACAATAGGAATATAATTGCTTAACATTCTACAAAAATAGATTGGTCTTACTCTGGTTTATGCTAGATTTTCTCTAACTCACAGTGAATGACAGATCAAGTAGTGATCATCCTAAGGCATTTCATTCTCCAATATTAGATGGGTCAATTTTACTATTGTGTGATAAATACAATTTTTTCCCCAGCATTATCTAATTTTATGAGCTAAATTCAAACAGTCTATAGATTGAAAAATTACATAATGAAAAATATTGACATCTTTCTTTCAGAGAATAAAAGAGACATTGCAGAAAAGAGTTTTACATTGATCTCTGGTGTGAACTAGATTTCTCACTAAATTTAGGAGCAGTCCTGCCATTGTTGTCAAAGAACAGATACCAAAGTGCTAATCAGGTACTATTCGGTTTCTTGCCTAATATAGATGATGCTCAGCTTGACTTATTTTTTCTGGAGACAAATAAGTCACTTTGTCACCCAGGCTGGAGTGCAATGTCTTGATCATAGCTCACTACAGCCTCAAACTCCTGGCCTCAAGCAATCTTTCTGCCTCAGCCTCCCAAGCAGCTGGGACTGCAGGCCCACTCCACCGCACCTGTTTTTGTCACTCATTTTTGTAGATATGTTGCTCAGGCTGATCTCAAAATCCTAGTCTTGAGTCATCCTCCAACCATGACCTCCCAAAGTACTGGGATTATGGGTGTGAGCCACTGTGCCCAGTGTAGCTTGACTTTTGTGGTGAATAAAGAAGAGAAAATATTGGATGATAAAGTCTAGTAGTATCAACCAGAGGATAAAGATGAAGCCAATTTAAAATTACTTGGAATGAGAATGGTAGCTCAACTGAAAATATTAAAACAAATTAAAATAAAATAGTTCCAAATGAAATTATATGCTTAAATCATCTCATTTTAAATCATATTAGAGTGGCTGGTTTTCTTTTTTTAAAAAAAATTAGTCTTTTAAAAAAGTATTAAGTGTATTTTTTAAATTATTATTGATCAAATTCATTATTTTTACAGTGAAAGGCCATTATTATAATCTGATCCATAAATTTCAAATTCCAAGAGTCCACAAAACAAAACTGCACAGCAGTCAACCACTGTTATTATCCCATTTCAAGAAACTCCCAGAAATCTAAATACTTGAGAAATGTCATCTATTCTTTCAATTACAGATGTGGTCCTAGACAGGAGATTTGAGAATGGCCTGTGTGCAAAAGACAAACATAAAAATGAAAGATGTTAGTGTTCTTGTAGATAGATTCATAGCAATAGCTAAAATGTTATATTTTCACAGCAGTCTTATATGTAAAGACTAACACATAAATTTCTAAGACAACTCAGAGGGGTTTAACAAATGGTGAATGATCTGAAATTGTTTTCCAGAAAGAAAAGATGAAGGAACAAAGTATGTAGAGCCAGAAACAAATGTGAGGGGGCAATTAATAACTCTTCAGGTATGAGAAGCCACTAGGTGAGTGACAGCATTAGAGACTGTACCTCACAAATAATTGTCCCCATTTGACACCAAAGGACCAAAAGAACCAAAGCAGCTGCTGGGAACTAGACATTCTGGCTTCTTTCTGTTCATTTTCTCTGCAGCCACTAGGTTCACAGTCTCCTGCTTGGGTCCCTCTCTGGCATTCTCTCTGGTATTCAGGATGGAAATCTCAGCAGTGTTTATATTGCTATCTAGTTCACCATCGTAGGTTTCGGCTTCACAAATGTCTCAGTGAGGTCCTTTGCTGAGGGTGTAGAAGTGCAAACTTACAAGTCCAGACGGAGACAAGACCAATGGGGTGAGCTGCTTAGATTCAGCTCAGCAAGACTGATAAAGAGATGAATTTCAGACAAATATCAAATGCTTTCTTGGTATAGAACAAAACTGGCAACACAGAATGAGTGTTCTGGGAGTTGTGCGTGAAATGGAGAGCTTTTGTTTTGGGGGTCTGACTACCACCCTTGTTTTCTGATTCACCAGAAAAGCTCACAAGACTCAATAAGAGATTATATTCAACAGTTAAGTTGTATTACATCAAAGGAGCGAGAACAACAGGAAGAAACAAAGATATGCAGTTGATATGGTTTGGCTCTGAGTTCTCACCCAAATCTCATCTACAACTATAATCCCCAGGGGTCGGGGGAGGGGCATGGTGGGAGGTGGTTGAATCAAGGGGGCAGACTTCCCCCTTGCTGTTCTTGTAATACTGAGTGAGTTCTCAGGAGATCTGGTTGTTTGAAAGTGTGTGGCACTTCCTCTTTCATGTTCACTCACTCTCTCTCCTGAGGCCTCTTCACTATGGTTTTTAAGTTCCCTGAGGCCTTTTCACTATGGTTTCTGTACAACCTGTGGAACTGTGAGTCACTTAAACCTCTTTTATTCATAAATTACCCAGTTTCAGGTAGTTATAGCAGTGTGAGAACAGACTAATACAGCATTAAGAAGGGTTCAGGGAAGTCAGATGCCAGCTTCTAAGTCTTTCCCTTTCTACAATCACACAAGACATGCCTCTTCCTCCAGCTGGGAGCAGCAGAGATGCATGTAAAGTGTCTCTGCCTAGAAAAGCCTACTCAGGATCCAAGGTTTCTGTGGAAGACTGGTCATATAGGTGCATCCTGCTATGCAACTGACCATGGTAACTGAAATTCAAGACTCCAACAATATAACCAGAAACATCATCAATCTTGACATTTATGTAAATCAATCCTGACAAGTCCTGACAAGTTGGTACATTATGTGCCATTGCTCCAGGTATATTAGTATCCTTAATTAGTAACATGGTAACATAAAGAGTATTCTAAGAGCCACGTTCTCAGGCATTAGCCAAAGGTCAATCACAGTTCCAGACTCCCCTGGAGACATGCTAGGATTGAGCAACCAGGACCGGTGTGCTAACTATTTCCTCATATCTATGTCAACATGTTTGGGAATAGGATGGAGATGAAACCCAATGGTTGAGGGAGAGTGTGGTGAGCATTATCTCTTGATGTTCTAAAACATGGCAGGTGTGACAATCTGGAAGTTTTTCTTCTGCTACTTGGGGACAGTAAACTGGAGGAAGCTGCTATAGGAAGCTGTTTTGTCTTTTTCTCACTGGGTAGATGAAACCAGAGAATTAACTTTGCATTGAGGTCCTTAATAAAGGAGGAGCCAGCCAAGTTGACCTTTCCAGGTTTGATGGGAATACTCAGAAAGCCAGCAGCTATAGCACAAACTCAATACTATTGCTACGCTGGGAATATTCTTTTCTAAAAAATGTTTATTCTGCATATATAACACTTATACATTAAAGGAAAGGAGAAAGTACAGAATCAGAGAATACAAATAAAAAATAATGATCATATGATATCATATCATATACAAATCCTAAACCCACAGAAAGCATTTTGCAAATATGACATCATTTGCTATATATGTTTTCTTAATGAGCTTTCCCCACTTAAAACATATCATGTACATTATTCAGGTCCACAAATATTCTTTTAAAGTTTGTTTGTAATAGTTACATATTCTCCTATTGTGTGAAACTATTATATTTTTCAACCGAACTTTTTTGTTGAGGACATTTGCATTGCCCTGGACTGTCATGTACATAATATATTATTTTCTTAGGACAAATTCCTAGAAATAGAATTTTTAGTTAATCACTGTATACATGTTTAAGGGACTATGAAATAATGTTCCATTCACCTCGATTTATATATTTGTGTTTGCAGAAGGTTTGTGGACAACCTCAGAGTTATTCAATACAAATTGAAAACCCACAGGGGACCATTTTTGCCAGTTTAGTTCTCAAAAATCTGTGTGCAAGTATTACTGCAGATATTGACTTTGAGCTTTCTCCTCTTGGAGAGAATGTTTTGCTTTGAGTTGGGACAAGGAAGATTTCCCTATCACAGAGAACTTCTTCAGCCTCACTGACAACATTTTATGCTAGTGACACATTTTGATTTTTTTTTTTTTTCCTAGCACAAGAGAAATGAGCAAGGGATGGATTATTAGACAAAAGAAAATTGTTCTATGATCCAAAGCCAAGATGCTGTTCCATGTAAACTTGTCTTTAATACAAGAACTGATTGATCAGGGATACAGATTATGAGCCCATAGCATGTCTTTTTCTTCTTTGGGTTATGTCATCCTCTACAACAAAGAGTAGGTCCAGATTTGCATTCATTTTGTGTTAGGACCTTGTGATTCTCTCTTGGAAGATTTAAAGCACATTCCTTCTACATTCCTTTCATATTTCTTAAAAAGGCCATCTAACATTTGTGCTACTATATGTTGGAATCTCTAAGTTTTATTTTTATTTTTGAAAAAAAATGGCACTGGTGATGACACTGCTGCTGCTTCAAGTCAAAAAAGATAACACATTTCACTTAATTTTCTAATTTAAAAAGCACGGGGATTGAATAGCTGGCCTGTGATGACCAGCTGCACTTTGAGGCCCTCATATTTACATGTACTTAGTACTTACACATTTTCCAAATGAAATGGTACCAATTATGGAAATATCTTTTTTTTTTAATCTAACAGTCATAGTTGGCCAGAGCTCTTTGAGAAGTAACATTACTCATTCACAACAGAAAACCAAGTCCACATAAAAAAATTGTAATGTTATGTTCAAAGTACCAATAAGACCTTGCAATTGTAATGGTAAAGAATTTATTTCCCCATCTGAAGCTTCAATAATTTGAGTCTATAAAACAATCTGGCAATGGACAGGTTAACAAGAAAAAAGGTATACAAATTTATGAAGGTGCATAGACACGGAAGCCATACACAAAATACGAGATTCAAAGGAGTGGCCAGATGACTGAAGTTTTTACAACATCCTGAGGTTACAGGAAGAATAGAGGGCTGTGACTTCTAAAGGGGACTGGGGAAGTGGTGTCACAGATTATGGGAGGGTGAAGGAAGGAAAGCATAGGTAGCAAGGCTGTTTCTTATGCAGATAAAATCTCTCAGGTAGCAGGTTTCAGAGAGAATAGACAAAAGCCTGTGGTAAGAGTATTTCTGTCACACCTTCAGAAGTATCAAACTTTTAGTCTCATTTTCCTGTGAGTTAATCTGTTCTAGATCTGGACAAGGTGGGGGAGGGAGGCATCGGAGAAAGCCTGTTTGCATCTGCTGTTTATTTCACTAATATAGATTTCCTTTACAGATGCAAATCTCCCCACAAAAGGACAGCTTTTCAAAGCTATTTCTGTGGTTTTCAGCCCCTCTGAATAGCCGACTCAAAATACACCAAAGAAGTACATTGGAGGGGAGTGAAATATTCTGTTTCCTTCACTGCTCATTTGAAAGAAGTTGGAATTGAACTTGCTAGTCTTTCAAACTATCACTAATTGGCTTCCACTCCATTAACTACACATTTCCAATAGGAGCAACTTCTACTATTTTCATATTTATGTTTCACACTGATAATCATGCTTCTAATGCAATAAAGGAAACATCAGTTAAAGAATTTAGGCTGAAAGTCTTCCCAATGGTCTAAATAATGTGGGCATTTCCATGAATAGTCTGTACCAAAAGACCTTCAAAACAAAACCTGAGGTAAAGCAAAATGTTGAATAATAGGGGAAGTTACTCAAACGCTATCAAGGCTCAGAAAAATGGAGAGAGTAAGAAGAGAAATTTGGTTTTCATAATAATAACTTAAAAATTTTTTTAGAGATCAAGTAGATATTTCTTTTATAGCATAGAAAGGGGAATAATAATTTTATAACATTGGAGAGTATGCTTGAAAAACAGTCTGAGACTATGGGAACCTACATGAAACCCTAGGGTTGGTATAAAGATTAATTTAAGCTGAAGAAGTTTGACATTCCAGAGATGCAGGAAGAAGCTTTCTCAGAGCTTGGTTTAGCTGACAAAAATCAGAAACTTCTGAGAACTGAGGACTGCCATAAATTCCCTCTCTGGGAAGGCTTCTACTCCCAGAAGAGAGACCCAAAGTAAATTTCTCTGACTTTCCTCTCCAGGAGAGTTTATGAAGAAGATGGAAAGACCACTCATACTTGCATAGACAAACATTATCACAAACTTTGGTATCTTCCATTTGTTCTCCTAGGAATCATCCCACTGTCTTCCACAATGGTTGAATTAATTTACACTGTCACTAACATTGTAAAAACATTATTCCTTTTTCTTCACAACCTCACCAGCATCTGTTGTTCTTTGACTTTTTAGTAACAGCTATTCTGACTGGTGTGACATGATATCTCAGTGTGGTTTTGATTTGCATTTCTCTAATGATCAGTGATGTTGAGTTTTTTTTCATGTTTGTTGCCTGCATGTATGTTGTCTTTTAAGAAGTGTTTGTTCATGTCCTTTGCCCACATTATAATGGGTTGTTTTTCTTTTGTAAATTTGTTTAAGTTCCTTATAGATGCTGGATATTAGACCTTTGCATAGGTTGCAAAATTTTTTTCTCATTTTGTAGGTTGTCTGTTATAGTTTCTTTTGCTGTGCAGATTCTCTTTAGATCCCACTTGTCAATTGGCGCGCAGGCTACGGCCACTTTTTATATTATCCATGGATCTTTTGCCCATGCCTATGCGTGTAGGGTGGTAAGTGTTGCCTGGGTTTCTTCTACTGGGTTTTAGTTTGGTTTTGCATTTCAATCTTTAATCCGCAGGTTGATGTTTTATATGAATTTAAGGAGAGGACAGTTTCGTTTTTCCTATGAATATGGCTAGCCAGTTCTCCTAGCACCATTTACTAAATGAAATGTTTCCCCACTCTTTTTTTTTTTGTCCAGTTTGAACGAGAATAGGTGGATTTGTGGTGCAGTCTTATTTTCTGGGTTCTCTATTCTGTTCCATTAGTCCTATGTGTCTGTCCTTGTACCAATTACCATATTGTTTTGGATTCACAGTAGCCCTGTAGTATGGTTTTAGAGTTAAGGTGGCATGGTTCATCAGCACATTCTTTTGCTTAGGATTACCTTGGCTATTTGGGCTCTTTCTTGATGCCATGTCACTTTAAAATAGTTTTATCTTAATATACAGAAGATATCAATGAAGTAGTTCTAATGAACCAGCATTGAATCTATAAATTTAGCATAGGAAGTATAGTCATTTTCTTGATATTGATTCATCCACCATCACTTGGGCATGGAATGTTTTCCATTTTGTTTGTGTCATCTCTGAGTTTCTCTGGGCGGTGGTTTGTAATTCTCCTTGGTCATTGTATCCTGGCTGTAGACCTAGGTATTTCACATTTAGTTTGGATAGGAGTTCATTAGAGTGATTTGGTTCTTTTGCTTGCCCTTAGCTTATTTGGTGTGTAAAGTGCTGGATGTTTTTGCACACACTGGTTAAATACCATTTTCATCCCGGCTATCCTATTATAGGTGTATACCCAAAGAATGCCAAATCATTCTATTAAAAAGACACATGCATGTGCCTGTTCATTGCAGCCCTATTCACAATATCAAAGACATGGAATCAGCCTAAATGCCCACCAGTGATAGACCAAATAAAGAAAATGTGGTTCATATACACCATGGAATACTATGCAGCCAATAAAGGAATGAGATCCTGTCCTTTGCATCAATGGAGCTGGAGGCCATTATCCTTAGCAAACTAATGCAGGAACAGAAAATCAAACACTGCATGTTCTCATTTATAAGCGGGAACCTAAAGATGAGAATGCATGAACTTGTTGGGGGAAAACAACACACACTGGGCCTGTTAGAGGGTAAGGGTTGGTAAGAGGAAGACGATCAGGAAAAATAGCCAATGGAGATGCTGGGCTTAATACCTGGTGATGGGATGATCTGTGCAGCAAACCACCTATTGTTACATGTTTACCTATGTAACAAACCTGCACATCCTGCACATATACCCCTGAAATTAAAATAGAGGTTGAAAAAAAAAAAAAAGATGAGAAGGAGGAGAAGAAGGGAAATGGGAGAGCATAATGTAACAATTTTAGGACTTCATGTTTTAAATGTTATTTTAATCCCATCTATTTATTTCTGAAAGTAAAGCTCAGTTTCAGGAAACCCTTACACCAAAGATGACAGTGCTTAGGAAAATAGAAGAAAATCGCTACGGTGTTTGAAGAGAGGAAGAAATGAAAGATAAGGAAAAAGGAAGAATGGGGAAGAAGGAAGAATGGGGAAGAAGGAAGATACAGGAGAATCAGCAGTGAGATGAAGGAAGGTCAAAAAGAAAGAAGGGAGAGACAAATAAGTAATCAAGAGGCACAGGAAAAAAGAAAAGGAAAATGGCAGAGCAAAAACATGAGAATAATGGAAGTCAGGCACTAGCACACTATAATCCCTAGACTAAATCCAGCTCATTGCCTGTTTTTGTACAACCTGACCTAACAATGTTTTTTGTAGCTTTAAACAACTGAAAAAAAAAAAAAAAAAAGAAACAGAAACAGAAAAAGAAATAGTGCTTTGTGATATGTAAAAGTTGTATAAAGTTTACATTTGTGTTTATAAATAAAGTTTTATTGCATGCATTTAAAAAAGAAACCCATCAGTCTTTCCTAAAGAAATGTATTTGTTCTTCCCATAGGCTGTTTCTCCTAAAAGATGTATGTAAGCCTTACCTTTAACTATTTAACAGCTCTTTTGTTGGCTACTATGTTCATATGCATATGAATAATACTTTTTCTCCTGTTAATCTGTCTTTTGTCAATTTAATTCGCAGGCTTCAGGGACTCTAAACTTTAAGAGGGTAAAGAAAAAAGAATTTTCTCCTTTATAAGACTCAGGATAGAAGTCCTAAGGAAGTACTTTTAATTATCTAATTAACCAAATATGGTACTAGCCAGATAGAAACACTACAATATCTCTCAAGCTTAATATTAATATAACTTATGTGGGGTGCCAAGGAGAAACGTCCCCTTCGCCCTCTGAAGAATCACTGAAAAATCACTGACATGTGGCAGATTAATAGGAGAATGGGCATACAGATTTATTTAACATGTATACCTGAGAACTTTCAGACTGCAGACCCAAAGATAGAAGAGAAATATTCCATTTTTATGTTTAGGCTCAACAAAGTATGGAAAGCTGTATAGAAATATGATCGGACAAAAATGGTCTCATCTAATGGTAATGGACTGAGTGGGGAAGCCCAGCAAGGCCAATCTGTCTAGATTCTTCTTGTTCTCTCTGAGCATGAATTTCTTCATTCTGGGTGTGGGGCAGAACCATTTCTGGAATGGGGGTCTTATGACCTACAGTCAAATGAGATAGGTCAGATAACTTCTGGCTACTTTTTACACAGAAAGGCAGAGAGAAAACTTGAGTAATATTATTAGGTTTTATAACTAGGTTTGGGGGAAGAGGGATTCTGGTTTCTATGACCTGCCTTGCGGAAGAGGGATTCTAGCTTCTATGGCTAGCCTCAGCGGGGAATGGGTCTGAGAGACAGGAGGGCAGGAACAGGTGGGAGAAAAACTTTGCTTCTGTGGCTGCTTCTGAGGTTTTCATTTTGGGGTATTATTTTCTGGGCCCCAATACCCCTTAGTTATTTGGGCAAATTAGAGAAAAGGAGAAACTGCATTCTTTAACTACAAAGTTCTCTTGCATGTTAAAGTGGTGGTTGCTTTATGTTTTATATGTCTTAGATCACAGTAATTTTTCATTTGTTTTTCTCCCAGGGCATTAGCTGTACAGATAAACTCTCTTTCATTTTAATGCTATGAGTTTTGGCATGTCAAATGCCCCAAGTCTAAATGCTTGAATACCTCCAATCAAACTCTCTCTATAAATGTATGATGTGGACGCAGGTGACCATTTTATATTTAGTGAGAAAAAGTAAAGGTCATTTAGTTCTTCAAGGCATATTTTTAAATATTCCAATTTCCCTAGGTGCCAACTATTTTTTTTTTTTCCTTTTCTCCAGCGACCTCAATATTTTACATTCACTAGCCTGGAAAGGTCATTTCCTAGAAATCTAATTCTCTAAATAAAATGTCTATGTTTCTTACTGTTTATTTGGAATATAAAATTTGTTAACTTGCCTACAACATGCCAGAAATAGAGATGTGTGCTAATTAACACAAAGTTCACAGCTCTGAGTTTTATGTTAGACAAATATATGCCTATTTTTACAAGTCTTTATAATTCTCTCCTGTTGAACACTGATTTTCAAACTTTGTTTTTTGGTTATTACATAGTAAAATGTTAAGCTGGCATACAAGACCAAACATCCATGAATTCCGTATCTCACTATTTTTTATGCACACACACAAAAAAATCAGTATGAGATTTCACCTCTTAAATAAGCATTTTCTGTTTCTAAAAATATGTTTTAAAAAAGGAGATGAGGTAGGATTCACTTAAAAACTATGCCTTTCCACAGGTATTAAAAACTTCTATGTACAAAATCATTGATGAAAATATTCCCTCAGATAGTATATGCAGGGAGGTGAGGTGTGCAGGGAGGTACAGGGAGCACAGATATCACAGGTAGATATGATGGCAGTCAGATCTAGCTTCTTTTCCCTCCTGCTTCATCAGAGGCTGGTTTCTCTTTAGGTTTAGTGGCTCTGTTTTCTGAAGACTCATCTTGCTAAGCCACTTATGCCTCTTTTCCTTTTGCCTCACTTTCCCAGTAGTTTGCACTTTTTCTGCTGCCTTTTTCGCTCATCTTACCCTTGGGCTCTCCCTTTATTGACCCTTCAACTGACTTAAACTTTCTCTTGGGCCGAATGACAATGGTTGCCAAGGGACACAGTCAGTCAGAGGCTTTGAGAATCTAAGCTGCCTGGACATTTCCACTGTCCATATTTTTTTAGTGGTACTACGTTCTGCTTCACATTTCCAGATACAACGTTTCTTTGGAAGTAGGTGGTCATTAATACTGAATCTCTAAAGTTTGTAGGAGATATAATTACCCTTTAATTCATACTGCGATCTGTAACTTTGGAGCATGATTCATTTGAAGATGATCTTAGCCTGTTGACTCATTTTTCTCTTCCAAATAAAAATAATGATATTGTTGTGGTAGAAGGCTTTTATTCAAATAAAATTTTTAAATCTGAATTTTAAAATTCATTTCTGATCTAGTTGTCTGCCTCAAGGCTTATGTCAACTTTTTTTCCTAACAAATTCTATAAATCCTATGTCACTCTCATCTATCCCCACTTTTCCATTCCTATTCTGTCATTGACTAGAAGAGTTGACCTGTAGCCCTACATCCTGCAAAATTGTTTTCCTAACTTTAAACTGGAACAGCCATAAGAAATCTTAGTTCCAATCCCAGCTCAGTCTCTGTATTCTATCTGGCAAATCAAGCATTTTGGACCTCAGTTACCTCATTCGTTAAATTTTGGAGACAAACAAGATCACTGCTTCTCAAACTGTTTCCTCCAATGGCTAATTGAAAACACAAGTTCAACTGAGCTTAGTTAATCTGGACAAGGCAAGCTCCTTTCAAGCATTTGGTTCAGAAGGTTGAGGTGGGGCCTGAGAGTCTGCATTTTAACAAGCATCCTGTCATTGTCCTGGGACACAGACTGTACTTAGGTTTCATTTTCTACTTGTTCATTGATGTATATAAGTGCTTAGGGCTGCTCCTTTTTTTTTTCTGGAAGGCCTTTGCCATGGTTAGGCTTTGTGCCCCCACCCAAATCTCATCTTGAATTGCAATTTCCATGATCCCCCAAATCCCCACATGTCAAGGGAGAGATCAGGTAGAGGTAATTGAATCATGAGGGTGGTTCCCCCATGCTGTTCTCTGAGGTCTGATGGTTTTATAAGGGGCTCTCCTTCTTCACTCAGCACTTTTCCTTCCTGCTGCCTTGTGAAGAAGGTGCCTGCTTCCCCTTTGCCTTCCACTATGATTATAAGTTTCCTGAGGTTCCCCCAGCCATGCTGAACTGTGAGTCGATTAAACCTCTTTCCTTTGTAAATTACCCAGTCTCATACAGTTATATATAGCAGTATGAAAATGGACTAATACAGCCTTCTTCTACTATATCAAGATTTTCCCCAGCCTTCAAGTCCCCATTCAATGCCATTTTTTAAATGTCTTTCTTGATCATTTTCTTGATTATGCAAGCAGCACATTCACTTCCCTTATATTGAACTCTTATCAAGTCACACCATCACCTGGCACCTTTTCTACTTTCATTTTTATTTTTGTTTATCTATTTGATTTTAAACTCCTTGAGGATTGTAACTGTGTCCAACCTACAGTTACTTACTCTACCTCATTACGTTTAGAACAGTAGTTCTCAAACTTCAGGAGCATCAAAATCACCTGAAGGGTAAATAAAACAGAGATTGCTGGGCCTTGCCCCCAAGATTCTCATTCTGCTGGTTAGGTAGGGCTCTTGAATCTGTATTTCTACAGTCTAACAGTGCCAGGAATATTGGTGAATAAAGCACTGAATTTTGTGAACACTGCTATAGAGTAAAGCTCTAGGCTTCAGAGTCAGAAAAATCTGGGTTTGGATCACCAGTTTCTCATGTTATTCCAGAATAATCATGGGACAGTTACTTTTACTTTTCATTTTTACTTCTTCAGTAATGTCTTTTAGTATTTGGGAAAGAAATAAATGAAAATGTACAAAAGGGTCTGTTTGTTATTCATTAATTTACTTCCTTTATAATTAAACTTCAATGTCATTTATACTGGGTTGCCTTTCTGATCATCCTTGAACAAGGGAAGGTTTCCTGCAGTGGGCTCCTTGGTTCCCGTAATTGCATCATCCAAGTATTTTTTACACACTTTATTGTAATTGCTTCTTTAATTATCGACCTCCTTTGATAAATTGTAAGATCATTGAGGACAGGAGCCATATATTTACTGTGACCTAAGAATATTTTGACCATAATCTTTACTGAGTACCCGATACAGAGAAAGTGCACAATAAATATTGGAATAACAATTAGTGATTGAACAAAAACAGAGAGATGAGAAAGAGAGAGAGGAAGAGAGAGAATATTGTGCCTGGTGAAATAGGAATAACAGCACCTACCATATGTCATTATTTCTAGGAAAGAATCTCGCATAGTTTTGGACATGTTCAAAGGCATCCAAAACACATTAGTTATCTTTTCACCACAATCATGTATGAATATGGTGCTTATACTCCCAAGACTTTCCAAAAGAGCTCTATTTTAAATTAATTTTTTAAATAAAATCAATTTATTCATATCTGTAAAATAATTTCTCCACTTTTTTAGACATTATAAAATAATGCCACAAATCAATAAGTTCATGCATCACAATATTGATCTGGACATTGGTAAAGGCAAGATACAGTATATGAATGGTTAAAACAGTGCCCTCCAGAGCCACACTATTCAGGTTCAAATTCTGGCCTAGCAACTTACATAGGAAAGTCATATGGAGTTAATTTCTCCATATTTCAGTTTGATCCTCTTTAAAAATGGCATAATCTATAATGCCTGCCTCATAAGTGTATTATAAGAATCAAAAGAGCAATGTAGGTAAAGTGCTTCAAATAGTGCCCGATACATGCATGTTACATACAAAAAACTCTTATAATAAAGATCTTCATTGTTGGTATTAACTTTTTGTTGGTTGAATTAAAGAACATAAAATGTTTATTGCCTTAAACAGAAACTTGGCCAAATAGCCCTGAGAAGTAGAAAAGGAAGAAACTGTAAGTATTAAGAGCTACCATGTGTTAATTATTGTAACAGATTGTATTTTCTCAAATTAGCCACAACAGTATTTTCCCATCTTATGTGTTCTTTTGACAATGTGACTTTGGCACTCCAATTGAGAGGCGAGTCCTATGTTCCCTACCTTTGAGTCTGGATAGGACTGTGACTAGAGCAAAGTAAAGCTATATGACTTCCTAAGCTAGGTCATACATGGTAATGCTGGTTCCATCTGGTTCTCTTGGGAAACTCATTTCTGGAGGCTTGAGACAGCATGTAAGAAGTCTGAGGCCATATTGCTATGAGAAAGCCCAGGCCACATGGAGAAGCCACATGAGTCTACTGGCTGACAGCCTCCACTGAGGTCCCTGCCACTCATCAGATTAACTGTTAGATGATAGTCTGACACATGTGACTCACATGAAGGTGCTTCCAGATGATGTACCTGCTTCTAGCTGTCTAATCACCCCCAGTCTTTTCCTTTTTGAGAGATGGGGTCTCACTCTGTCACTCAGGCTGGAGTACAGTGGCAAAATCATGGCTCCCTGCAGCCTCAACCTCCCAGGCTCAAGCAATCCTCCTATTTCAGCCTCCTGACTAGCTGGAACTGTAGGTTCATGTCACCCACGTCTGGCTACTTTATTTGTAAGGATTAGGGTTTTACTATGTTGCCCAGACTTGTCTCAAAATCCTGAGCTTAAGGGCTCCTCCTATCTTGGCCTCCCAAAGTGCTAGAATTATAGGTGTGAGCCATTGCACCTGGCCTCACCCCCAGTCTTTGAGGCTTCCCAGCTGAGGTTCTGATATAATGGAACAGATCCAAGTTACTCCTGCTGTGCAAATTCCTGAATCACAGAAACCAGGAGCATTTAAAAAAAAAAATTGTTGCTTTAAGCCACTAAATTTTGGGATTATTTATTAGACACAGATAACAGTTACTATTTATATACATTATTAAATGCCTACAAAATTATGAAGCTGTTATTAGTATGTCAACTATGCCAGTAGTAATATTAAGTCTTAAGGTACTATGATACATTTTTATAAGGATGCCCATCAACTAAATGATGAAGCTGAAGTTTTAGATCCTTTTGACTTCAAATCTATGTATTTTTTACTATCCAAGGGGAAAATCATTCTTATGTCTTCAAGAATTCATTTTGAAAAGTGTAAAGACCGAGCTCATTATGTCAGGCTAGCCTTGATTTTTCTTATGTCCTCAGAAGATGGTAATTTTCACAATCAACCAGAACTATCAATGGCAAATGTCTTTCTAAATTCAAGCATGCTAAAATGATCAAGCCTAAGGTCTATCAGTGAAGGCTGCCACATGATTTCCTGTATATGCCCAGCAATGCCTGACTTAGGAAGAGTAAAATGTAGCATTTGCCCAGCTAAAGTGATCACACTCCACATGATGTAGACAAAACCACTGCTTGATTCTTAGCCCGCATGCTGAGGAATATTTGCAGTACGTACAAAGACCATCCATGGTATCTGGAGTGTGTGTGTGTGTGTGTGTGTGTGTGTGTGTGAGAGAGAGAGAGAGAGAGAGAGAGAGAGAGAGAAACGTTCAATTATGAACATTCAGTAGTATCGTGTAGCCAGACATAAGAAGCCATGGCATTACAGGTTAACAGGTTCCAAAGAAATAATGAGACTACTGGTACTGTATTTGTTTAGGTTTTCTGCTCAGCGCTTACCATTGCCTACAGAATAAAGAATAAAGCCCAAACTCCTCATTATGGACTAAGTCTGCATCACCATCAGTCTTAATCCCCACGGTTCCTTCCCCTGCTCCTACATCCTACTTGACACTTGAAACAAGTACTTCTTCCTCTGGAATTATTTATTTCTATTTGTAGCTCTGTGTACTATGATATACTTAAGACCAAGGAAGGTGTATCTTGTTCATCTCTGAATTCTTAGCACTTTACTCAATGCCCAATAAAGAGGTTACCAAGAAGTGTTTGTTGAATTAACAAGTGAGTCAAGACTCAGGGTTTTTTTGTTCATATTCTGGACATAGATAACTGAATTTGTGAGACAATGACCAATTATTCTGATCTGATAAAGACATCTGTACTTTAAGAATATGGTTCCTAATAACTCATTAGGTATTTGTAGTTCCCGATTTTTAAGCCACGTACCTCTAGCAGGTTTATATCTGTAACTGGTTCCTCCATACTACTGCCAGAGTAATTTTTTTTTTTTTTTTGAGACGGAGTCTCGCTCTGTCACCCAGGCTGGAGTGCAGTGGCCGGATCTCAGCTCACTGCAAGCTCCGCCTCCCGGGTTCACGCCATTCTCCGGCCTCAGCCTCCCGAGTAGCTGGGACTACAGGCGCCCGCCACCTCGCCCAGCTAGTTTTTTGTATTTCTTAATAGAGACGGGGTTTCACCGTGTTAGCCAGGATGGTCTCGATCTCCTGACCTCGTGATCCGCCCGTCTCGGCCTCCCAAAGTGCTGGGATTACAGGCTTGAGCCACCGCGCCCGGCCCAGAGTAATTTTTTAAATTGAAACTCTTTTTTTTTTTTTGCTGACAATTCTTTAAGGACTCTGAAAAGACTTATAAATACATAACAATAGTTTGGGGATTAGGGATCCCTCTTCTTTTCTTTCCAAGACTACCACCACTGTCCACAAACTTCACTGTAGATATTCTGAATTATAATCATCCCTTGATATCCATGAGGGATGGGCTCCAGAACCTCCAGAGGACACCAAAGTCCACAGATGCTCAAGTCCCTTATATAAACTGTACATATAACCTACACACATAAAATATCTAATTTATATTGTATTAGATATTAGAAATAATCTAGGAATGATTTAAAGTATAAATTTATTTAAAGTATAAATTTATACTTTAAATCATTCCTAGATTATTTCTAATATCTAATACAATATAAATGCTATGCAAACAGTTGTATTGTTTGGGGAATAATGACAATTTTAAAATCTGCACGTTTAGTACAGACGCATTTTTTTTAAAACTGAATATTTTGAATCCTCGATTAGTTGAATCCATGGATGTGGAACCCAGGGATATAGAGCACCAACTGGATTTTCTCTGCTTAGCATGCGCCTCGCCTCTCATTTTGCCTGTCAGGGTGCAGTTTCGGTGTTACTCTCTCTTTGAGAAGCCTTTTCTAACCTTTCCCTGCTCCCAGCTCTAGCCCCAGAAGATATCTTTGTTGTATAAACCCATAATATCTAAAGTGCATCTTTGTCTTCTTTATTATCCTTGTTTATTTTCTTATCTAACTCCCTTGGGCACTCTTGAGATAGGAACTATATCCTTTTTATCTTTAAATCTTCTTGTTTTAATACTTTAAAATCTATTACATATAATGAAAAAGAGAATACCAGAAACAATTCTGTAAAAGTAAGACAAAGTATAAATTCTGTGTGAAAATTTGTATTTTATCTCTCACTTAAATGAATTTGATCAAGATAAGTACAGGTTGAATACAAATAATGTATTTTTTAAATACAACTCCACCTATCCAGGTCTCAGTCAACTCTCAATAAACGTCTACTTTTAAAAATGAGCGAATGGTTTCATATAGCCAAAATAATCACGAAGAGGCCTTTGTAATTTATGGAATTGAAATATCGCAGTTATGCTGACCACAGTTCTCTGAGCTCCATCATGCCAGTTCCTCATCTTACGCTGTATCTGTTGCGATCCTGCACCCTTGCCAGAGTTGACTCAACAAGAATCGGCACCTGGCTAGAATGCAGCCACCCAGAAGCTGGCTGCAATCCACAATGTGGCCTGACACGGCAGCTGCACTGAAAAGGCCTGCCCTGGGTCACATGACAGATGATCTAGTCAGATTCTCTCCTGGGAATTTTGACAACCATTCAAAGACTGAGTAAGTCTGAGCAGAGAGAGAGGACTCTGCTGAATCCTCAAAATGGCAGAGCACTAGCGAAGGGGATATCATATCAGATGACCAGAGTTCCTGAGGGCTCCAGAGCTGCTGCAGTGGCCTGAACACTCCGGATGCCTGGCTGTGCAGCTGTGCAGTCTGCTTCCTGGAGTTTCCTATCTTCCAAGTTTCCTTTAATTAAACCTCCCTTCAACTGAGCCAAACATAGCTTTGTTCCTTGCACTCTAAAACCACCAAACAAATACTTGAATGCAAAGTATAGAGGCAGGGCATGGTGGCTCATGACTGTAATCCCAGCGCTTTGGGAGGCCAAAGCAGGTGGATCACCTGAGGTCAGGAGTTCGAGACCAGCCTGGCCAACATGGAGAAACCCCACCTTTACTAAAAATACTAAAATTACCTGGGCGTGGTGGTGGGCACCTGCAGTCCCAGCTACTCGGGAGGCTGAAGCAGGAGAATACCTGGGAGGCAGAGGATGCAGTGAGCCGAGATCACACCACTACCCTCCAGCCTGGGCAACAGAATGAGACTCTGCATAAAAACAAAACAAAACAAAAAACAGAAAACAAAACCAACAAAGTATACAAGGTGAGGGACTTTATTGCTCTGTCACCAGTCTACCTCCAGTATCTAGATCAGTGTCTGCTCTTAGAAATCTTAAATATTTTACTTAAATATTTGCCAAATGAATAACTAACACATTAATTTGGTCAATTTTCTAAAATTTGAAAATTGAATCCTATTAGATTAGATTGAGCTCTGGGGTCTGACATCCTATGTTTAAATAGGAGCTTCTCCACTCAATAGGCATGCAATTTGACTCCTCTTCCTTGGGGTTTAGTTTCCTAACATGTAAAATAGGAACCCTAATTGCTATGGTTGGATGTGGTTTGTCCGTGGCAAGACTCATGTTGAAATCTGATTTCCAATGTGGTGGCGTTGGGAGGGTGAGCCTAGTACAAGGTGTTTGGGTCATATTGGAAGATCTCTCATGAATAAATTCATGCCCTCCCTCAGCGGTCAGTGAGCTCTCACTCCTTTGAGAATGGATTAATTCCCATAAGAACAGGTTGTTAGAAAGAGTCTAGCCTCCCCCATTTCTCTCTTTTGGAAAACTCTTGACTACTGATCTCTTTGCACACACCTGCTCTTCTTCCTCTTTTAACCACGAGCTGAGGTAGCCTGTGGCTTTCACGAGATGCAGCTGCCCAATCATGAACTTTCCAGCCACCAAAATCATGAGCCAAATCAATCTCTTTTCTTTGTAAATTACCCAGTCTCAGGTATTCTGCTATTGAAACAGTAAATGGACTAAGGTGCTAATATTCCCTGCCTCTTAGGTTTGTTTAAAAAATAAGATGAGAAAATGTAAGCAGGTATGGTGCCTGGCATATTGTAAAAAGTCAATAAATGGTGGTTAATATAATATTATCATTTAACGCTAGTTTTTCTACAGATATAATTACCTTGGATAAGATAATTTTTACAGAGGTGGTAAATAGAATTTTACAAGGTAAAATACAGAATAAAGGCAAGAAGTCAGAAATGCTGGGTTCTAATCCTTTTCCTGTCACTATTGTGCTCTGTGAATTCAGATAGGCTAGTCAAATTTTGTGTTCCATATTCATATTTATTAAATAGGAGAGGGGGTGGAGGCTAGATATTCTGTAAGATCAATTTCTGCTTTAAAATTCTATTATTTTCTTTATTAGTCCATTTTCACACTGCTATAAAGAAATATCTGAGACTGGGTAATTTATAAAGAAAAGAAGTTTAACTGGCTCATGGTTCTGTAGGCCGTACAGGAAGCATATCGGCTTCTACTTCTGGGCAGGCCTCAGGAAACTTCCAATCATGGTGGAAGGCAAAGGAAGAGTAAGGCACTTCATATGGTTGGAGCAGGAGGAAGAGAGAGTGGAGAGATGCTACACACCTTTAAACAATCAGATCTCGTGAGAACTCTATCATAAGACAGCACCAAGGAGATGGTGCTAAACCATCCATGAAAGATCCACTTTCATGATACAATCACCTCCCACCAGGCCCCACATCTAACACTGGGGGAAACAATTCAACAAGAAATTTGGATGGGGATACATATTCAAACCATACCTATGATTATACATAAAAAGAGCAGATTCAGTTTCATTCATATTGTTACTTATTAACACCTGTGATAAAAATGTTGTTTGGGGAATGATGATTGATTCAGTTGTGGTTTGGAGATTTACTTTATTCAGGCACATACTTACCATGATGCTGAAGAGACACACAGACTAAGAACTATTTGTATCATAAAAATAATTAAATCACATGCAATAACTAAATTACTTCCACACTCAGTGCTATGTTCAATATTAACTGGTATGGTATCTTAAATAGATTTAATTGACCAATGAATAATAATTAAATCTACTAAAGCAATTGGATTTAGTGCAGATTAATTTGGACAAGAAAAAAGTATATTCGCTAATTCAATTGGCTTCCTTTTCATTATTATTATTATTATTATTATTAAGACATCTCATAATTCAAGTGGACAAAAAACAACACTTTCCTTGAAATCAATCTAATTTTGACACCACAAGTGCTAATTATATTTATGCAAATTACAAATGAGTCCAGTTGTGGCTGTCCTACCTAGAGGAGTAGACAGTTCTCAGGGTTTTAGCTCCTGGGGAGATTGCTTCAGCTATTAATAAACAGCTCACATCTATCGCTAAGGTATTCATTCATCCTATTTACATGATGTCCTCGGGTCCCTGGCTCTGCAACTTTTGCGCATGCTGCAGGAAAGGGGCTCCTCACAAAGTTAGGAAACAAGGCAGCCATTTCTCTCTGACTTCTTGCCACCCCCTCATTTGAAGCCAGGATGGTATCAGTCTTCCACTTTCCCAGCCCACAGATTACTGGCTCCCTGCCGACTTCCAGAACTAATACTAATGATTCCCTCAGAGGCACTAGGTGTTCAGATGATTTCAAATAATCCTTTCAATGACTTTAGGTCTGTGAAAAACAAAAGCCAGGAAGTAAAACTGATGATTACTCCTACTTCCACTCTGCCACCACTCTGCCCTTAGGCAAGGGGGCACCCAGCATCCTATCTGCCAAAAAGGAAGAAGGAAAACGCTGGGAGACAAACACAAATGAGTATCTCAAAAAATGCTTCTGCCACACCAGGCGTATATCCACGAAGGCACTGCCTTCATAACCTGTGGTTACATTTGTTCAAGGTTCCTCTCAAAACTGTCTTTCCTTAGCTTCATCATTTTTAGAATCATTTTGGCTGAGAACTTTGAAAATGCCTGAGACCAGTAAGCCAAAAATTATATAGTCAGATGTGTCTTATTTTAATACCACAGTTAATTATTTATTTAATATACTACTTTACCAAGCATTTACATACCATGTATCAACTGGTCACTGTGACTAGCCTTTAATATATTATATTTGAGGATTATTTGAGCATTATTAATATTTCTAATACTATTTGTAAAAAAAGAAACACATAACAAAAATACTAAATGACTTTGCACAATCTCAAAGTTATTAAGGTGTGGAAACAGCATTGGGATTTTTGGACTCTGGCTCAACCCCCTTCACCTCTGTTATTTATCTTGCCTCACAAGGCCATTGGCTCATTCACAGGAGAAACTGAAGGAGCTAACGCGTCAGGATAGGAGCAACTAAGTTTTACTTGACTGAAGATAAAAGGAAGCCCCATTTCTTAGACATTGAGAGACACAAAGGATATGAGAGCCAAACAATGGCAAGCAGCTGATAGATCAGTATGTGAAGTTTCTCTTCCAAATATTCATTTTTGTTATCTTCACACTCCCACTTGAATTAGTTTGTTATAAGCATTTTTGCTTTTTTTCTAATACCTTGAAGGTGCAAACTGTGGAAAGAAGGTATAAGGGAAGCTTCTCAAACAAGTAAGGTGGCCTTCAAGTAAAGGCTTAAAGCATAGGCACCAAAATCTTAAACTTGAATGGTTGTTTCCCCATGTTATAGTGTTGCGTACACATTTGTGGAGTCTTGATTTGATTGGTACCCAAAGTCTCACATGTTTGTCTTATTTCTGTCACAACATTCTTTTTTTTTTTTTTTTTTTTTTTTAAGACAGTCTTACTCTGTCACCCAGGCTGGAGTGCAGTGGTGCGATCTCAGCTCACTGTAAGCTCTGCCTGACAGGTTCACACCATTCTCCCGCCTCAGCTTCCTGAGTAGCTGGGACTACAGCCCCCGCCACCACACCCGGCTAATTTGTTTGTATTTTTAGTAGAGACGGAGTTTCACCATGTTAGCCAGGCTGGTCTCAATCTCCTGACTTCATGATCCGCCCACCTTGGCCTCCCAAAGGGCTGGGATTACAGGCAGGAGCCACCACGCCAGGCCAGAAAATTCTTATTTCCCTTCAGAAAGGTAATACAAGTTTTAAAATTCTAAATGTTAACTATACTTCCCAATATAAACCACATTTCCCAGCAGCTGGCAATACATAATATCTGCGTGTGGCAGTGCACACCGGTAGTCCGGCTACTCGGGAAGTTGAGGTAGGAGGACAGCTTGAGCCTAGGAGTTCAAGGCTATAGTGTGCAATGACTGTGTCTGTGACTAGCCAATGCACTCCAGCCTGGGCAACTTTAAATGATTTCAAACAATCTCTTCAATGACTTACTGAGCTAGTAATGAGGTGGCCAGGTGGGAGGGGGTCCCTGGAGAAACTCCAAGCAGTCTGTGCACTGGGGTGGGGCCACATATTTGTGCCCTTTGCAGCAGGGAAGAGCTGGGATCCTCCTTTTCCTGTCTGGAAACTGGGATTCAATCTGCTGAGTGGGAAGAGCTCTAGCAGGAACTCTGGCCTGTGAGAGTCCCTGTTTCCCCCTTTTCTTCCTTTTCACCCGATAAAACCCTATCTTACTTACCTTAAAATTGTCTGCGAGCCTGAATTGTCATGGCCATGGAACAAAGGACCATGTCTTTAGCTGATCTTAGCAAAAACCCTGCAACACTTTTGGTGCCCAACATGGGCGCCCCGAGGACCCTCTGCTTCATGGGTGCAAGCCACTTTTACACACAGGACAGCACCTGCCAAGGTCGCCGGGACTCTGGAATACAAGGACAGGAGTGGAAAAGAGGGTGCTCTTCCCTTTATCCCTCACGTGCCCTGGGTATCTGCTAGGAAGAGAAAGGAACCAGGGACACCTCCTCCCCTCTTTCTAGATGGGTGGCTATCAATCTTCAGTCCACACCCCTTTTGAATGCATCCTGAACCCCTGGGGCTCTTTTGAAAAAAATACATTTTTCCTTTTTCCTCCTCTGTTCTCTCTTCACAGATAGGTAATTGTGTCTCTGTACTAGGGGACATTCCCTTAAGATGCATCTTTCAAACTGGAAAGAGTTAATTTTCCAAAACTTAAACTCGTTGGTTTAGGATTGGGCTCAGGAGAAGGGAATTCAGAAGCCCAACATGCCAGCAAAAGAGTCAAGGTCTTGTTGGTCCGGGTTTTGGTCTCCCTCTCCCTGTAAAAAGTGGTAAAAGGCCTTGGGAATTTTGAGCTTTCCTTACACCTCCCGTGTTTTGTTTCAATGCATGTTTACCAGTAACCCGGTTTGTCTGTTCTTGCCTTCAGGCCATCAAACTCCAAACAGTCATGCAACCGGAACCTCGGATGATGGCCCCTTCTGCTGGGAACCCTTAGAGGGTCCTCAGAGGGAGCTCTGACTGTAGTTTCCCCAAAATAGCACCCCTTGTCAGCAGGAAGCAGTTAATATAGGTCCTTATCCTTATCCTTGCGGCAGTTAGATATACTTCTTCAAAGGGGGAATGAGACAGCCAGGTGGGAAGGGGTCCTTGGAGAAACACCAAGCAGCCTGCACACTGGGGCGGAGCCACAGAGGTTCACGCCCTTTGCAGTGGGGAGGAGTCATTCTTGTTTGGAACCTGGGATTCAATCTGCTGGGTGGGAAGTGCTTCAGCAGGGACTCTGGCCTTGTGAGAGTCCCTGTTTCCTCCTTTTATTCCTTTTCACTGAATAAAACTCTATCTTACTCACCAAATTGTCTACAAGCCTAAATTTTCATGGCCATGGGACAAATGACCCCATCTTTAGCCAAACTAAGGAAAAGTCCTGCAACAGTAAGACCCCATCTCTAAACATATGTGTGTGTGTGTGTATATATATATAGAGAGAGAGAGAGAGAGAGAGACATTGTTTGTATAATGCTTTCATTCTTTAAAACAAGATGCTTATAATTTAACTGGATTATGTTCTGACAACAGGCCTACAGACTTGTTGAGTAAAGGCCTGACAACAGGCCTATAGTAAACTATAAAATCAGTTTACTCCTTGGTTCCTCACCCCCAGCCCCATGACCTACTGCTATTTTCCACCCAGCCTATCTTGGAATCTCTGTCACACCTAGTTGGCATATCCTACTATTTCCTGGGTTTTCTGAAGATCACTTCAATCAAGTTAGAAAAGGTACATACACCCATACACATATGAGGAAACCTGAGAGTACAGACATAGCATTAAGTGATAGTGATGCATAAATCTATACATATGTACATAACATTAAGTCAGTTGCCCAAGTGGGAATCCAACTACATGGTTTTTTTCTCTACGCATCTGCCTCTCTCACTTTGGATGAAGGAAGAAGATAATTCCTTTTTTTAAAATTATACTTTTAGTTCTAGGGTACATGTGCACAATGTATACATATGTATACATATGCCATGTTGGTGTGCTGCACCCATTAACTCGTCATTTACATTAGGCATAGCTCCTAATGGTATCTCCCTCCCCCCACTCCCAATGACAGGCCCCAGTGTGTGATGTTCCCCATCCTGTGTCCAAGTGTTCTCATTGTTCAATTCCCACCTATGAGTGAGAACATGTGGTGTTTGGTTTTCTGTCCTTGTGATAGTTTGCTGAGAATGATGGTTTCCAGCTTCATCCATGTCCCTGCAAAGGACATGAACTCCAGGATGAGGATTCTTTCTGCACTGAGTCTTCCTCTGTGGCCTCACTCAGGTGATTCCTTTTCAACATTTGAGTATCCAAGGTGGCAGAAAAAGGTGCAGGTATTCAGATGGTAATTTATGTTTTGCTTCCTTTGTTATGGAAGAACCAGGGAGACTAAGAGCTACTTGTACTTTCTTCTCTGTTTTTCCCTCTGCCATTCTAGATGGTAGTGCCTTTATGTTTTCTTGTCTTATGGGCCTTTGCACATGACCATCTTTTTAGCTTTTGCAAAAGTCTAAAGTAACTGGAGTGTTCCTGGTAAGCATACCAAGGAACTCCTTCTTTGGTTGGATAAGAGAGCAAGAGAGGGAAAAATGAAGCTAGGCAGTGAGCAGCATTTGGAGACCACAACTATTGCTTACAGGGACTTGAAGCAATGGCAACATACCTAGAGAGGATGTGTACATAAGACACTTAGGAAGGCTGGACTTTAGCTCCCTGCTTTGGCAGTGTTCTCTTTATCCAATAACAGAATAGAAGTAGGAGGACAGAAGTAGTAGTAGATATCACAGACCATGTAGGGCTGAATAATGAACCCATGAGGGCAGTCTGTGTGGACTGAAACTGGTGTGGTCATTTGTGAATGTTTTACTCCACTGAAGCCACTTTGGTCACTTGGAATCTTCTAGAAAGACTGATGTGAAGTTTACCTTCAGAGTAGTGAAAAGCAAGCATAAACTTTCTCACATGCCTCTATATGTAGCTGCAAATTCATATACACTGTACTATGTTACCACCTCGAAGTTTGGCGAGAGACATGACTTCATATTACCACCAAAATGCCTGGCACCCTGTCACCTAAATGCTTGGACCATAAAGTCTCTGAAGTTGATATTGACATAGGTACACTACTTCGACAGGAGAGAAATTTTCACAGCACCTACATTTTCTTTGTTTTTTAAATTGTTTCCATGCCAAACATTTTCCTCTCTGTTGTCCATCTAACAGAACACAGAAGAAGACTGGAAGGGTGAACAGTAAAACAAGCCCAAAACTCCCACTGTAGCTAACAAATAAAATTGCCATTCAGAAACCTTCACATTGGGATTGTTCAATTCTAACACACAGCTAATAGGACTTTGATTATTCTAAATTTTAACCTCATAAGGTAAAATTATTTGTGAATGAATACTGTGGTAAACCCTTTCATGAAATGAAAACTCCCTTTAATGTTGGGGAAACATACATCTATGCTCATGTAGCACTTTTTTTTTTTTAAGAGATTACACCATTGTGTAATAAAACTTTGGAGTATTTAATTTTTAAAAAAGCAACACTAATGATGTCTTTATTAGAATGACAAAAATCCAAGGTGAACTTGGGCCTGTCAGTTTCTCAATATTACTTCTCACAACAAGTAGCTATACCCCAGGCAAGAGCAGCAAGTGTTGTCCTACAATGTTGAGAAAAAGACAGTGAGTGCTTGGCAGGCTCTTCTTTGATGTTATTCTCTTCACTAGGACTAACGCTCACACCAATGGGGGATGGAAGGCATTAAAGCAGGATCCTTTAGCAACTGAAGCTTTAGAAGTGGCTGCAGGGACAGTGGGGAAGCCAAAATCTGCTTTCATTAAAAACCTCAGGTCTTCTTTGAAAGTCTTCCAATCTCCTGTTTATAGCCTGATGCACCTAATTTGATCCCTGTCCAGTTACTCTTTTTGCTACATAACTATCCTAGTTTCATTTGTTGAACAAACAAATAAATAAACAAAGGCATAATTGAATGACCTAGTGTTTTCTTATGATAGCTGAGATTATAAAAGGAAAAAGAAAAAAATAAGAAATCTCTAACCTAAACAGTCAGATTAAGCACTTAGGGGGAATTTATTGACCAATTTTTTTTGGCAGTTATGAACACTGCATCAAATACAATAAATAGTTAAAGAAGATAGTGGTTTTATTTGTGTGGGCCTTGACAATGTTGAACTTTACCTGAGCCCTTTGCTCCGAAAAAGCAGAAACAGAAATCCCATCTCCTTTTGTATTCTGAGAAATTGCTTACTATTACAAACCTCCTTTCCTATATGACTCAGGTAAGACATGAGAGTGAACCCCTTGTTACCTATAACAAGCCTCTTCAAATTCCTACTCTTTGCCTCATAAATGATTAACTTCACTGTTTGTCCCCGCCAAACCATTTTTGTAAAATGATCATAAACAACCAAACTTTAGTCAGACTTTTCTCTTTCTTTGCCCCACCCCTGAGCTTGAGGAAGCACTGTAGAGCAACTTCCTTAATGGCATCTTCTGAGAATCAGCTGCTAGAAAAGAAAAATGTTCGGCTCAACTGTCTGATCATGCCACATGCTCATCCCACGCCACCCCAGATGATTTTTTCCAACCTTGTTTACTCCCCTCTGTAAAAAAAAAAAAAGCTTTTTCTACCTGACTTTTGAGACACATAGATCTTAAGGTTGGAGATCTCACTTGCGCTATAGTCCTTCTTTCTTTATTGCAATAATTTGCCTTCCCATATCACAATATCCTCCTTCCCTTATTATGATTGATTCCTTTCTGTTACATTAGCTCCCCTTCCACATTGCAATAGACTTTTTGAATCAAGTCTTTCCTTCCTAAGTTTGGGCTAGTTCTTTATTTGACAACCCTCATGGATCAGCTAATGCTCAAGATTAATCATTTGAGTAAAACTTTCAGTGAGTTGAAATTAAACCATGTTTAGTAACTCTATGAACTTTAGCAAACATTTAGGAAAATTGAATTTACATTGATTGTTAGTTTCCCTGAAGCATTCAAAGGGACACAGTAACACAAAATCTGCTTCATTTAAGGGTGCCATAAAAATCCGATTAAAAAAAATCTAGGCTGGGCACAGTGGTACATCTAGCACTTTGGGAGGCTGAGGCAGTTAGATCACTTGAGCCCAGGAGTTCAAGACCGGCTTGAGTAGCACGGCGAAACCCCATCTGTACAAAAAAATCAGAAAACATAGCTGGACAAGGTGGTGTGTTCCTGTGGTCTCAGCTAACTCAGAAGCTGAGGCAGGAAGATCACCTGAGCCCAGGAGGTCAAGGCTGCAATGAGCTGAGATCAGTCACTGCACTCCAGCCTGGGTGACAGTGACAGAGTGATACCTTGTATCAAAAACAACAAAAACATCTGCCTCTACATGAATATTGAATTATTATAGGAATACATATATTTTAAAACCTAATTTTATTTCCATTGCTTTTCCCACCTTATCCTTGGACTCTTGCTAAGTGACTTTATTTTTTATCTGTGAAATCCCCCCAAAATAAGTGTCTTAAGGATTTCAATAGTTTCCAAGAACATATGATTGTTATTAGTAATAATAATAATTATTATTATTTATTAAAAAGATAATTGGACCCAACACAACACAATTATTGACAATCTTTGCCTCTGTTCTTCGAGATTGGTGATACTGAGAAAGGAGGGTATTTAAAGAAACTTTGCTTAATTTTGGTAGCCATAATTATTATTTTTAGATTAATTGATTAATTTTACTTTGTAAAATGGCTAATCAGTAGATATCCAATCAGTGGATAGCTCCTGCTGGTACAGAAATTAATTTTACTTCATAAAATGGTTCTGGAAAGATGACAGTTTCTAGCGGTGGCAAAAGCATTTTGTGTTGTAAGCTCCCCACACATTATTATGAAGAGAGGGTGAAAAGAAAAATAATACAGGTATAGATACAGAATCAGAGGTTAAGAGGACCTGAAAGTATAAAGTAAATATGATATTTGTGTGTGCACATGTGACTGTGTATACACACATATATAGCAGTATATATAAGTATAAATGTATATGTATACATATATAAAAGATTTCTTCTCAGTTTAGTAGTATAATCAATATATATAACCCTTAACTATTTCCAGGCAATTCTGCCAGTTTACACTTAAATATGGTTTTAAATAAACAAAGTAAAACAACCACATTTTCTATGTCTTAGCAAAACACAAAAGCAAGTTCTAGAGGCAGATTTAGCCATTTCATTTATTATTGTAAGCGAAGTATTCATCAGGGTATCTGCTTTCTTAAGTAATTATCTATAAAATAAATATATTAGATTTGATAGTAAAGAATATTAGCAAAGCATTTAAGAAGCAAACTTTCTTTTAACTTCACCCTCTATACTTTTTATTTATATTTCAAATAAAAATAAAAGGCTCAGCATGTGGCTTATGCCTGTAATCTCAGTGCTTTGGGAGGCCAAGGCATGAACATCACTTAAGACCAGGAGTTTGACACCAGCTTGGGCAACAGAGCAAGACCCTACCTCTACAAAAATAAAAATAAAAATAAAAGTAATTAGTCAGGTGTGGTGGCATGTAGTTGTAGTCCTAACACTGGGGAGGCTGAGGCTAGGGGATTGCTTGAGCCCAGGAGTTCAAGATGACAGTGAGCTAGGATTGCATCACTGCACTTCAGCCTGGTGACAGAGTGAGACCCTGTTGGTAAAACTAAATAAATAAATAAATAGATAAATAAATAAATAAGATGAGACTTTTAGGAATTTAATATAAATGCCTATGATGGCAGAAGGCTTCCAGAAAACTGAAAGGATGGTAGTTGAGAGGATAAGAGGTAACATTGAGAGCCCTAGTTGTCCTACAAAGTTGGTTTCTTTATTCTTAAAGTATTATTTATGAATGTTTGATTTCACTGAGAGTTAGAAACAGAAATTTGTTTGCCCTCATCCCAAAGCATAGCATAGACAAAGACCCCTGTGGAAATGGTAGCATGGTAGACGGTATACTCAATCTGGGGAATAAAGGCTCTGAGGAAAGAAGCTTGGCTGCAACTAGTGAAACAAAATTTATATGAGTAGCGGGACAAGGCAGTTTCAAATTCTGAGGCTCTGAACCACAGGAAGGTAGATGTCTGATCCAATCAGTGGATAGCTCCTGCTGATACAGAAAACTGCATCCAAATAGAAAGTGCCTTTTAGAGATCAGCCATTGTGCTTACAACTCATGGCAGCAGACACTACCTTCCTACCAAGATAATACCACTCTAGCCCCACAGGGCAGCAGTGAGAGAATGAAGTCTTTTTTTTTTTTTTTTTTTTTTTTTACATATAAAATGAAAAAAAATCAGACTATGTTTAGCAGATGCTTTCTACAATGAGCCTTACCATTCCAATCTTACTTGCCAATTTCTCAAACTATGAAAAGGACTTATATTGATTTTAAAGGTTGTTCCTTGTTTGAAGATTGAAATTTGGATTAACAAAATGTGAAAGCATTAACTAAATTAGCTATGGTATTGGGTCACATAGATGAGTTCACAAATTTGGTATTTCCTAATTCTTCACCTTCATCTCACTTTATTGAGATATAATTTATATACAATAAAATTTACTCATTTAAGTGTACAGTTTAATAATTTTAAGCAGTCATGTAGTCTTATAATCACCACCAAAATCAAGATGTAGAAAAGTTTCCACTATCCTAAAAGTTTCCTTGTGACCCTTCGTAGTAGATTCACCCTTTTAGCCCCCAGCCATAGGGTCACATTGACCTACTGTCACTCTAGTTTTGCTTTTTTAGAATTTCAGGTAAATGGAATAATACAGAATATAGTGTTTTATATTTGACTTTTTTCACTGAGTATATTTTTTGAAATCCATTCATGTTGTCGCATATATTCATATTGTGTTTCTTTATATCATTGGCTAATATTATACAATATGGATATTCACAACATTCAGCAGTTATGGACACTGAGTTGGCTATTATAAATAATGATGCATTGAACATTCGTGTACAAATATTTGTGTTTTTGTTTTTCTTGGATAAATACTTAGCAGTGAGATCACTGGGTTGTATCAGTAGTATACGTTTAATTTTATAAGAAATTATTTTCTAAAGTTGTTGCACTATTTTATACTCCCGCCAGCAATGTATGAGGATCCCAGTGGCTCTACATCCTTGTAAACATTTAGTATTGTCAGCCTTTTAAACCTTAATTATCTTGTGGATCTAAAAAGTATCTCATTGAAATTTTTGTTATTTCCTTGATATTTGATGTGGGTTGAATTATGTGCTCCCAAAAATGATATATTACAGTTCTAACCCCCCAGTACCTCAGAATGTGATCTTATTTGGAAATATGGTCATTGCAGACGTACTTAGGTAAAATGAGGTCATACTGGGGTAGGGTGGGTCTCTAATTAGATATGATAGGAGTCCTTATAAGAAGACCTCCTTGTGAAGAAAAATAGAATGCCCTGTGATAATGAAGGCAGAGATTGGAGTTATACAGTTATGCAGTTATGCAGCTGCAAGCCAGGGAACATCAAAAATTATCAACAAACCACCAGAAGCTAGACTAGACAAAGAAGGGGTCCCCTAGAGATTTCACAGGGAGCACTGCCCTGCCAATACCTTGATTTAGGATGTCTAACCTCAATAACTATAAAACAACAAATTTCTGTTGTTTAAAGATACACAGTTTGTGACACTTTCTTGCAATAACTCCAGGGAACTTATACAACTGATAATAGACATCTTTTCTTGTGTTTTTGACCAGTTGTACATCTTCTTTTATTAAGTGCTTGTTCAAATATTTTGCCCATATTTTAATAACAATTCCTTTTCTTATTACATTTAAAGAGGTCCTTCTATATATTCTTGATATAAGCCCTTTGGTAAGTATGCACTTTGCTAATATTTTCTTTCAGTTTGTGGCTTGACTTTTGGTTTTTTAGGTGTCTTATGAAAAACAAAACTTTTCATATTTTGTTGAAATCCACATTATCATTTTACTTTTTATATTTTGTACATTTTTCCTAGTTTAATAAATCTTTTTCTTTCCTAATATCACATAGATTTCACTGACATGTTCTTCTGGAAGCCTAATAGCTTTAGCTATAAGTTACGATGGATGACATTATTATCATCCATCCTAAGTTATTTTGTGTGTTTCATGGGGGAGGTGAGATAAAGGTTAGTTTTAAAATTACTTTATACATATATCCATTTGCTCTAGAAAAATATATAGAAATACTACCTTCATACTACTGAGTTGTTTTGGAAACTTCATTGAAATCCATTGATTATGTCACTATGGGTCAAGTTCTAGACTTTCTACTCTGTTCTGTGTCATTCGACTATTGAGGAACGTTTCCTCATAATCAAATGAAATCATATTAATATGTCCCAATCATGTTGCAGATCCACCTACACTGTCTTCACAGAGTATAATAACAGAAACTTACAAAATATATCAAGGACACATGAACATTTTTAAACACTTGAATCTATTGGGATTGGAAGATTACACCCTGGTAACTCAAACAGCCTCCCAGTGGTAAAATATCACTTTGAAACTTCTCTTTTTTTCTATGCTGAATGTATTCTTGAAGAGTTAAAAACTCTTTCCTCTTTTGCCTTGTGTTATTTAGTGCAGGAAGATTACCTTCAAAAAGAATGCACAGAAACTAAATTATCTGAGGAGAGTTCCTTACTGTGTTTGGAAAGCCATATGCAGCAGTTTGTGAAACCTATGGGATAAAAATAGAAAGCAGGAGAAAGCCATCCAGAAGGCATGAGGAGGTGTTCTCTGAAGTTGGGAGGCATATGCTAACGTTGATTGAACTTGTGGGGAGTCAACCAGCAAATTCTGGTGAACACAATGGAAAATAATTTTGAGAAGGTTTAGAAGAAGATATAAGAGTCTAATCAGCAGGTGTAGGCCACAGCAATCTGGTTGAACCCTGCTACATATTTTACATAACAGGTAATTTGGAATTAGAAGAGCTGTCCTTAGTTGAGATGGAGACTTTGTGACATTGGTGAAGTTACTGAGGCTCGGTACCCTGATTTAAAAACATGGAGCTAATAATAGCACAGAGAGCTGTCATGATGCTAATAGCACAGAGAGTTGTCACGATGCTAAAATGAAACAATGGAAATCATGGTTAATGGTTCAAATTTGCTTCTAACATTTTAAATTATTAACTGGTAGGAAAATTATATTTATTTTTCTAGGAAAGAAATTATACAGAAGAAAGGAAGTAAAGATTGCATCTATTAGTTACATGACACTTTGTCTTTATGTCCTTACTTTTTAGATTAAAAAAAGTTTATGAAATTAAAAGTGTTTTTTTAAAGTTTTCATTAAAAAAACAAACAAGCGGCCAGGTGCAGTGGCTCACGCCAGTAATCCCAGCACTTTGGGAGGCCAAGGCAGGCGGATCATGAGGTCAAGAGATTGAGACCATACTGGCCAACATGGTGAAACCCCATCTCTACTAAAAACAACAACAACAAAAAAATTAGCTGGGCATGGTGGCACATGCCTGTAAGTCCCAGTTACTTGGGAGGCTGAGGAAGGAAAATTGCTTGAACCTGGGAGGAGGAGGTTTCAGTGAGCCAAGATCATGCCATTGCACTCCAGCCTGGGTGACAGAGTGAGACTTTGTCTCAAAAACAAACAAACAAACAAACAAAAAAAGCAAACAAGCATGAGCTATGAATATTCTGCTGTTCGGTTAATGGAATCATATACTTAAACTGCTAAAAAATCAGAGATGAGCTTGTACACTCTCCTAATTTTACAGGTAACTAATATGGTTTTCCTGTGCCCCTGCCCGAATCTGATCTTCAATTGTAGTTCCTATAATCCCCACTTGTCATGGGAGGGACCTGGTGGAGATACTGAATCATGGGGGTGGTTTCGCCCATCCTGTTCTCATGAGAGTGAGTGAGTTATCATGAGATCTGATGGTTTTATAAGGGGATTTTCCCCTTTTTGCTCTATACTTGTTTTTGCTGCCGCTATGTAAAGACAGACATGTTTTCTTCCCCTTCCATCATGATTGTAAGTTTCCTGAGGCCTTACAAGCCCTGTGGAACCACAAATCAATTAATCCTCTTTCCTTAATAACTTACCCAGTCTCAGGTATGTCCTTATAGCAGTGTGAGAATGGACTGATACAGTAAGGAATGAGAGTCCTGTGAGCTTAATTTATTATCTCAAAATCATTCAGATGCTGGAGGACAGAGATGGTTTTTAGATTCTCATGCTGCCTCAGTAATTTGTCCAGGAATATGAAAAGTAAACACAGGCATGTAACTGGTTTCCTTTGTCCTATCTTCCAAATCCACTTATTATTAATTGTGTTATCTAAAGAGTAAGTTGCAGCAAAAATCATTTAAATTATTCTATAATCCAAAGAAATACATTAAAGATTGGAGCATCAAAATGAAGAAAGGTTATAAGGTGCAAAGTCACAGAATAATTGAAAATCAATTGTGGATGTGGAATACAGCCGGATCATTGACACATGCTTGGCAATCACTTTGGGTATGGTTTTCCACAGACAGAAAAAGCATCATCCCTCCTACATTGTGAATAGCATCCCAAAGAACTCCTCTTTCTCTAATTTCACCATCATCACCATCAACACTTTAGTAAACAATTTCTACGTAGCTGAATTTATGGTGCCTGAAATCTGACCAATAAAATCTCCATTGAGATGACACTTCTAATTCTATTCAACAAATATTCTTTGAAAGGCTATTATGGGTCAAGGGCTAAACTAGACTACAGAATGGTCAGTGATGCATTAAGTCACCCATGCCCTCAAAAAACTTATACTCCAAGTGGATTGAGCAGGTTGTACCCAAATAAGGGTAGGCTGCATAGTTTAATATAAAACAGAATGAAATAAGAACTGAGGAAGGAGTTAAATGCTACAGGGACTCAAAGAAAGAGCTATAACCTCTGGTTTTGGAGATATGGAACTGTTAATGAACAACGTGGTATTTGAGGTAAGTTTTGCAAGAGGAGCAGAATTTCAGAACATCCTGAGGTCAGGAAAAACGTCTTCCTACTGCATGTCTCCATCTGGAGGCACATATTCAACTTAAAAAACAGAACATGTAAAACATCCATACTTAAGTGCTTTTTCCTCTTATGTCCTGTATTGTGGTTAATGATATCAGTGAGGGTCTAAGGTTACAAATCTGAGATTTGAGTTTAACCTCTCTTCCTTATCCTACTCCATTCACATTGTTCCATGACTTTAGTCTCAGAAACATTAACTGATTGCCATTTTAGGCTTAGAAGATTTCAAGAACCTGGACTGTCTCACTCCAGTCTTCTCCTGATTTGCAGCCAACCTCCAAGATGGCCCCCAATGATCCCCATCTCCTGTTATTGATGATCTTGTCTAGCACCCTTCCATATCGTAACAAGATAGGCAGCCCTTATAATATATTATTTATAACATTAGATTAGGAAAGACACTATAACTTCTGTCTTGATCGTTCTCTTATTCTCTCTTGTTCTTTCTTTGAATGTCTTAAGGACACTATAGAGAGGCCTATGTGGTAAGTAATTGAGACCTCTTGTTAACAGCTATATGAGACAGCCATCTTGGAAGTGGATCCCCCAGGCCCAATTGAGCCTGCAGATGATTGCAGCCACAGCCAACTTCTTGACTGAAACCTCATGAGAGACCCTGAGTTAGGACCACCCAACTGAGGTGTTCCTGGTTTCTTGACTGCCAGAAAATGCATGAGATGATAAATGTTTGTTGTTTTAAGCTGTAAAGTTTTGGGATAAATAGTTATGCTGCAATAGATAACTAATACACTCTTTGTGGCTCTTAAATATCATATTAATACTACAGTCACCTTCTTAAGAAAAAAATTTATTCAATGTCTAACATTCTATGATTTAGCACTTCTCATGTTGCATTGTGGTAATCTCACTAAGGTATTTCTCCATTTAGTTCAGAACTTGATGAATAATAACCTTTTAAAATAATTGAAATATGGAGCAAAAATCATGGAGGAAAGGATATGTAGATTATATTTAAATAATAGTTTGACTAGATTATGGAGGAGTAATTGGACATTCCTTGGATAATTCAGTATGAAGATATGACGTACAGATTATCAAAATATGAGAAGGGAGGGATTTGGAACAAAATTTAATTTGTTTAAGTGCAGGAATTTGTGTTATTTCTGTCATCCAGGAGGGAAGAAGAGGTACTTGAGGAAATATGTCAAAGTATCAGTTACTTGGCTGGAAAATGTAAGATTGGGAAAGAAAGAGGGGTGTGTGTGTGTGTGTGTGTGTGTGTGTGTGTGTGTTCTTGGTACAGGATAGAAACAGAAGTGTAAAGGAAAGACAACATAGGAGTCTTATGCCAGGTACTGACAAAGTGAAAATTACAGATGAATGCTTTAAAAATATGTGAATGCCAGAGACTAATTTTTCTATTTTCAAGTCTGGCAAATTAAGCAGCAGCAAATGAGAGAAAAAGCCTGGTTATTAAAGACTGACAAACTGGTGAATCCCAGTTTTCTACTTTTTGACTGTGTGATATTAGGAAAGTTAATTAATCTATGTGAATTAAAATTGTGTATTTTAAAGACTAAAAATAAAAAAAAACACTTTCTTTCCAGGATAAGTGTAATGAAGATTAGCATATAGGAAGGGCCTTGCATGGTACTAGGCACCTGAGTGCTCATACCAGGAAAGGTCCATGAACCCCACACAGCACTTTCTATCCTGGTCTACATGTGATTATGAAATTCTGATTCATATTCTAGACCTATTAAACAAACGCACAGATTTATTTAAATTAATGTGTTCACTTATTCATGTAAAATATGTGCTATAAAAAGAACTTCCCCAAAGGAGTTTGGCAGAGCTCGTTCTGAAATTTTAGTGCTGTTGGATTTTTTTATAGCAAGTGGTCATTATTAGTGCCTCAATTTCTAAATTACACAGCTGATAATTCTACTATCCCTTGTGTTTATGGTGCTTTTCAATCTTGTATCTTTTGATGGCTTTCCACTTTATTCTTGCTGCCTGTGAGTCTAGACTAGTCATCTCTAAGCTCTTGAATGTACTGATAGAAAGGAGGTTATATGACCTCAACTCACAATCATAACTTAAGTCTCAGGAATGGTGGTATTTGTTCTCAAAGACCCTATTACTCTAATGAGACTCACCCAGGATTTTTTGAATTAAATACCACTACTATTTATTTAGTAGAGAATATTTTTTAAAGTTTTCATTTCCTATGATGCATAAAACCTGCCCATTATTTAATGTACGTATATAGAGAATTTGATTTTTCCCTATTTACATAACTTTTAGAAAGCTATTTGTCAAATTATAATTTAAGAGTACTAAAACCACATATTAAGATTGACTTAGGACCAATGAGCCATTATAAAAACAATACTTGAGCTGTAGTTCTTTACAAGAGAGAAGCAATTCAACATTTTATATTGCAGCTTCCTGCAATGATATAACAAAATCAGCTTGTGAAACTTTATGTTTATAATGGGCTGGATATATGAAAACAAACACACAAATTCTTTTTAGTGTTCGATGATTGAAATTTACCATCAATCATCAAGTACACAATTTTTTGGCAAGGAAAAAGTTAATGACTTCTCTCACTTGCCTCTGGCTCTGGGAGAAGTAGAAGGTCCTTTTTTTTACTTTATCATAGAGTCTTATATCTTGGAATCTATCCATGCCTCTCTGTGATACAAATTGGATTTTTATATACTTTTCCCCAAAAATTCTGTTTATAGGTTAATATAAAAAAGAAAAAGAAACTAATGGGGTGGTATGGGTTGGGGAGGGGGATTTTTCTCCCGGCTTTCTCTTTTTATTCGCCATCATAAAAGTTGTTGTTTTTTTTTTTTAAAAAAAAAAATCCACAATTCATAACCAGGAGCAATAACATAAAAATCAATAAGCAAGGAGTTAGGGTCTTGCCAGCCATCCCAAAGAATTTAAGCCTTTTTTTTTTACTTCTAGTTTAGAAGATGCCAGTTGAAGGCTGAATCAATGCCTGCTATGTGACTCTTTTGCACTATTTGCTGAGGTAAAAGAAAGAATTATGCTTTATTTTGTTGGTATCTTCTGTCAAGACAAGACTGGAAAATTCCCAAATAGGCAAATGTCTCCCTCTTACTTCCTAAAAGGGCTGATCTGGTTATTCCTCACTTTGTTTTTAATGTAATCTTCATAAAACATTAACTGAAGACTCATTTAGATATAATTTCTTCCCAGGATGTTTATAAAATCTTCCTGGTCCCAGTGCTTAAAAAAAACACACTTTGCTGTCAAAAGGTTCAGGTCTAATGGCAGCTCCACCTCTAGCCAGTGTGATGAGCTCCTGTTATTACTATTTCCTCATCTATAAACAAAGATTATTTCTATTTCCACATCATAAACTTGTTGGGAAGGTGAACCAAGATTATATATTAAAAACATTAAAAACTCAGTCTCATCAGGGCAACCAGTTTCTCCTCTCCATCATCCACCCTCAATAAATGCTTTTTTCTTGCTTTCCTCTCACTCTTCTCAGACTGCTCAAGTTATATTTCCATCACTTGGAGCCGAAAGTGACCTTACAAAGACGCATTTTGCAAGGAAAAAAAAATGAAGAGAATAAATGTATGTAAAAGTTCTAAAACAGGATGCACAAAGAGTTTTTGCTACTAAATTTACTAGTGCGTATTGTCAAGACTTTTGATTCAATTTAAATAGAATTGTACCATTCATTTATTGAATTACTTTAACTTATTATATTTGCTCTGCTATTATATTGTTATGATAGTGCTTTTGTTTTTACAGTAAATAATAAATTATTTTCTTTTTGCTTACAACAAAGTAACTGCAGTTTTTATATATGCAAAGAGTCCTTTTGAATAGAAGCATGATATTTCCTGGTAAATCTTTTGTAAACTAAACCTCATTAGGAGAGAAACTGGTACTGGAGTAAACTGAAAAACAAAAAAATGCCTTTATTTCCTCCTGTTTCTCTTTTCTCTGTTTCTCTCTGACCTTCTAATTCCTGTTTCTCTCCTCTAGGCAAACATATGTTTCAGCTGTGGTATTCTATTTAAACTTGCCCCAGGCTCATAACACTGCACGCATTTTCTTCTTCGCTACTCCTCCTTTATTATAAATACTATTATTTTATTTATAAGATTTTAGCAAGCTGCTGGGAGAAAAGTCTCTTGAAGTAAGACATCTTAATGTATAAATGACAGTGCAAACATTTCTAGGTGGTCGTTGTTATTATTAAGAAGATAATGACTATATTTTTAAATAATTATTTTGTGAGGACACATAGGGGATGGGGAACAAGATTTTTCTGTGGCTAATTAAGTTGATTGAACTGAAGAATATTTAATGACTTTTGTCATTCCCTTATCTTAGTTTTCTTTCATTCTAGATCCTGAAACCTTACAAATTGGTTACTATACTACTGAAAAATTTCAGACCAGTGTAGAGCTTAGGGGGGAACAATCATTATTTTTAAAATACTGTAAAATAATAATGTGTTTTTATTAGCATTAGACTCTTTCTGCCTTACTTTACACTAACTGTGAAATCTTCTTATACACTTTTTACATGCAAGGAACAATGAACATGCTTTATAAGAGGTGACCAAGATGAGCCTCAACATTTCCCTCAGCGTGGCCAAACCTGAGACAAGCTTTTCAATCTGTAGGATTTTGACATGCCTTTCTTAAGAACATTTACTGTAGAGCGCTTGTCATTACAAATTCTTTCTTTGCCCCTTTGAGATGTTAATTTTGATCTGGAAGCCATCCCTTTGAAATGCAGTCATCAAGGAAGACAGTATTTCTATCTCCTAGGTCCTATCTCCTGGTCACTGCGGGAGGGTAGAAGTCTACTTTAAGTTGGACACCTTTATTGCAAGCTACCTTTTGTCAGGAGGGCAGGAGAGTTTACTTTTCCTTTGGGTAAGGCCAGTTAGCAAACATAGATGACCTTATCTCTCCCCACCCTCACCCCACTCCAGTTCTTTTAAAAATTCTCCAGCCCTTTGTTTCAGTAGACTTGAGCTCCTACTGAGTTCTGGCCTATCTGCCCTATTGTGATGGCCTTAAATGAAGTCTTCCTTGTCTCTCTTACTTTGTCCATGCAAGTTTTCATTTGACAGTTGGTAAGTAAACTTCTTGAACAATATATACATTCTGTATTAGAATAGAACTTTTATACCTGCCAAGAACCTTTTAAAGTAGGAAGATTTCTTTATTTGAAAAGATATGTACTTACGTCATTCTGGAAAAAACAACAACACTGGTTCCCGTTTCCAGCAATTACCATTATCCTCAGGTAAAACATTTTGATTTCTATTTTGGATTCCTGTAAGGAAAAGATATAGCTTTTAAAACATAGATTCAGATGCTCTAATTAATTCCTTTTTTTTTTTTTTTTTTTTTTTTTTTTGAGACAGATTCTTGCTCTGTTGCCCAGGCTGGAGTACAGTGGCATGATATAGGCTCACTGCAAACTTCGTCGCCCAGGTTCAAGTGATTCTCCTGCCTCAGCCTCCCGAGTAGCTGGGATTACAGGTGCACGCCACCATGCCTGGCTAATTTTTGTATTTTTGGTAGAGACGGGGTTTCACCATGTTGGCCAGGCTGGTCTTGAACTCCTGACCTCAAGTGATCCTCCCACCTAGGCCTCCCAAAGTGCTTTGAGATGTCTCTGATAGGAAGATACTTTATAATTTGTGGGATAAGAGGTTAATTGTAGTGGCTACTTTAAAGGGATTATCATGGTCAGCCTTTAACTCCAACCTCTAAAAATGGCAAAGCTCCATTAATGTTTAATAGTGTTTTCGTCATTATCCACAATTGAAAGATTTGTGCAATTTCAGTTTTTGTTATTGAGAGTGGTAGAAGGCAGACAACGCCTAAGCAGATCAAGGCACACGCCCAGTGAAATCCCACCTTCAAGCCAAAAACAGTGTAAAGCCTAGCTACAAGTCCTAGGTAAATCGACAGACTGGATTGTGAACCTGTCTTCCCGTTTGGCACACTTTCCTCTGATTGATCCCCATCCTTCACCTATTTTATATATACCTGTCCTTCCCTAATTGTTTTTTACATTATAGTGCCCACCTTTGAGTGGTGCCTTTGTTTTAACCTTTTTCGCATACTCACAAACCAATCAGCACACACTCCCCTATTCTGAGCTCTTAAAAGCGCTGCTCTCAGCCATGCTGAGAGAAACCACCAGACATTGGGTGGGAGACCACCCTTGTGACCCCTGTCTGCTGAGAGCTGTTCCATCACTAAATAAAATTCTTCTCTGTCCTCATCATCCTTCAATTGTCAACATATCCTCATTCTTGGATGCAGAACAAGAAGAACTCAGGAACCACCAAACGTGGGTATGGGCTATAACACAGGTGTGCTTGGTCATGCTTGGCCCAGCCAGAGACCGAGCCAGTGCACAAACTAGATGTGGCCAAGATGGGCCACGCAGATGGGATGCCTCCTGTAGCAGGCAGCATGGCCGAGCGAGGCCCAGGTTGGGGCATTGCTGGCCAGAGGTCCCTGGTTGGTAGAAGGACCGAGAAAAATCCTGTGCCATTATTTTTATTGAAAAAATATCTGTGGGCTTATATTACATAGAACTGAAAGTTCATCCCCAGCAACATGTCAGAGCCTAGGCAGCAGAGAGTTGTTGGCTTGTAGGTGGTAAAATAACTTACGAACAAAAGTATAGGTTTGAGAACTGAAGTTTTATTGGACAGAAAGAACTATGCAGCAGAGTGCAGCAGGTGCTTCAGAAGAGAGGACTGAGTGGGTTGCAATGGATTTTCCTTAGGGGTATTTATGCACCTTCAAGTGGGAACTTAGGGGTAATTTAGAGGTAACATTAGTCATATAGGTCTGAACTGAGAGGTAATATTAGTCACATAGGTCATGGTAGATGATCACATTTGTAGATATTTTAGTGCCTTGATGTCAGCAAGGTTGCACAATGAGTTTTGACATGCTCACATTTAGGAGATGAATAGAAATTTTAATTACTTATAAACTCTTGAGAAAGAAGCTGGGTACTAGATGTGGCTTTAGATAATAAGGAAGTTTAATTACTTCTGAATTTCTTAGATAAGGGGCTTGGCCTCCAAATGGTCTGCTTGATGGCCACCAGGTCATCTTTGCTCTCTCCTCAGTTTAGACATTTAAATTTTTCTTGCTGTTGTTTTTGACTCTTGTCATTGACTCATGGTTGGACTTTGAATCAGTTGATGACTTTCTTTTTTTTTTTGAGACGCAGTCTCGCTATGTCGCCAGGCTGGGGTGCAGTGACGCGATCTCGGCTCACTGCAACCTCTGCCTCTTGGGTTCAAGCGATTCTTCTGCCTCAGTCTCCCGAGTAGCTGGGATTTCAGGCACATGCCACCATGCCCAGCTAATTTTTATATTTTTAGTAGAGACGGATTTTCACCGTGTTGACCAGGATGGTCTCAATCTCCTGACCTCGTGATCCGCCTGCTTTGGTCTCCCAAAGTGCTGGATTTTACAGGCGTGAGCCGCCGTGCCTGGCCGGTTGATGACTTTCTTATTTCTGACTTTCCTGCCAAGATACCCTGGGAAATCATAGACTATCTGGAAACTACTCACTACTAGTAATAATGAAGAGTGATACTCTAACCTATATTTAATAAAGAAAGAGAAAATAATACTGCCTTGTTAACACACAACACATGCTTACATCAGACTTCTAGAAGCTACATTTGGTGTGTCTGTTGAATGCTGGTGTTTACACTGTTATTCAACAAGTTGAAATATAAAGAAAGAAACACAGCAACATATAAGTATGTGTGTGTGTGTACATATGCATAGACACGCCCAGATACATATATACATATGGTTGTTGATGTTGGATTTTGTTTCTCTTGTATGATACAGAATGAGTAGAATTTGTAACAGCAACCCTGTGTGCCTTATATATCATTAACAAATTTTGACATCATACTTAGTTTATTGCTCAAATCTAAGGTAATCAACAATCCTAGATTTAAATTTTGTGGTTTTTGTCTTTGAAGGAGTAGATATCCCCAGATCCCCAGATGTAGCTGCTGCACAAAACAAAACAACAATTAAATTACCAAAAAAATAACAGGAACAGTGGTAGACTGTGAGTAACCTTGTGAAATATTACATTGGGACTTAACTAATGAAAATGCTTTATGACTAATCAGTATTCAGCCATATGTTATACTTGACCATTTAAAAGTCCAAAAGCTTAGCAGATTGTGATAACTTGGACGGGGAGATTTCTTCCCAAGGAAAAGAGGACCTTTTATTCACATCTACCATGTGTGATAATAATTTGCTAAAACAAACACGAAAGATAGACCGGGCGTGGTGGCTCATGCTGTAATCCCAGCACTTTGGGAGGCTGAGACGGGCGGATCAACTGAGGTCAAGATATCGAGACCACCCTGGCCAAGATGGTGAAACCCCTTCTCTACTAAAAATACAAAAATTAGCTGGGTGTGGTGGCACACGCCTATAGTCCCAGCTACTTGGGAGGCTGAGGCAGGAGAATTGCTTGAGCCCAGGAGCAGAGGTTGCAGTGAGCCGAGATTGTGCCACTGCACTCCAGCCTGGTGACAGAGTGAGACTCTATCTCAAAAAGAAAAAAAAAAAGCTGAAACTTATCCTGATAGCATGATCTAGCATGTTCTCTCTTTTTATTTGGGAACTGAGTACCTGTGCTATTATGCATCTCCAGTAGAAGCCAACATGTGGTATATTTCATACCAAAGATTCTATTGTGTATGGATCCTATGTTATTAATAGTATATGAATCTCTTTGTAAAAACTGACATTTTCCTATAACTTTTGTTAAACTCAGCTCCAGAGCTCTCAGAGTTGGATTTGCCATAGCCTGCCCTGTCTCATGTGTCTGGCGGGCAACTAGATTCCACATACACACCCGGGCCACTTTTTATTTTGTTCTTCTGATGTTTAGAGGTAAAATTTTAGCTATAAATATAGGAATGATGAAATATTTTTTCTTGTATTTACAAGAATATCAAATAATATTTTATTAACATAACTCTCCGGGGAAAAAAAAAATTGCATTTACCAAAGGCCAGTATATTTTAAGTGGGACTTTAAAGTTCAGGTAAAATGCAACAAATTCGTTGTGGACATTCATAAATCCTAGAATTGTGAGTGAATAAGATAGGTATTAGTTGTTCTGATTAAGGAAGAAAAAGATGTGTTGGTTTGTTCAAAATACAATAATATTCTAAAAGACAAAGGAAAGTGAGGGTGTGAAAGAAAAGCAGTTTCCAACAGATCAGTGAAAGTGAAATGCTGCGCACAGACCCACTTTTCTATGAATTTTGTTTGAGAAATGTCATCACACAGATGCCATGATACAATCTATTATATGACTCTCTTTCCTTATATCCATCAATCTCCAAATGTATTGTTTTTTAATCTGAAGATTCCAAGTGAGGAATAAACTATATTTTTTTGAATCACCAATAAATAGCTTCTGCAGTCACCATTTGTTAAAATATGGGGTTCAGTTTGCATTTTCAGTTGCTGTGAGAATGAAATCTAGGAGTCACTTAACATTAATGATGGTGGACCAACATTAATAAAGATAAGGTAGTGGGTTGCCACCTTATCACCTGGGGGTAAGGGTGGGGGTCAGGGGTGAAAGGTCCTCTGATGAAGTCAGCAAGGAAAATGGACTGATGGGTTTAAAATGTGATGACTCTGTTATAAATTTAATAAGCATATTATTTTAGCAAGAAGCGTTATAGAATTGTTAACTCTTACAGACAGGGTGATCTTTAAATGTTCACTGGAAAACATGCCATGGGTTTAGAACTTGTCAGAATGATGAATACTCTGCTTTTCAGAGTCTGTTCTATAAATTTTCACAGCATGCTTTGGGAGGGAAAAAAATCACCCCCAGTCTCTTATAATAAAATAGGTAAGTAATCAAGCAAATAAACAGTTTTTTATTTCAGTTACATAAAATCAACCTCAATGAGTACTGTTGAATTAGTTGAATCTGAATTTTAAGACATTAATGGCCTTGCTTAAAAACGCATGCACACTAAAATTTGTATTAGGAGTAGATGATAACTGCCTCACCACCTCTCACAAGTATTTTCTTTTAAAAAATAACGGAAAAAAATTGAAGTAAAAGAGAAATGAAAGAACATTTACGGAAATCTTGAACATAGTGATACCTCGGTCTTCTATATCTGCCCTCAGAATCTGATTTTTAAACTTGGAGACTTATTAGGGGGATAAAAATGTAGAAATCCTTGACATTCAAACATTTTTAAAACCTACAAAAAATAACAGTTCAAGTCTGAAATTCTAGTCACAGCCAACAGAGAATGTAAAGAAAAAATATTTTTCCATTGACTCCTGATTTTTTTTCAGTGGTCTTTAGTTACTTGACAAATTGGGAGATATGTTCTGTCCTCCATTCTTTTTCTTTCTTTTTTTTGAGATGGAGTCTCCCTCTGTCACCCCAGCTGGAGTGCAGTGGCACGAACTCAGCTCACTGCAACATCTGCCTCCCAGGTTCAAGTGATTCTCCTGCCTCAGCCTCCCAAGTAGCTGGGATTACAGGCACCTACCACCACGCCCAGCTATTTTTTTATATTTTTAGTAGAGATGAGGTTTCACCATGTTGGCCAGGCCGGTCTCGAACTCCTGACCTCAAGTGACCTGCCCACCTTAGCCTCCCAAAGTGCTAGGATTACAGGCTTGAGCCACCACTCCTGGCCCACATTTGTTCTTAAAGAAACGATGTTAGGTATTAAAAAGCAGAGATCTATAAACGAGGTAATTTTCTTAATGTTATGGAGTCAGAAATCCCTGCCTCTGGAAAGAAGTACACTATTTACACAGAGAAGCTGTCTCTCAAGGTTCCTTTAGACTCTCTGCCTTTTTTGATCATCTCAGTTGAGACTTTTCTTAGACCTTCAGAGCTCTATGTAATTTAATAGCTCAGGTCGATTTGAGCAATTTGTAATTATTCATAGGTTTATGTTTCTACACACTTTGGGAGAATAATTTTATATTTTGTTTTTTAGAAAATGTTTATAGATTTAAGGAGTACAAGTGCAATTTTGTTACATGAATATATTGCATAAAGGGAAAGTCTGGGCTTTGAGTGTACCCATCACCCAAATAGTGTATATTGTCCAACAGGTAATTTTTTATCCCTCACCTCTCTCTCACCCTCCCAGCCTTTGGAGTCTCTAATATCTATCACCCCACTCTGTATGTCCACGTGTGCTCATTGTTTAGCTCCCACTTATGAGCGAGAACAGACATGTGTTGTTTCAAAAGAAGACATACAAGCAGTCAACAACAACAAAAAAAAACCATACATGAATAAAAGCTCAACATCACTAATCATCAGAGAAATGCAAATTAAAACCAAAATGAGATACCATCTCACACCAGACAGTATGGGTGTTATTAAAAAGTGAAAAAGGAAAAAACAGATATTGGCAAGGATGTAGAGAAAAGTGAATGCTTATACACCATTGGGGGAAATGTAAATTAGTACAACATCTATGGAAAACATTATAGAGATTTCTCAAAGAGTAAAATAAAAAACTGACATTTGACTCAGGAGCCCTCCTACTGGGTATCTACCCAAAGGAAACAAATCATTTTATCAAAAAGATACCAGCACTTGTATGTTTATTGCAATACTATTCACAATAGCAAAGTCTTAGAATCAATCTAAGTGTCCATCGATGATGACTGGATAAAGAAAATGTGGTATAAATATATACCATGGAATACTACTCAGTCATAACAAAGAATGAAATTGTGTCTTTTGCAGTAACATGGAAGGAACTGGAAGGCATTATCCTAAGTGAAATAACTTGGAAACAGAAAGTGAAATAACACATATTTTCATATTATAATGGAACATAGTGCTTAGGGAAGAATGAGTCTCAGTAAGAAGAATGGACTATGATAAACAGACACGGACAGCTGAATCAGTTGTTGCACAATATTAGTTAAAGTCAGAATTACTACAAGTGCTATTTAGTGCAGACTAGCCTTTAAATTTCAGTTTTAATTTACATGTAATAATTGTACATATATACAGGAGTACAGTGTGTTTCAATACATTTATACAAGGTGTAATGATTAAAAAAGGGTCATTAGCAAATTCATCACCTCAAATATGTATCATTTATTTGTGTTGGGAAGATTCTAAATTTTTTCTTTTAGCTATTTGAAAATATACAATAAATTATTGTTGTCTCTAATGACCCTACAGTGCTATCAATCACTAGAACTTACTCCTTCTATCTGGCTGAAATTTTGTATTCATTAATCAACCTCTCTCTATCCTCCCCTCCCCACTACCTTTCCCAGCCCCTCATACTCATAACCACAATTCTACACTCTACTTCTATGAGCTTAACAATTTTGGCTCCTACATATGAATGCGAACATAAAATAGTCACATATGTGCAAATATTATGTGTCTAACTTATTGTACTTACTATAATGGTCTCAAGGCTCATCTATTTTGCTGTGAATGACAGGATTTCATTCTTTTTTCTATGGCTGAATAGTATTCCCCTATGTCCATTTACTACATTTTCTTCATTCATTTGTTTATGGACATTTTGATTGATTTCATATCTTAACAATTGTGAATAATGCTGCAATAAACGTGGGATGCAGATATCTCTTCAATGTACTTATTTCCTTTCCTTTGGATAAATACACAGCAGTGGAATTGCTGAATCATATGGTTTTTCTAATTTTAGTTCTTTGAATAACCTCCATACTGTTTTCCATAAAGGCTACACTAATTTAAATTTCCACAAATGTGTATAAGAGTTTCCTACCCATCCCCGGCTCTGGATCCTCATTAGTATTTGTTACATTTTGTCTCTTTTATAATATGCATTCTAATTGAAGTGAGAAGATATCAGCTGTGGTTTTGATTTGCATTTCCCTGATAATTTAGTGATGTTGAGCATTTTTCACATACTTGTAGTCATTCATCTGTCCTCTTTTGAAAAATGTCTATTCAGATCCTTTTCTCATTTTAAAATCAAATTATTTTTATTATTATTTTTGCTGTTGAGTTTCTTTTATATTCCAGATATTAACTATTTGTCTGATGAATAGTTTGCAAATATTTTCTCCCATTCTACAGGTTGTCTCTTCATACTGTTCATTGTTTTCTTTGCTGTACACAGCTTTTTAGTCTGATATAATCCCATTTGTCTCCTTTTGCTTTTGTTACCTATGTTTTCAAAGATTTAGCCCTAAAATCTTTGCCCAGACCAAACTCCTAAACTGTTTTCCCTATATTTTCTCCTGGAAGTTTTATGGTTTCAGATCTTACATTTAAGTCTTTAATCCACTTTGAGTTGACTTTTGTATATGGTGAGAAACGGGTTGGTATAGTTTGTCTGCATATGGATATCCTGTTTTTCCAACAGCATTTATTGAGGAGGCTGTTCTTTTCTCAATGTATGTTCTTCGTGCCTTTGTCAAAGACGTATTTCTAGGTTTTCTGTCCTAGTAAATTGGTCTATGTGTCTGTGTCTGGTTTCATACCAAATACCATGCTGTTTGGTTACTATAGCTTTCCGGCACATTTTCAAGTCAGGTAGGGTGATGCTTCCAGATTTTTTTTCCTTTTGCTGAGGATTGCTTTAGCTATTTGGAGTCTATGGTGGTGCGATATGAGTTTTAGGATTAAAAAAAATTCTGTGAAGAATGTCATTGTTATTTTTATAGGAATTGCATTGAATCTGCAAATTGCTTTGGGTAGGATTTTAACATTATTAATTCTTGCAACCCATGAACATGGGATGACTTCCCATTTTTTAACGTCCTCTTCAATTTCTTTCATCAGTGTTTTATAGATTTCATTGTAGAGGTTTTTCACCTTCTTCATTAATTTACTGATAGGTATTTGTTGTTGTTGTTATTGTAAATAAAATTTCTTTCTTAATTTTTTTTTGAAATGGAGTCTTGCTCTGTTGCCCAGGCTAGAGTGCAGTGGTATGATCTCGGATCACTGCAACCTCTGCCTTCTGGGTTCAAGTGATTCTCCTGCCCCAGCCTCCTGAGTAGCTGGAATTACAGGCACCCACTACCATGCCCAGCTAATTTAAAAAAAAATTATAGTACAGATGGGGTTTCACCATGTTAGCCAGACTGGTTTCAAACTCTTGACTTCAAGTGATTCGCCTGTCTCAGCCTCCCAAAGTGCTGGAATTACAGGCATGAGCCACCACTCTTATTTTTTTTTTAAAGCCAATTTGTTACTCATATGTAGATATGCTACTAATTTTTGTACATTGATTTTAGATCCCCAAAATTCAGTAAATTTGTTTATTAGTTCTAAGAGTTTTTTGGTGAAGTTTTTAGCTTTCTTTAAACATATAAGATTATGTCATCTAAAAAGAGGTATAATTTGACTTCCTCTTTTCCAATTTGGATGCCCCATATTTATTTCTCTTTGTTAATTGCTTTTGCTATGATTTCCAGTACTGTGATAATAAAAGTGGTAAAAGTAGACATCCTTGTCTTGTTCTAGATTTTGGAGAAAAACCTTTCAGTCTTTCCCCATTTAGTATGATGCTATCTGTGGCTTGGTCATATATGACCTTTATTGTGTTGAATGCATTCTTTCTGTACCTATATATTGACAGTTTTTATCATGGAGGATGGTAACTGTTATCAAGTGCCTTTTATGCATCTATTGAGATTATCATTTGGCTTTTGTCCTTCATTCTGTTGATGTGATGTCTCACATTTATTGATTTGCATATATGGACTTTTCCTTGCATCCCTGGAATAAATCATACTTGACTATGGTGTATTAGCCTTTTGATCTGTTGTTGAATTTGGCTAGTATTTTGTTGAGAAATTTTGCATCTATGTTCATAACGCACAGTGGCCTATAATTCCCTTTTTTTTGTTGTGTTCTTGTCTGGTTCTGGTATCAGGGTAGTGCTGGCCTTGTGGAGAAGTTGGGAAGAATTCTCTCCTCTTCAATTTTTAGGAATAGTTTGAGAAGAATTTATGTTTGTTCTTTACCAATTTGGCAGATATCGGCAGTGAAGCTTTCTGATCCAAGGTTTTTCTTTGTTGGGGGACCTTTTAGTACTGATTTAATCTTGTTACTCATTATTGATCTGTTCAGGTTTTTTATTTCCTCTGGTTCCATCTTGATAGGTTGTATGTGTCCAGGAATTCATCAATTTCCTTCAGTCTTTCTAATTTATTGTCCTATAGTTGTTCATAAAATGATGATTTCCTCAGTTTTTTGCTTGTCTGGAAAATAATTTATTTCTTCTTTGTTTCAAAAGGACAGTTTTGCTGTGTATAGCATTCTTGGTAGACTAAAAATTTTTTTAAAGCAGTTTAAATATATTATCTCATTTTCTCCTGGAATATAACATTTCTGCTAAGAAATCTTTTGTTAGTCGGACGGGCACTGATTTATATGTAACTTCATCTTTTTCTCCTTCATTCTTTATTTATTTCAGAAATCTCTTTTTGTCTTTGACTTTTGACAGTTTGACTATAATGTGCCTTCAAAAGAACCATTTATGTGTTGAATGTATCTAAGAAGCTTTGAGCTTTCTGTATATGGATGTCCATATCTCTTTCAGAATTTGGGGAGTTTTCATGCTATTATTTCATGAAATAGGTTCTCTATTCCTTTTTCCATTTCTTATTCTGAAAAATCCCAAAATGACGACAGTTGTTTGCTTAAGGATGTCCTATATGTCTCTTAGGCTTTCTTTTTTCTTTTTCTTTTTATCTTTTTTTGACTGACTGGGTTATTTCAAAATACCTATTTTAAAATTCAGAACTATTTTGTTAGGCTTGATATAGTTTATTGTTGAAGCTCTCAGTTGTATATTTTGTTCCATTTATTAAATTCTTCAGTTCTAAGATTTCTGTTTTTTTAAAATGATGTCTTTTTGTTAAATTTCTCATTCAAATTATTAATTGTTTTCCTGCTTTCATTGAATTGCCTGTATTCTCTTGTATCTTGCTGAGTTTCCTGAAGTTATTACTTTGAATTCCTTTTTAGGCATTTTATACATCTTCTTTTTGGGGGGTCTGTAACTAGAGAATTATTGCGTTCCTTTGAAGGTGTCGTGTTTCTTTGCTTTTAAAATATTTCTTGTGTTCCTACATTGATATCTTTGTATCTGGTGGAACAATCATCTTTTACAGTTTTATGAGGTAGTTTTTGTAGGGAAAGATCTTTCTCCTATAGATATGTCCTATAGTGTTGGTAAAATAGAGTATTTTGACTTTGGTTGTGGGTAAGTGTAATTGTATAGTTTCTGTATGATTTATTCAGTTCTAATCCACTTCAACAGTATGTGCAAGTGTCTTGGTGGCCTAGACTGCAGTTGTTTACCAAAGCTGTGGCATGAGCATGTGACAGCTCTGTTGCTGAAGGGGGTGGAAATACTGCCAATGGCAGGCCCAAGAGACTGGTTCTCAGGTCCCTTGGGGGGTGCATGCAAGGATGTGTGGCAGCTCTGCAAATGAAGGGAACAGGACCACCAGTTATGGCAGTGGGACCCATAAGAAATACACATGTGCACCCAGTGGCTCCACTGTTGGAAGAAGCAGGGTATCCAGTGATAGCTAGCCTTTGAATTTTTAAAGGACATTGTTTAAAGAGAGAATGCACATTTAGATATTATTTGTAATTTCAAATTTTTAAAATAAATTATATTAATAAAAGTTTTATATTACTTTTAGTTCCACCTGTGATTTGAGGTTAGGCTCCTTAATTTACGAATGTCACAGGGAGTACATTAAACAGTGGGAAAGTTCCTGGACTCTAACATTGAGAGTTCTCAGTTGCCTCTCTGTCACTCTTTCTAGTCTACACAAAATTTTATAATGATTCAGGGACACATTGACATGGTAGCCTCATGTGATGGACTCTAACTCTCAGGGCTGCTGGACTCCTGTCTTAAATTTCACTGAGTTTCCTAAACTTACTACACTTAGAATCAGTTGAAGAACTTTATGTTTTAAAAATATTTATTTATGTAGAGACAGAGTTTGCTCTTGTTGCCCAGTCTGGAGTGCAGTGGCATAATCTAGGTTCACTGCAACCTCCACCTCCCGAGTACAAGCGATTCTCCTGCATCAGCCTCCTAAGTAGCTAAGAGTACAGGCTCCCACCACCATGCCTGGCTAATTTTTTGTATGTTTAGTAGAGATGAGGTTTCACTATGTTGGCCAGGCTGGTCTCCAACTCCTGATCTCAGGTGATTCGCCCACCTCGGCCTCCCAAAGTGCTGGGATTACAGGTGTGAGCCACTGTGCCAGGCCTGAAGAACTTTATAAAAGCATAATGTCTAAGCCGTATCCCATTCTGAATGAATATTAATTTTCTGACATTTGAGCTCTGGAAGCTAGGTTTCTTTCAGAACTATTATTTTTTCACAGCCAGTCCTAATTTGATGAGCATGGTTCTATGACATTTTAATGTTTTTGACCCTCTGCCATATCTAAATCACTGTTCTAGACACTGTTTGGGAATCCTCCCTATATTGTCTTGTAACTTGTAAGTCTTGTGTCCTGTAATCTGTAAGTCTTGGTAACTGCTTCAAGAAGAAAAATGAGACATAAACAACTAAATATAATAAAGGCGAAAAATAAATAAGTGTTATATAACACTACTAGCTTGAGTTATCAGAGTGAAGACCAAACATTCACTAATTCTTATGGGCCAAATCAGATACAGCTACCTAGAGAAGATCAAATTCAGCTAGACCTATGAGACTGGGAGGAAATAACGACTCAGGCTCAGAAATCAGATAAGCTTGAATTTGTATTTGTGACCCCACTTCTGTTGGAGATTGAGTTTCTCTTAAGAAAAATGGGGCAAATTAGATAATGTATTAATTAATGGATGTAAAATCCTTAGACTAATGCCTGACCCAGTGCAAGCCTTTAGCAAATATTAGTGGATAATAATTTTGAAACACAAAGACGCCTTCTTATTCCACCTCTGCCTTTAGCTTCAACAATTTCTTACCTATTTACACACACAAGCACACCCACTCATTCACTTACTGACTCCCATAACTTGCAGACATATTCGCAACACTATGAGAGGGACTAGAGATAAAATCGATACTGTATAAAGACAGATGTATCTCCTGCTGCCTTGGAACTTAGAGCCTAGTGGGGAGACAGAAAAATAAAAGTCATTTTTTAAGAGTGGCAAGTGTGATAAAGACAGTTATCTGGTACTATGAAAGCTTGTGATGGGGAATGAAAGCCAGCTGGGAAGACAGAGAAAGCTCTGGAGGGATTGACACTTGAGCTAATATAAAGAAGAATACGTTGTAATTACTTTGGTGAAGAGGGAGAAAAGGGCACTCCAATGAGAGGGAATAGAGTATATGAAGCGTCAGGCCAATGAACTCCTGGCAGACAAAGTATAGGTTTTGGCAAATGAGAAGAAGCAGAGAAGTTTGACATGATGCTAGAAAATAGTGTAGACTCCACACATCATTAGAGATCATGTTAGGGATTTTGATCTTTCTCCTAACAACAATGGAAAGTTATTGAAGGGGTTTAAGCAAATAAATGATCAGATTTGTATTTGGAAACTATGACTTTGTATGCAGCAAGAACAGTTTAAAGGGTGCTGGAGTTGAGGTTGGAACTATATGTGTATACACACAATTATACAAACACATAGACACATATTCTTGCAACTGGACTTGATAATGGAAAGGAGGTATTAAGGATGACTCCTACATTTATTATTATTATGACTGAATAGGTAGCATTGCCTTTGTCTAAAATAGAGGAAAAATGAAGCACTTTATTGATTGGGAGAGATAACCTGAGTTCAGTTGTATATAGTATGCTTTAGAGGTGCCCCTGAGACTTTGTCTTACACAGTTCAATATGCCAGTTTAGTGCTGGAAGAATAAGACTGAGCGGGAGATGTAAATGTAAGAACAATGTAGTTATAGGTGACAGTTGAAGTGATAGGCAGAGATAACATCACCTGATGAGAAGCTACAGAATGAGAGGAGTGGGGGACCTAGGAATGAGTCTCATGGAGATCTCAGTACAAGTGGGGGATAATGAATTCGTAGTGGAATCACTCTGATCTGTTTCTAGGAACGATGCCTACTCAGGCGTATAAATGAAGAAAAGGGATCACTGAAAGATGTGCTTTCCCCTCAAGACAAGTTGGATAAAAATCCCTAAAGTAAGAAGAGAGTTTACAATGTCGGCAAAGACTGTTATTAAAATGATTACCATGAAACCAAAGATGGATGAGAAAAATGTAAGGACAGTGAATGCTCTTGAAAGGACAAGTAGATGTGCCAATAAAGACGTGACTATTCCCTTGGCCATTCTCAGGCACTATCTTGCACAGCCTCCAAAGACCATTGCTTGACTGAATAGTAACTATGCCTATGATGAGCGAGTAACTGGGTTAAGGAGAGAATTTTAAAGGTCAATTTGGCCAAAATCTAAGAAGATTCTGAGATAACTCTTGTAAATAGTTTTGACATCTTAACAAGGAGACATGAAAGCACTGACTAGCTGGCACATAAATACCAGTCTGTATCTTTAATGTCATTCCTAGAGAAAAATTCTACATTCTTTCCTAATTTTCTTGGCTTTTCAGAAAAGTTTAGGTGACAGCAAAGCTAGACATTCATAACTAGAGACCTTTTTTTTCTTTGTCTTTCTTTTTTCTTTTCTTTTCTTTTTTTTTTACAATCTCTTCAATTTACTGAAGTAAGTTGTCTGGGAATAATAAATGGATGGAGAAAATGTGAACAGCCCATGGCAGCAAAAGAAAAATTCAGAAATAATGTTGTAATGGAGATGGCCTCTGTGAACATTGCAAAGATGGTTTTAAAGTGCAGTCATGAATTCATTTTTTAGATTTAAGAAACATTAGTTATGAACACCAGCATGTCAGATTTTGGTTTAAAGATATCTCGCCTATCTGGCTAAAAAAAAATACATTTTTTCATATATACACACACACACACACACACACACACACACACACACACATGAAGTCCAGAAGGTTTTTTATTTCTCTTTATTTTCTTAAACTCTATGATTTTTATTAGTTTTTTTTATAAATATAACTCATTTCAATAAAACCCACCAAAGGAATATGGAACCATAAGTCTCAGCATATATTATTTTAATCCTACCAAGGAATATAAATGGAGTCAAAGAGCTTTGCTTTGGATTTGAGTAGGCTAACCAATCTTGTCGCCTGAGTTAAGGCTCTTCAGGTAATTTCAGTGAACCCTACTGGGTAATTTTACTATATTTTTGAAAATTTCATTCAATATATAAAATTAATGAGCTATTAGTGCAGATTCAATATACCAGAATATATATATATATATATTTATTTGGCTGTACTTAGCCAATCAATAATTACTTTCCCCTGGAAATTGCTTAGTGTTTTGCTTATTTATCTTTAAATATGAATTTTACTTAGTCTCTGTTCTTGGTTTTGTTTGTTTATTAGCTCCCAGTTATGTGAAAGTTATAAATCCCCTTCCAGTTTATTTCCTTTAAAACAGTATAACTTCTGATTTTAATGGCAGACACAAAATTTGTTTTTTCTATTAGCACATCTTGTTTGCAACAATTTTTCAGACCTTACCAACCTTATAAGACTAAAATATTTGTCTTATAAGGCTAATTTGTACATAGTAGTACATGTAGATCCAAATTAAAACAAGAGAAAGCCCAGTAATATTGGAGAAGGTAAAAGTAACAAAAAAAAGAGGGGGATGGGAGAGAGAATGTCTCTTACAAAAAATCAATTGAGAAGTGCTCTTCAAAGTTTTTATAAGAAATAAAGTGAATAAAGCAGTCTGTTTGTTTCTTGTTTTTTCGTTTTTGAGATGGAGTCTCGCTCTGTCACCCAAGCTGAAATGCAGTGGCGTGATCTCAGCTCACTGCAACCTCTGCTTCCCAAATTCAAGCCGTTCTCCTGCTTCGCCTTCCCAAGTAGCTAGGATTACAGGCACGTGCCACCGTGTCCAGCTAATTTTTGTATTTTTAGTAGACACAAAGTTTCACCATGTTGGCCAGGCTGGTCTCAAACTCCTGACCTCAGGTGATCTGTCCGCCTTGGCCTCCCGAAGTGCTGGGTGGCATGAGCCACCATGACTGGCCTGTAAAGCAGTTTTATCACACGCTTTTGAGCATAAGTGACTATGTTATTTAACTACAATGACAATACTACATAATTTAAATAAAAATCAATCCTAAGACACTATGAGAGTATTTTGAATTATTTAAATGGATACCAAATGAAATCATCTGAAGTGACTAGCTAATCTGCTCTAAGCATACAATATCAGATTTTGAATTTCTTATTCTCAGTAACGCATATTTTTTACTTGGTTCCACCAGACTTATTCCTATGTATTTTCCTTTTCTTTCTCATTCTTCTCTATCCCTCTCTTCTCTTTTCCATGTGTATTCTTGTATGATTCTTTCTTTCATTTTGCATGTTAACAACTGTAGTTATTAACTAAAGAAGAGCCATTATTTTTCTACTTTTCTTTGGTGGGTAGTGGGTTCTGAACTTCTTTCTTGTCCTATTTTACCAAGCTCTTCAGTATCTAAAGTCATTTTGTTTTACTGTAACCATGTATTCCCCATAATAGTTATTGAGGGCGATGTATCTTGTTTCTGTCTCCAATTGTGGCAAAATATTCACCAAGTTTATCTTTATTTCTTCACCATCATCCCTGAAATTTGTTTCCTTTACCCTTGATTGTAAATAAATTAACATCCATGGGGAGTCTTTGAGCTTTTCTATATGCTTGCAACCCATCTAATATCAGACTTAGACTTGAATGATATGTAATTAGTTAATGTATTTGGGTGATATATCTTTATAATGGATTTCTATGGTGTGGAAGCTAGCATTAGGAGTTCTTTATTTTATTTTTAAGTTCTGGGGTGCATGTGCAGGATGTGCAGGTTTGTTAAATAGGTAAACGTGTGCTATGGTGGTTTGCTGCATCTATCAAAGCATCATCTAGATATTAAGCTCAGCATGTACTAGCTATTTTTCCTTAGACTCTCCCTACCCTCAGCCCCCATCCAACAAGCCTCAGTGTGTGTTGTTCCCCTCCCTGTGTCCATGTGTTTTCATCATTTAGCTTCCACTTATAAGTGAGAACATGAGGTGTTTGGTTTTCTGTTCCTGCATTAGTTTGCTGAGGATAATGGCCTCTAGCTCCATCCATGTCCCTGCAAGGGACATGAACTTATCTTTTTCATGGCTGCATGGTATTCCATGGTGTATATGTACCACATTTTCACATTTGTGGCCATTTGGGTTGATTCCATGTCTTTGCTATTATGAATAGTGCTGCAGTGAACATAATGTGCATGTGTCTTTATAATAGAATGATTTCTATTCCTTTGGGTATATACCCAGTAATGGGATAGGTGGGTCAAATGTTATTTCTGCTTCTAGATCTTTGAGGAATTGTCACACTGTCTTCTAGAATAGTTCAACTAATTTATGTTCCTACCAACAGTTTAAAAGCTTTCCTATTTCTTTACAACCTCACCAGCATCTGTTGTTTCCTGACTTTTTAATAGTTGCCATTCTGACCGACATTAGATGGTATCTTATTGTGGTATTGATTTGCATTTCTCTAATGATAGTAATGTTGAGATTTTTTTTCATATGCTTGTTGGCTGCATAAATGTCTTCTTTTGAGAAATATCTGTTCATGTCCTTTGCCCACTTTTTAATGGGATTGTTGGCTTTTTTTTCTTGTAAATTTGTTTGAGTTCCTTGTAGACTCTGGATATTAGACCTTTCTCAGATGGATAGATTGCAAAAATTTTCTCTCATTCTGTAGCTTGTCTGTTTGCTCTGATAGTAGTTTCTTTTGCTGTAGCACTAGGAGTCCTAATGCCCAAAGCTCTTCTGGAAAACAGGTTCACAGGGCATTAGGCAGTGGGGATTCCTACCAATAAGCACAGTACTGAGGCCTAGTTGACTGGATAATGTGCTTGTAGTTTTCATCATAGTCCCATGTGTTTATTCATTTCATAAGTGGTTATTGATAACCTCTTATATACCAGGCATAGTACTCAGTTCTGAGGCTCCTGTCCTGATCAAGAGTTGCTACTTCAATGATAGAGACAGACCACATAAAAGTTAATATCTCTTTGATGGTAAGGCCCAGAAATCTGAGTTGATTTAATTTAAACACAAAGGATACGTGTTATATTGATACTTAAGAGCATCAAATAATCTATGTTTAGAAACATGGATGAGTTTCATAGCAGCTAGAGGTACTTTTAACCAGCAGCACACCAAGGATGTTCTTTTCAGAGACAAAGAGAGTTGATTAATTGTCTTTTTGTTTTTTTTTTAACAGATTAGCATCTCCAGGTTTTTGGCTCTAAATAATAGTATCTTACTTCATTAGGACTGCTACAACAAAATTCCTTAGACTGTGTAATTCATGAACAACAAAAATGTATTGCTTACAATTCTGGAGGCTGGGAAGCCTAAGATCAAGGTGCCAGCTTATTTGATGTCTCATGAGGGCCTGTGCCTCATAGATGGTGCCTTCTATATGTCAGCATGTTGTGTGTGTGTGGGGGGGGTGGCAAACAAGCTCCCATTAGCCTTTTTTTCTAAGGCCATTAATCCCTATTGGGGCTCTGTCTTGATAATCTAAAAGCTTCACCTCTTAATATACATTGCAATGGTGATTGAATTTCAACATATGAATTTTGGGGGACGCAAACATTCAGACCACAGCAGACAGGAAACATGACTTGAAACATTTCTCATGCTTTACTCCTTCCACTTTAGGCACTTCAAAGAGTGTGGCATCTCTTTCTTAGTTCCAGCACCAAAATTTCTAGAAAAAGACTAGGACTGACCTTGATTCAAATACCCTCTTTCTGACAAATTAGCACAGGTATTTTGCAGGGAACGCAGAGGGCACATATGGAGAATTGAAGAAAACATGTTATAATAGGCTGTCCCCACTAAAATTATGGGTGACGATTGGAGGATATAACTAATTTCTAGGAAAGGATACTTGACAGGCACTAACATCATTATCTATCTACTACATACATGTAAAGAGATGTGCACTACTGAAGGATATGTGTCATAATAAAAAACATGAAGGGAGCATTTGGAGCACAGAGGATTTTACCCCAATTCAGGGATTCATAGAAGACTTACTGGAATAAGTTAAATCTAAGACTGTACTTGGAGCAGGAGGGTGAATAGCCATGTAAACAAAGGAGGTGAGGTAGGTACAGTGTTTCAGGCACTGGGGTCAGTATATATAATTAGGTAGACTTTAAGAGATACGACTGTTTAAGCAAAGTAGTAAATAGCTGTTTAAGAGACACGGCTCTCACTGCAGGAGGATAATTGAACAAGGGAGCGAGAGAGGAGGCAAGCAGACCAATTAGAAGAGCTGTTGCAATACTTCATTAAGCATATTAGAGCAACCTGGACATGGCAACAGGGTGGGGAGAGCTGAGTGTAGCTGAGAGCTATTTAAATGGCACAATGGAAAGCGGGTGACTGTGTCCCTTCTGTTATACTTTGTAATCTCTGAAAAGAATGCAAGAGGAGACTGCTGTGTTTGAGGCACAGGGGACTTATTCCTTCTTTTACCTGGAACATTATAGGAAATCATTATATTCTTTAGCCTGTGACAGTTGTAGGAGCATGACACAACTTTTTAACGAAGTTCAACATAAAAATGAAGAGATATTTGATAGCATCATGAAGACCAATTGGAGTGAACATAAGTATTTTTTAAAATTTTTATAGGTAGGTTTTGAATATATTTAAATGATAATGAGTAACAGCAGAGAGAGAAGGGTTGATAATATAATAAATTGAATTAAAATGCTGGGAACATGGAATTGGATACTTCGGGAGTCACTAGCGTAATAGCTAAATCTGCCCCCAGCAGAAAAGAGGAAGAAGGGATTGGGATTCAGCGTTGATGAAAGAGATGATGGAGTCCTGTATGATAATTTTTATTTTTCTTTGTGAAGTGGAAGGCTAGGTCTACTAAGAGTGAAGAGGAAGGTGGGGGTGGTGGTAAATACTGGAGTTTGCGAATGGCTGATAAGCTTTTATACCTTTACTGGGGAGACAAGGAAGTGAATATGGGTAATTCGAAGCTGTGTCGAGGTTCTGTTCAGTTGAGGTTTATTCATTCATTCAAGAAATATTTATTAAGAATATTAAGAACACTTATTGTGCCAAGCATTGTGATAAGTATTGTTTTAGGAATATTAGCAGTTTCAAAAGGAGAAAGATGAATAATAAATCTTGGCTCAGGCTGCTATTACAGAATATTATAGACTCGATGGCTTAAACAATATTAATTTCTCACAGTTCTAGTGGAAGGGAAGCCCAGCATTAAGGTGCCAGCAAATCTGGTGTCTGGAGAGAGTCTGCTTCCTGGTTTGAGGGCTCCACTTTTATAATCCATTTACCTACCAAAAGTCCTACCTACACATGTCATCATCTTGTGAATTAGGCTTCAAAATACAAATTTTGGGAGGACACAAATATTCAGTCTATAACAAGTAAGAACAATTTATACAAACAAGATTTTTATTTTTATGAATTGTAATATATGCTATAAATAGAATAACCATAGAGTTTGGTTTGATTCAGACAGTCGTCATTATTGCTTGTGGTCCTGATGTCTTGTATAATTTAGGATTTGTGTAAAATTTTTCATTTTTATCAATGTATTATTATCAATAGTCACATTAAAATGAGCCAGGAAGAGTATGACAGACTACATTGGGCTTTCATTTTTGTTTTATTTCTTCTTTATCATGCTGTCATTTAGCGGTGAATGTGATTAATATTTAATTAAAGAGTTGGATTTTTAACATGTGATTAAATGTGAAAGATAACCCAAAATAGTTGTCTCTCTTTTGTGAACTTTTCCAGAGAGATGTGACACCTTTCTTTAAATGCAGCATGCAAATTACCTACTGACAAAAGAAAGTACTCCTGATACAAGCAGTTAAGAACATCTGATCTGTTCCAGTCTTGGGTGGTGATGGTAGAAGTATTTGATGCTGTTTCCTCGCTTGCCACTATTTGCAACATTTGTACCTGTTATGGTCCTTGAAATACTCTGAGCTACTACAGCGGAATTCATTGAAATGTATCCCTAAAATAGCAAGGAAGAAAAATGAACAAATTAAACTATAAGAGCTCAAAGAAGACCGAATGTTTAATATTAACATTTTATAATTAGACTTTAGAATATCTTGACTTGTTGAGAGAGTGCTTTGAAGGTAAAACTACATTTGATTGGATAAATTCATATTTTATACCAGACTAAAATGAAATTGATAAGGTATGGTTTTATAATGTCTACATTTGAGAATTTTTTTAAAAAAATTATAAGTAGAATTAACTTATTTGTCAAGTTTTGTCTTATAAAAATACCCATTAAGCTACAATAAATAGATGCAAAAAATGCATGTGAAAATTATTTGGACTGAACTATCTACACACTTTAATAAGAAAAAAATTGGATTTTTCCCTACCTTTGCCTCATAATTCTACAGAGATTATTTCTTCCTTGAAAATATCATGGCCTATAGCGAAGACTCAGTTGAAGGTGCCAATAATTTTATTTTATTTTATTTTTTTATTTTTTATTTTTTATTTCTTTTTGAGGCGGAGTCTTCACTCTGTCGCCCAGGCTGGAGTGCAGTGGCACCATCTCGGCTCACTGCAAGCTCCGCCTCCCGGGTTCGCGCCATTCTCCTGCCTCAGCCTCCCGAGTAGCTGGGACTACAGGCGCCCGCCACCGCGCCCGGCTAATTTTTTGTATTTTAGTAGAGACGGGGTTTCACCGTGTTAGCCAGGATGGTCTCGATCTCCTGACCTCGTGATCCGCCCGCCTCGGCCTCCCAAAGTGCAGGGATTACAGGCGTGAGCCACCACGCCCGGCCGCCAATAATTTTAAATATATTAAGTATAATATACAGCCACACAAAAGATGTAATTTTATTAGAAAATTAAAAATAAAAATGATACAATCAGGCTGGGCATGGTGGCTCATATCTGTAATCCCAGCACTTTGGGAGGCCAAGGCAGGTGGATCATTTGAGGTTAAAAGTTCGAGACCAACCTGGCCAACATGGTGAAACTCCCCCTCTACTAAAAACACAAAAATTAGCTAAGTGTGGTGGTGGTCGCCTGTAATCCCAGCTACTCAGTAGGCTGAGGCAGGAGAATCGGTTGAACCCAGGAGGTGGAGGTTGCAGTGAACTGAGATTGTGCCACTGCACTCCAGCCTGGGCGACAGAGGGAGACTCTGTCTCATAAATAAATAAATAAATACATACATAAAATATACAATCTTCATTAAACAATAGTAGTAATGTGTTGGAAGCAGATACAGTCTAGATAGTGTGTAAAGAATTTGTGTACTCAGGATAATTATTTCCCTGAAGTTATATTTGATATTAAAATAATCAATTAAATACTTTTTTAATGTTCATAGAATTATGCAATTGTTATATTTTAATAATTTATGTCTACCAACAAAATATAGCAATTTGCTATTAAATAGTTTAAATAAATATGCACTTTAAAAGTATTTTTATCACTCCAATTTACTCAAAATTTCAAACTTTGGATAATAAATTATATGATCACCTTAATATTATGGAACGCATATACACTTATTATTTTATTTAACTATTATTAAATAACTTCTTGAAGTAGAGAATATTACTTCTATTTTGCCCATGAGAAAATTGAAATCCAGAGAGATTATTTAGGTCCAACATCTAAATTAATCTTTATTTTTAAGAATTGTCTCAAAATAAATGTTTATATTATTAGAAAATGAGTTGACTTTTTATGACTGTCTTTGTCTGTCTTATCCTGTTATAACAGAATATCACAGACTAGGTAATTTATAATGACTATAGCTTGTGACTCATAGTTCTGGAGGCTGGAAAGTTCAATATCGCAGGGCCAGCATCTGGTGAGGGTCTGTTTCTTCACTATCACATGACAGAAGGACAAAGAGAGAGAGAGAATCCACTAGGAAAAGCCCTTTTATTAAGGCATTAAACCTGTCAGTGAGGGGGTGGAGCTCTGATGGCCTAATCACTTCTTAAAGGCCCTACCTCCTAATATCATTATATTGACAAATAAATCTCAACACGAATTTTGGAGGAGAAAAACATTGGAACCATAACAATGGTTATTTTGTATTGCAGAAAATCCTAACATTTCTTCAAAAATGTTCCAGTGAGTTTTCTTTTACTAATGAAAGTTACATTAGCATTGAGTAAAAATATATTCAGTCAAAAACTTAAAAAAGAGACTGTAACCATTTGCATTATGGCTTGCAGGACAGCAATGGTATACTTTTTGATAATTTCATATATTATGCTACTAGTGTTTTCAATCTTGTAAATCAAAATGCACCTCTCTTCTTGGAAGACATAATAGGAATGCAGTTGTCACCATGGAAACAGGAGTGCCCTCGTAATCTCTTAATTCCTCTTGAAAAAGTTCATATCTAGATGATTTTTTCTTTCCTTCTCTGCAAGACACGCTATCTTATTAAAAATTGAAGTGTCTTCATCAATAATTTGCTTAAAATTTATTGAAATTATTTTATCATTAATCTCTCAAAATCAGGCGATAAACCAAACACAATGTATGTGGAAACAGATTGAGTGAAGGGAACTTTTAATTTGATCAGCATTCCATTCAATTATTTAGGGGGAATAAAGAACTTTCTAAAAGATAGAACTTTGTAAAAAATGGCTTAAACTATGCATATATAATTGGAAAGTGTAAGCAGAATTTAATTTAGAAAATTAAGCATATGTGTTCACACTTTCCTGGGGTGCCACTCGGTTTCCCGGATCCTGTGGAGGCGTTCTGGCAGGGAATGAGGGGACAGCAAGGTGGAAGAAACCAAACTTACAGATCTCAAACTCCCAGCAGTGCCCGTCCATCCTTCTCATCCTGGTCATCTCCAGTGTATCCCATGTCAGTCAGTCAACTCCATCCCTTCAGTTATAAAAACCAGAAAACTGGGTATCCACTTATCTATTTCCCGCCGATGTCAAATCATACACCAGCATTTTCAGTTTGCCTTTGTAAATTTGTCTTGAATTCACAATTTGTTCTCAACTACCATTTTAGATTAATCTACCATCATATCTTTCCTGAATTCTGGAATACCCGATCTTCCTTCATCTATTCTTATTCTCCAAGTCATTCCCTGTACAGTACCATAGCAAATGTTTCTAAGCTTCAACTGAATTGTGCCAATGCCTTGCTTAAAATATCCAATGGTTTTCCTTTGCTCTGAATATAAAACAGCTACTTCTCCAAGTTCTTGCTTCCACATTCCTTTGCCTTCTCCACCCCAGATACATTGTTGTAGGATTCTCCTACGCTGTCCTTGCGTGTGCTCTTCCCTGTACCTGAAAAACTATCCCTCTATACTCATTGCTTCAGGGAGGCCTTTTTTGAATTGCCAGACTATATCAGATCCCAAAGGAGAGGTGTTCTTTTTTACAGTGGTCTTTTTTTTTCTTCAAAACATTTATCATAATTTTGAATTGAATATCTATTAGCGATATTATTTGGTAAGCATACATCATGTTTTTATTTTATATTTTGTATATTAATATATCTTCAGAGCCAAGTACAATGCTATTACATATTAAATGGACTAAATTACTTAACTAACTTAAATAAAATGAATTACAAATGAGCAACTAGATTAAAAGATGAAAAGTGGAGATTAAGAGAGTATTTGTTTTATTATGTAAAGAAACAAGTGTGTTTAAATGTTGATAGAAAAATACAGTAGAGAGAAAAAGATTGAAGATATGAGAGAGGGTGAAATTCACCATAAAAGCACAGGTGAAGGGAGTGAGCGGACATTGGAGAAGCAGCATAGTTTCTATTAGAACATGGAGGGAGAAAGAAAAATTAGGTTGTAAATGCTAGAATTTTATAGGATTGTGGCAAGATGTTGCAAGAGTAACTGCCTAGTGCATTCTATACAGTTTTTTTTCCATGAAGGAGGAAGGAAGAGAAAGGAGGAGAGGTCTCAGAGTTTGGTGGAACATAAGGAAGGTTTAGGGTAGCTATCATACATTGGAGGTGGGGGAAGAATTCTGTAGAAATTCGAATAAATGTTAGATAGTGACCAGGACTTACTGAATTGGTAATGGTAGAGTCATCTGTTTGACAGTGTTATATTTTTTAGCAACTCAAGGATAGGAATGGAGACAAACTACTGGGCTAACCCAAGGTTGGCGTTCGGCTACATTGGTATGATGAAAGAAAAGACGCTGGATGGAATTGAGATGATGGCAAACATTGAAGAATTCCATTCATTAAAGCAGCGCCTTTCCAAAACTATTACATTTGTTTACTCTTTTACCTCATTGGAATATTTTCTCAAATATCATTTCATCAGACTTCTTCCTTGATGATTCTATTCAAAATATCATTCTTTTTATTCTTTATCTTCTTACAAGATTTATTGTTTTTTAAAATTCTTATCATCATGTGATTTAGTATTGTTTGTTTATGTATTTGATAATTGCATCTACCTCTTGTTTTAGAATATACCCTACATAGGATTAGGTACTTTATCAAAAAAAAGTTGTTAAGGGACTTCTAAAAACGTCGTTAAACCCCACCCCCATTCGTGAAACATAGTAGGAGCTCAATCAATATTCAAATTTATTAATTATGTATATAGATAATTATTACAAAGACCCTCAGTACAAAATGACCATACAGTAGTAAATTTTGGAAGTATAGCAACAAAGTGATAAATTATTTATTCAAAGCTAATCAGTACTCACTTCATACGCAATTGTCTTTTTTTTTTTTTGGTTTGTGTTTTCTGTTTAAATTTTAAAATTTTGAAAGCACTGACATATCTGTTAGCTCATAGAACTTTCACAATAACCCTTTAAAGTTCCTCTTCTTCTTGCAATTTGATGGTTGGAATTTAAAACCAAACTCTTCTATGACTTTATATAAAATTTCCTCATCTCACTGTCATAAGTTAGATCCATATTCCCACAAAACATTTTTTCTTATTTTGATTGACATTATTACATTGGGCTGAATTATTTATTCATGGTATTTGTCTTTTACTATATAGTGAATTTTTAAGCTAGATTTCATTTGCATGGTGTTGTATTTATCACCTCAACACACAGCCTGCCCCTATTAAATTTCAATAAATATGTGTTGAATAAATGAATGAATGAATGAAACTCCATTTGATGGATAAGAAAACTGAGCCCATGGAGTAATTTATTTATCCAAGGTCACAGAGATGACAAGAAAAGGAGCACTAGCCTTAAAATATCTAGGTAAAAGCTCCTTGTAGCATATATTATACTTTAGTCATAAATTTACATCCCTAGATCTGCCATGTGAATTTAATATTTTTGAAGGATCTGAGCATGAATGCTTTAAAGTTTTCAATACAAATAAAAAGCCCATTAAGCCCTCTGTTTTGTTTTTGCACATTTCTTATCCTTCTGTGTAAATGCTTTTCACATTCACTGCTCTGAAGCAAACCAGCATGATTTTATGAACAGCAGTGCAGAGCAGTGTCTTGAAGCTAAACGGGATGCACTTTTGTACTACAAAAATCCTTAAGGCCTCCAGAATTTAAAATAAAATAAGAAATCTTTTCAAGTAATCTTTTTTTCATGAGTTCCCACAAGAAATTTTTCTACCATAAATATTGAAAAGGCCTTAACACAGTAATAGAGGTATTCTGGAAACTGATTTTAGTCATTGGTCCGTTCCATTACATTGTTTTGTGAATCAGGGAATCCTCCCTAAGTCAGAATAGAATGCCATTCCCTTGTGGAAAATTGGATCAGGTGAGGGTTGGTAAATGTTAGAAACAGGTGAAAGTCATAGGTTTTCTCAAAAGATGTAGGCAAAGTTTAGGAACTCATATATTTACTCTGCACAGAAGTAAACCAATTGAAATCTAGGAATTCCACGAAAAGTAGTAAACACACAGACCAAATGCGCAAAATCAGGAGTTAAGAGATATTAAATGTAAAGAAATATCAAATAGAGATAACATGAATATGCCTGTATCTAGGGAGTGATTCTTTTGTAGTCTCTATTCAGATAAAAATCAATCTCTAGGAACTATTTACTTGGGACCTACTCTCTTTGGGGTTCTTGCCTAGTTATAATTAAGGAATGCACGAAGGAAGCAATATGTATACGTGGAGTACAATTATTAGACTAGTAAGTTTCATGACCTAAGGCAGGTAAACCGATTCTTCCATCTCATAGGCTTGTTGCCCATTCTCTGAAAGACCTACTCCCACCAACTCACATTTCTTCCAGGCCAAAATACTGGTAGACCCTGGAGAATGGGCAAAATGTCTTATGTAGAAGCAAGTGTCATTCACCCCCAAAATTACAAGTTTTATCATTTTATACTGGAAGAAAATAAGAGTACTTATATAAAAATAAATTCTTAAGCTGTCAAACCAAAGAAAAACACTTCCAAAAATGTTACATCAAGTTTGAACCAAATTTATTGATACAGGTACACTGTTCAGGACTTATTCAATGTGAAAGTTTAAACTCTAGGGGTGGATATAACATTTTACTCTCTGACGACTGAATCCTGGATTTAGTGGTGCCTTATAGAAAATGAAACTAAAAAGTCACTTCTGTGCATTGTAAAAACTTCAGTGTTAGAGTGATAGGAATATTGACACATACTTAAGTGATTTGCCCATTCATCTCTAATCATACCTCCTAGGAAGCTCCAGAGGACATTCCCACTATCAAGATATTGGGATATACATTAGCAAGGCAAGCACTAGAATCCTGGAATCTTGGTGGGTGTTGTCTGCAGACCAGGTATGACAGTGAGAGTTCCTACCATTAAAATGAGTTCCTTAATTTCAATGGGGATGTGTTATGGCATTCCAGAGGGGCAGAGGCACATAAACACTATGCACAGGGAAGAGGGCATAACTGCACCTGCAGCTGTCATCAAAATGGTTTGATCTATGGAAACAGTTATCATGTTAATTCATCACGATATCCCTGCAACTGACATAGGTGGCCAGACTCCTAAAGGGTCTCCATATAAGTTAAGAACACACAAATCACAGCAATAACAATCTATTGCTGATGAATGGGGACTGGTTAGAATCATCACTGTGGAGAGTCATGGCCTCTGCCTCAAATCACTGCTCTGCACCAGTTCACAGACCCAGAGCCCCTGAACAGAGTGGACAGTATAAGAAGGAAGAGTCCTCAGATAGTGCTGTAGACAGGCCTCTTTCTCTTACCCTTCTCCAAATGGTACTCTAATCATTTTCCAGTGTATCTGTGCATGGGATAGGAAAATATCTAGATTTTTTTAAGTTATGACATTTTGGCTGTGATTCTCAAATGCCTTTGTGAGTTACCAGGCAGAGTAATGACTTTTGGAGACCACTTGATGTAAGAGCTTTTGCCTGCATCATCTCATAGTAGGCTTGGTCCCTATAATACCCTGGTCAGTGTTTATTTCCTGCCACTACAGGGGCAAGGAGAAGCTACATCACTTAGATAGGTAGGGAAGGTCATGTTTCCTGACAGCAGATGCCCAGAAGAAATAAGGTTCACTTGACTAGGTGGTGTCCTTAATGGTGTTAATAATACTATTGTTGGTAATGATAACAATAGTTAACATTAATTAAACTGCTACAAACTCTTCATATTAATTAAAAGTCAGAAACTGGATGAAATAATTTTGAGACTCTTTCTAATATTAGGATTACGTCTCCAGGGCCTATTTGGAATTACTGATCATGCCAGTGGCTGCTTTTCCTCATAGTGTTGTGCTCTCTCAGTCAAATAGTCCTCCTCATAAAAAGAAATTTCAACTGTTTGCCTATTTATCACTTAAAAAAACATTTTTACTTCAGAACAATTTTAGATTTACAGAAATATTGCAAAAGTAGTAGAGAAATACCCCAGATTCCCCACACCCAGTTTTGCCTATTGTGAATTAATGAGCCAATATTGATACATCATTATTGACTAAAATCCATACTTTCCTCAGATTTCCTTAGTTTTTACCTAATGTTCTTTTTCTGTTCCAGGATTCCATCATCAACATCATGCTACATTTACTTTTCATGTCTCCATGGGCTCCTCTTGGTTGTCCAATTTCCCAGTCTTTCCTTGGTTTTTGAGGGCTTTGACAGTTTTGAGGAATATTAGTTAGTTATTTTACAGAATATCCTTCAGTTGGGATTTGTCTGATGTTTTTTTCCTCATTGGAGTGGGGTTTTAGGTTTGGGGAGGAAAACAATGAAGGTAAAATGCCATTCATATCACATCATATCAACAGTACATACTATGAATTTGTCTTAGTCCATTTGTGTTGCTAGAAAAGAATATCAGAGGCTGAGTCATATATAAACAAAAGAGGTTTATTTGGCTCATGGTTCTGCAGGCGGTACAAGAAGCATGATGCCAATGTCTGCTTCTGCTTCTGCCTCCGGCTGCTTCCAGTCTGGGTGGAAGGTGAAGTAGAGCCAACATGTACAGAAGTCACATGGTGAGGCAGAGGTGAGGTGCCAGGCTCTTTCTAACACCCGGCTCCCATAAGAACTAATGGAGCAAGAATTCACTCATTACAGCAAGGATGGCACCAAACCATTCATGAGGGATTTTTTCCTCTGTCCCAAACACCTCCTGTTAGGCCCCACCTTCAACACTGGGAATCAAATTTCAGCATGAGGTTTGAAAGGGTTAAATATCCAAACCATAGCACTGCCTGATTTATCACTATGATTTTAATCAAGGGTCCCTTGTCTAGGTACTGCTTAGATCTCAAACAATTCTCCCCTGTAAAGTTTTCTCTGTTCTCTCTCCCTGTCCACATTGTGCTCTTTGGAAGGAAGTTGCTGTACAGAGGCCACACTTGAGGAGTGAGGAGTTATGCTACCTTTCTCGAGGACAGAGTATCGACATATATTATTTGGAATTCTTCTGAATAGATTGTTTCTTCTCTTCCTTCCCTCCCCTATCATTTATTAGTATATTTAATCATTTCTTCATATAAGTAAATGTCCACACTGAGTGCAGATAATGGATATTTATTTTCTACTTTATAAAACTTTGTATTTTGTTACTGAAGTTATTTCAGCATTGGTCATTGGGAGATCTTTCAGTTGGCTTCTGTGGTCTATTGATACACAATCCTCTTCATTGTGTGTCTTTTTCTTAGCGTTTCTTTATTTTCTGGCACTACAAGATTCTTTAGGCTCATCCTCTATAGTTCCTGTCTCAGTTCTAGAATCAGCCATTTCTCTGAGGAGGCTTGGTTGTTTCTTGCAGAATGGTATTAGAAACCAAAATCTGGGTGCTAAAAATAAAAAACCCTTTTTTTTAAACATAGAGTATTCTGTGTGTATTTGAAGAATAGCTCTGCTTAAATCACTCCTAAGCTTTGTGTAATGGACTGAATTGTCTCCATAAAATTTATATGTTGATGAGCCATAACCTGCAGTGTGATTGTATTTGGAGATAGCGTGCTTAGGGATGGAAGGTTAGATGAGGTCATTAGGGTGGGAATGTAAGCCTACAGGACTAGTGTATTTATGTATGTATGTATGTATGTATGTATGTATGTATGTATGTATGTATTTACTTACTTAGAGATGGAGTCTCACTCTGTCACCCAGGCTGGAGTGCAGTGGCATGATTTCATCTCACTGCAACCTCTGCCTCCCTGGTTCAAGCAGTTCTATGCCTCAGCCTCCTGAGTAGTTGGGGTTACAGGTGCCCACCACCACGCCCAGCTGATTTTTTGTATTTTTAGTAGAGATGGAGTTTCACCATGTTGGCCAGGATGGTCTTGAACTCCTGACCTTGTGATCCACCTGCCTCAGCCTCCCAAAATTCTGGGATTACACGAGTGAGCCACCGCGGACAGCTAGGACTGGTGTTTTTATAAGAAGAGGAAAAGACATCAGAGATCTCTCTGTCACCTACCAAGTGAAGACAAAGTGAGAAGAAAACTATCTACAAGCCACAAAGAGAGGCATTGCAAGAAACCAACCCTAATGGTACCTTGCTTGATCTTAGACTTTAGCCTCCAGAACTAGGAGAAAATACATTTTTGTAGTATTACAAAAACAGTCTGTAGTATTTTGTACGGCTGACTAATATATCTTGTGCTATGGCATCCAATGTCATGAAAACTGCAGTCTGACTTCCTTCCTGCCTTCAGCTGCCTCATTGTGTAGATGAGATACATTTACTATTTCCAAAGCCCTGATGCAGGAGAAATACAAATGAGGATAAGTAATAGTTGAGCAATTCCTCAGCCTTTGACAGAAAAGGGTATCTACTTCTATTATGCAGTTTACAAAGAAGTTTACATGAATTTACTTCCTTCAGAGTGATAGTTGTAAAGCTGGAATATTACTATAATAATCTAATGGTTTAATGAAAATATTGCCATTTCTAATCGTTTAGCAGTGTATTAACACTAGTTGCTTTAAAAGGCAATAACACCATCACCAACAATAACAACAATAAACCAAATGTGCTGCAACTTAAAATACAGCAGTAAAAGAGAGTACAATGGAGTATGTAAAAGTCATATATACTATATTTCTCTGACTTTCATTTGAACTCAAGTTCATGAGAAGTATGGTGAAGCCCTGTTGAGAGAGATAGAAGATACGTCTAAACTAAATTATACAAAATATCTGACTCTGGTTTGAGGCTTGGGGAGCTCAGTAAACCAGAGTTTTACACAGAGCACATAAAATTGTGAGAACTGGGGATGTCATATCTAGCTGGAGTCATGGAAAGCCAGTCTGGGGACAAAACCAACATAGAGAAGACTCGAGAAGTCAGGGCATTGCAGGTAAATGGCACTACAGCCCTGTGATAAAAATGCTTAAACCTCCTCTACCTTGAAATGTGTCAGTTACACAAAGCAATATATCCTCTTTATAGGTTATGGTTTAAGACAATTTGAGTCATTTTTTTCTGTTCCTTGCAACTAGATACAATCTTATACATGCCTAAGAGGTTCTGGAAAGCATATTATGTAGAAAGAAAACTATGATTACAATTTTATTTTTAATTATATCATAAAATTTTGAGGAAAAAATAAGTATCATAGAAATTAAATTAAAATTCACATACAAAATTACTCTAGCAGAGTAATGAGTGATAATCAATAATCAAGTTCTACCACTATGTTTATTCAATTCATTAGCAATTTGCTAATCGGGAGGGACTGCTATCTGTTAAGAATGGGTCTTAGGTCTTGATATTTGGGTCTTGTTATTCAGTTAGACCTAAGAATCTTCTCATTACAAGAAAAAAATTAGGTAATTAAGGCTCTGGGGCATATTGGGAAATAAAAGGCAGTGATTAAGTTGGTAATTTTATGCAAATAAAAATCAAAGCACCAGAAGAGAAAGAATAAGAAAAGGGTAAGACTTTCAGAAAGTGCCAAGCTGTCTCCTGTGATCTTTTTACATAACAAATACAACTTTTTTACTTAATCAACAATGTAGAGAGTAAGTACAAGGATGGCTATACATGAGCTGAACATCTTAGAAAATATTGTAGGGGGAAAAAGAGAGAACTTGCTGATAATACAATACTTGCAAAACAAGCTTTTGCTATTTCCCTCTTGACACCACGTCTGTTGTCTACCAGGGCAATCATATCCAACAGTAATTGTCTAACAATTGTTCCGCACTGAGAAAATTCTTCTGATTACAGACATTAACACGTTTAGGCATTAAACCTCCTCACTGTAATTACCCTTGAGCTTATTCTCACAAATGAATTAATATGCTGATCGCTTGGACTAATACAACCAGCAAAAGGGTGATGAATTGCTTCCAAATCAGATAAAATGAAGCATGACATCATTTAATTAATTTCATGGAAGTGGGGGGTTGAAACAGAAAGAAAACATTTCCACTGGGGCTATCTTCCCCGAATGGGACGTGAAGTAGGGGCAAGAAGTAGGGAAAGGAAGATGAAACCTAGTGTTACTGAAAACATCTGAGCTTTTGAGCACCAGGTTTGTACATTCCAAGGCACCATTTGAAACCGTGATGCTTTGTAGCTAAATGCATGGAGCGCAGCTGATGTGCTAATGGACCCTGCTATGAGTGCCCCAGTGGAAGGTGTGAGAAGGCAAATATGCCTGTCTCTCCTTTCTGATGATGAGAATAATTTGCCTTGTTAAATGACTAGCTGGAATTAAAAGGATGCAAATGTCATATTTAGTTCTGAAATTAAAAAAAAAAAATCAAGCAAGCAAACAAAAAGCAAGGGCCCATGAATTAAAAGATGTGCTAACAGGGTATGATTAGAATACAAAATGAATTTTTCCTCTCTCACACTTATCCAGGTAGATAACAAAGTGACTGGGTATATAGAACATGAATGTTCCTGATTTGGATCAAAAGGTGACTTACTTGTGTACCCATAAGGATACTAATTCATCTTCCTGACTTGTGCCCATGTTGTTTAATCACCCAACAAAAAAAGCTTTCGCAGAGCTACTAGCAAATCAATAGTACTTTATTTAGATCATGGCTTGATTTCCTCCACTATCTCCTATCCATTTTTACCTTTTCAAGAATCACCTAGCTAGGAATTTGTAAGGGTGACACCTGGTAGATTTACCTGGCTTCCTTAATTACCTCTACATAGAATTTTGAAGCTATCTTGGAGACACAGGACTGAAGTATACCTGTTAAAAGTCCCATGGATAATAGGAGGAAAGAAAAAGCTAAGGGCTTTGAGTTATAATTGTTGTCTTATTGGGGAAAACTATGCAGGCCATTACTGAATATAAAGAAAAATATCATCCAAAACTTGACCCCTCCTGGTCAGAAACAAGCCCTCTTGTTAACCCCGGGGGACTGGGTATATTTAAAAACTTTACCTCCAAACAGAAAACTCCTTCAGGCTTTCTGGACTAGACCCCTTCAAGTCCTCCCAACCTCTCCCACAGCTGTGAAATTATAGGGAATCTCCCCTGGGATCTATCTTTCTGCATAAAGTCTTCACCAACACCAGCCCACTCACACTTGTGAGCCCTCAGAAGATCTATGATTCTTGTTTCACAAACAACCAGGTAAAACTAACCATTTTTTTCAGAAACCCTTTGCTATCTTCATTATCTACTTTCCTTCACCTCCCTTTTCACTTACTTATGTGCTCCAGAAGAGCTTAATGGAAACCCTTGTCAAAAGTATTCAATTTAGCAATATCCTTCAATTTTATATTATCCTCAATTCACTTACTCTTTATCCAACTATCATTACTTAAAACTCACATACAATTGTTCAACTTGCTGTAGATTTTTATTTGCAAGGCAATTTTTCCCAATACCATTCATGTATGTGACTGTAATGATATAACCAATGTGGAAAATAATGATTGTGCCACTTATTTTATATTCTACTCCTTGCTCATGCACCTCTCTAGTTTTAAACCTCTCCCACTGGGACATAAACATAACTTTTCCTCCTGTATGAGGCCTCTCAAAAATTGTCAAAAGACCCCCCTTCCCTTTTTCCCAATATTTAAATCAAACTAATCACATTGTATTACCTACCCCTTCTAGGTTTTTATGGCTTTGCAGTACTGCTGATAATTATTTAAACCCTTTTCAAGCTTTGGCCCTATCCTACCTTGATAATTGTCTTCATTATGGTGATTGTTTTTTGGGTACAATAGATTCTGCTCAATTCACTATCTTGAACATAGCTTCCAATATAAAATCCCATTCTAAAAGAAAAAGGGTCCCAGGACTTATTGTGACTGCAGTTGTGGGAACTGTCACAACTCTCAACTTTTGGGGAGGTTTTACTTACCATGAAATCACACTACAGGAACTTACTGCCTCCTTTGAAATAGCCTTAGCAAAAACTGGCTCAGGTCCATCAATGCTAGAAAGTCTTTAGACTCACTAGCAGGAATGGTTTTAGATGATACACAAGCTCTAGATTACCTCCTAGCTAAATAAGTGGGAGTCTGTTCTGTCATCAACAAAACCTGTTTTGCCTACCTTAATGTGTCTGGAGAAGTGGAAACTAGTGTCTAAGATATTTTCAAACAAGCCAAATGGCTACACATACTTTCCCAAAGTAACCAAGACTGGACCCAAACCCTAACTGATTGGTTTCCAAATATCACTTTGTTCCTCCCATTCCTTGGACATTTATTCCCTAATCATTCTTCTTTTAATATATGGTCCCTACCTTTTTAATGTGCTAATTACATTTATATCTTCGAGATAACAACAATTCCACCTACAGATGACTATACAATCCCAATACCAGCTAGCAACAGGAACTTCCACTTACACGGGGCCTATTGAAGGAATCTAGTCTTCCCACTTTGAACAAGTTTTTCATGACCCTTCATTCCCTTCATGACAGAGAACAAAAAAGGGGAATACAAAACATATCCCCTTCCACAGCCCCTTTCATCAGGAAGCAGCCAGACAGACCCAATGATTGTCTTCACTATGCTATTTTCCCTTTCTTGAGACCCTGGTAGGCGGCAGGTAGACAAGAGCATAGGGGATTATAAAGGGTCAAAGATTAGACCAAGATACTTGTCAGGGGGAAAATGAGCAGAGCACAGTCCACCAGGTGGCTATCAAGCAGACCCTCCAGAGGCAAAACTCCTTATCTGAAGAATTTAGAAGTAATTGGACTTCCCTATTATCTAAAGTGGGCATTTGATTTCACATTTTGTTTCCAAAAATTTATAAGTACGTAGAATTTCTATACAACTCTGGAATGCATGTATGTCAAAATTCATTGTGCAACTCTTGCTGACATTAAGACACCAAAATGTCCACAAATGTAACCATTTACCATGACCTATGTGACTAATGTGATCCACATTACCCTTAAGCCCCTGCTTTAAGGTTCATAAATACCTCTAAGGAAAATCCACTGCAGCACACTCAGTCCTCTTGCCTAAGTGCCCTGCTGCACTCTGCTGCAGCGTTCTTTTTATCTAATAAAACTTTCCTTTTCAAACCTATACTATTGTTGATAAATTATTCTTACTACCCATGAGCCAACCATTCTCTGCTGACAGGACTCTGACACCTTGCCTGGAAATCGTTTTTTAATTCTTTTATTTTTACAGAAAAAAAAAAAAATCATGTTCATGTTTTTATCACATACCAGTAAACAAAAGCCTATTATAAGATTTTTTCCATTTTCATTTGTTTTCCTTGAGAAACAGTGTATGACTTTGCATGCAGTAGGTTCTCAACAATTCTTGTTAATAAATTAAATTTACATATATGACAGTACCAGTTTAGTAATCCTACAGTCTGGTTTGTATCTCAGCTAATTGCTGTGTGACTTTAGCCAAACTGTCTGAGTTAAATTTTTTTAACTGTAAAATGAGTTCATTCTACCTTTCTGGTGGTGATGACCTACCCATGAGAACATGCCTCTTGCAAAACATCTCTTTCATTCCTCTCCAGAAGAGGAGAAGAGGAAACCCAAGAAGAAATGCCTGGTGCAGAGCCCCAGTTCCTACTTCAGGGGTGTGAAATGCCCGGGATGCTATAAAATCACCATGGTCTTTTGCTATGCACAAACAGTAGTTTTGTGTGTTGACTGCTCCACTGTCCTCTGCTTGCCTGCAGGAGGAAAGCAAGGTTTACAGAAGGAGGAAGCAGCGCTAAAAGCACTCTGAATCAAGATGAGTGGGAAATCATCTCAAGAAACACATTTTGGATTAAAAAAATGAGCTCATTCTAACACACTTATAAGCTTGTGTAAATTTGATGGAGAAACCATAAGGCAGCTTGCACTCAATAAATATTGATTTTTCTTGTCACCAATTGTTGAAATTGCCAACATTTATTGTTAGCATGGTTTTATCAATTTGACATGTTGATCTTGCATCAATTTAACAAACACCAACTCCAACACCCGGATACTTCCCTCCTCCCCTCTGGTCCTTGACCTGTCGCTCTTACCTATCTTCCAGCATTTTTTTGTTTATTCATTTGTTTGCATAGCAGTAAGAATAATCATTTTAAAATTTGAATAGGATTTATCACGCCCCCTACTTAATGTCCTTTGGTAATCTGACTTTATACTTAAGATGAATTCCAGACTTCTTTTCATGGCTATATTCTTTTACTCTGTGGAAGACCAGAATATACCACACCAAAATAAGATATACCTCTTTGGTATAAGGATTTTGTTGAGCTGCAGGCACTTAAGAAGCAGATGCAGAAAAGCTGTCTGCCCTTCCTCTCTTGTCTAAAAGCAGGACACAGATTTTCAAGGAAAAATGATATCTCCCTACCTGTTCCTTCTAGCAGGGATAACACAGGTTAACTACTGAAGACTACTTTAGACCCATTTTGGGCCTGGAGATAGCACTAGGGGAGTTTACAGTTAGCAAGTTTTACTAACCAGCCTTTATCTGCCATTTGTTTGACTTCTCACAAGTGGCCACCCTTAGAGAATCAAAGTCTTTTTTTTCTGACTTGTCACTTTTCCAAAAATATACTGTTCTTTACTGAAGATGCTATGTAATTTAAAGTCATCTCTTTGAGAAATTAGTCATAGTCTGGGTATCTCCCATGTATACATGAAGTATGCATGTTGATAAACTTCTATTTGTTTTTCTCTTGTTAATCAGTCTTTTGTTACAGGGACCATTCCAACTAAAAACTTCTGAGGGTTGAGAAAATAATGATTTTTTTCTTCCTCTACCTTCCCAATTCATCTATACTGCTTTTCACCTAACTCCTATTCAAAGATAAAAACAATGGATAAAAGCAAAAAGAATGAGCACAATGTGGAAAAATGTTCCTGTCCAGTAAGGAACACATGTTAGAATAGAGTCTCAGCTCTGGGTGAGAAGGTTGGACAAGAGAAGTGGGTCTTTTAAGGCCAAAAAATAAAAATTAAAAAAAGATCAGGGGCAGGGGCATCTCTAGTTGATTTGAGGAGAGCAAAGTCTCTGGTGCTGCAGGTTACATCTAAGCTGGTTGGTTTAGGTGCACGCTGGGATGGGCTGAGGTGGCTTATGCTGAGCATGTGAAGACCGCATTCAGGATGGCGGCATCCAGCTGCCTCTGCTAATGAGGGTGCCATGTCAGAATCAAAATGATGGTGCCCAAAATGATGATCAGGTCTGCACCATGGCTCACAGCCCAGATGGCCAGGTCAGGGTTTGTCGTAGTCACACTGGCCTCCTTTCAGTTAAACATACGTGCCTCAAGACTTCTGCATATGCTCTTCCCTCTGGATGTGGACCATTCTTTTGCTCTTCACATAACTATTTCTTCAGGTTTCACCTCAAATTTCAGACCTTCAAAATTTCCCTAACCACTTTTTTTTTAAGAGGTTTTCTTAAGAGGTCCAGCCAAGGCTGGAGTGCAGTAGCATGATCTTAGATCATTGCACTCTTGACTTCTGGGCCTCAAGCGATCCTCTCACTTCAGCCTCCCAAGTAGCTGGGACCACAAGGGATCTCACTATGTTGCCCTCCTGGGCTCAAGCAGTCCTCCTGCCTCAACCTCTCAAAGCGCTGAGATTACAAGCCTGAGCCACTGTATCCGATCCCCGACTACTTCTTAATCCCCTAGTATCATTCTCTATCTCTGCATGTTTTTCTTCATCACAATTTGAAGACTTTGTAATTATTCTACTTATATACTTTGCACGTATGTACATATGTACATATGTATGTATGTATCTATCAGTTCTGTATCCTATTAGACTGTAAGCCACATATACTGGCTTTAGTAAAAGACAGAGTTGCTTATTCACCTAATTTCCTTTAATCCAACAGGCAAAGGGAAATTTATGATGCTTGAATTGCTGTCAAGCAATCTAGTTGTATTTAATTCTACATTTAGTTCATAAGTTTTAAAGCTGTCACTCACATTTTTCAGGGAGTATTAACAGCAGATCAACATGAATGTTCCTTTAGGAAAAAAATGAAAGCTTCATTTTTGTATGCATAGTGTTACTATTCATATATTTGTATGCAGTGCCTTTGGAGCAAGCAAATGTCCTCTAACTGCAATTTCAGCCTGGTCAAGGTAACAGACCTTTTTCATTAAGTACTTCCAAATTTCAAATCTATCCATGAACATGAAAAATCTGTGCTAATTAAAGCCTGTCATATAGGTCAATAGTGCAGGGAGGACTTGGGAGGTTCCCAGGACTTAAAGGAGCAGACTCTGCATTAAATATAACTAGGATTTTCTACACCACACAAGACAAGATGTCACTTCATTCTGGTTTTGTTACATAAGTTAGGGACAGCTGTTCAATTGTTCAATGGGATTTTCATCTTGTAAATGTTGATCAATTTTTGCGACTAGAAAAACGGAAACTACCCAATGTAGAGAATATTTGTAGAACAAATTTAGTGGGTAAAAATCCCCATTTCTTTTACATCATCCTGTCATGTGCTTTAAAGATTTCAAACTCAAATGTCTTCAGTGGTCTGGCAGAGTGATTTTATTTTTTATTAACAGGGAGCGTTGTGCAAAATAGAGAGCTTAGGTCTAGCTACAGAAGGCAGCCACTGCCAGTTCAGGCAAATTCTTGCTATGCAAGAAAAAATGTAATTTTGTCAAATTTTCTAACATTTCAAGAGGAGCCAGTTACCAACATTTTTCAAAAATTAAATATATATATTAAATACTTGTAACTAATTACAAATAATTAAAAATGTTATATGGATGACATACAGAAGTTTGTAGGCTAAATGATCTCTACCAGTTTGTGATTTCTGTAGTAAGTTTTGATTTTACCTTCTAGTGCTGCTGTTTATTAAAGATGTAATGTGATTCACATGTGTATTTTAAAATTGTTTAGTAGATACATTTTTTAAAGTTTAAAAAGGTGAAATCAATATAAGTAATGGATATTAAGCCAATATATCCAAAAATATTATAATTTCAACATGTAATCAGTATAAAAATTGAGGACATATTTTACATTTTTTTGTTATACTATATCTTTGAAATTTGATGTGTATTTTACACTTACATCTCAATTTGGACACTGAGTTTTCATTGGAAATATTAGATCTATATTTAGATTTTATAAAATGTACAGTCAAAAAATAGATTTGTATGTCCAAGTTTTCCCAAACAGCCCTAAGAGTTTTCTAATAATTGAATTGAGTACTAGTTTTAAAAACTAAATTAAATTAAGTAAAACTAAAAATTTAGTTTCTCAGTCACATTAAGCCACATTTAAGGTGCTCAATATAGCTAAATGGTGCTATTGACTACCATAGGGAACAGTGTAGCTCTAAGGCTCTAATTGTGTGCTTCAGCATTTTCTAAAGAAGGGGAGAAATGTTAAATACTAAGGGAGAGGGAAGATACTAATATCTCCATTTAAATACAAGAAACCAACTCTCTAGGGCCTAAGTCAATTCCCTTTTGGTATTTCAGACTGGAAATTAAACATTGATGAGCAACTCTGAATGAGATTCTCTTTTGCCTCTGGAAACACAGCTTTGAAAGTCTGAATGATCCTATTTCAGTTTGTCTGAGATGTCACCAAATTCATCTTTGAATTATTCATATTCTAACTTCTTAAAAATTACCAAATGCCTGTTTACTATTCAAACATATACTGATAAATGCAATGTTTCAAAAGTTGAGTACCACACCACCCAAATACCCAACTCAACTACAAGAGATAAGTTTTATATATATTTTGTGTGCATCCTCTCCTAGCTCACACACACAGTTATTTATGTGTTTCAGTGAATACCTATATCTAGCTCAATAGGAAGCATTCAAAGTTGCCTTTAAAAGCTTACTGTGTTTTATGTTGGATACCCTCGGAGTTCAGCAGAATTTTCTCTTAGGGAGAGAATGGCTTTTTTGATTAGGCAAAACTTTGTTGGAATGCTTTTTAATTGCAAAATGTTAGTATTGTAGATATAGTCTGAAAGGAAAGAGTCATTACAAAAAAAGTTAAATTGATTTACCCAATATAACAGATGAATATTAAAATTTTGAATCCTTTCCTGGAAAGCTGTGGTTTGGGATCAGGAACTGATACAATAGTGAGGTACAGAAAGCAATCCCTGAAGAGAGAAAGCCTGACCAGCCAACAGGACAGAAAAAAAAAAAAACTGTCAGGAGAGAAATTGATCTACAGGTAGGTCTAGGTTACCTACATGTGGTAGAGATACCCTAGGGATTTAGAGCTAGAAAGTCTTATATTAAGTATTAATTTGTTGCCTCTCTGTGCCATGTTATAACCTTCTTTACATACTCAAAAGCAGTTGTCTTGGGAATACACAATAGCTGTGTATAATTTTTTTTCTGGATAATGAAGGAAGAGACTGTCTATTTTTTGCCTTCAGCAACATGGATTATAATAATGAGCCAACTCAGAATGTAAGACCAGAATAGGAATCAAGAAGCCTGTAGAAGGAGGGTAAAAAGAATCAACATCTTGATAATCGTTGGGGTATTGGGTAGATAACTTGACTACCCACAGTACTTGAGATGGGGCTCCATAAGTTTATTTAAATTAAAAAATACCTTAGAGGACTGTGTAACGTTAAAGTAGCAGATGTCTAGATGACATATTTATTTAAACATGTTTTGTTTGTAAATGTTTGAAGTATATGTGTCTTAAAAACAGTTTCAAGTTGTACAAAATGCTTAGTCATATTCTCCCTATTTTATTTTTAATGACTAAATATTTCACTGCAATAATAAACTATACTTTAATCAGGTTGTTGGATATTTAGGCTATTCCTATTTTTATTAAAATAAATTATATGTCATGACCATCCTTGTATAGAGTTTTTCTACGGATAAATTTCTAGACATTTAATTTCTGAATTAAAATGGCTAAATAAATTAATTTAAAAAGCGAATGTCATAGGTTATGCCAATTTATATTCTGACTCACATCTCATGAGAAAATCCTTTTTTATGTTATGACCATTATCTACCTTCATAACATGACTAATCTGAGAGAGGAAAATTAATGCCTCATGATTTTAATTTTTATTTCTTTTACTACAGAGAATTTGAATATTTTCATTTGAATATTTATTAACCAAATGAATTTCTTCTTGTCAAGATGGTATAATTAATCTCATTTTGATGCATATCCTCTAAAACTATAGCAATGCCAGATAAAACACAAATATAGAAACACAGGAAATAGTTGAGTTAAATACACATTTATCAAGATAAATATGATTGGAAAATTTTCCTTTGCTCATTTTTATCTTGTATTAATGTTTCCAATATTGATTTGTCAGAACCATTTACATGCTAAAGTATAATTTACTGTGTATTTTTAATTTACTGTGTATATTACAAATTATGAATTTCAATGTAGTCTTTTGATCTTTTTTTGATCATATACATGTTTTCTTTTTCATGTTATTAAATATTTTTTAGTCATTTCCACTAGGGTTTCTTTTTTTGTTTCATACTTAGAAGTTCTTCAACATTATTTAAATTTTTTGTTTTGTTTTGTTTTGTTTGTTTTGAGCAGAGTCTTGCTCTGTCGCCCAGGCTGGAGTGCAGTGGCATTAGTTCACTGCAAGCTTCGTCTTCCTGGTTCACTCCATTCTCCTGCCTCAGTCTCCTGAGTAGCTGGAACTACAGGTCCCGCCACCACGCCCAGCTAATTTTTTTGTATTTTCAGAAAAGATAGGGTTTCACCGTGTTAGCCAGGATGGTCTCCATCTCCTGACCTCGTGATCTGCCCGCCTCAGCCTCCCAAAGTACTGGGATTACAGGTATGAGCCACCATGCCTAGCCAAAAGTCCAATATTCTTAATTACTGTGCTTGTATCATAACTTCTCAATAACTTTTATATAAAGACTCAAGTCAGTGCTAATAATTAGGAATTGCAAAGTTTACTGCCATTTGCAATTCCCCCCCACTCATAGAGTATTTGACATTAGATCCAACAATCAGTATTATTTTTTAAAAAACCACAGCCCTGTTTTCTATATTAGCAAAATAAGTCAATATTCAAAAGTCAAACGCTATTATGAAAAATTTCCAACATTTTTTATGATAGTTCATAAAATCAATTTCTTTTGCTTTTTTGCAAAATTAATCATAGGCAGCAAGGATATGTAAAAAATGGAAGCACAAATGTCATCTTGGCTGAAATTAAGAGAAAAAATATGTGTAAATTGTGTCCTAAGGAGTGAAGGTTGAGCAGGGATATGGGCAAAAGTAGAAAGAAGATAGCCATGATTGCTACCTTCAAAAAGAACCAGTAAAACTGCAATTCTCCAAAGTGAACTATATATTCTGAGGTGAAAAATAGAGAATTCTACTTGAAGAAGCAGGACCTAGATCTACTTGTGGAAGCAAGACTTAGATGCATTGAACTTCTCTATACCCATTGAGTTCTGAAAAGCAGGAATGTTGAGCAGAACAAAGAATCTTTTAAATGAACAAACAAAAACATGGGCAATGTTTCAGGTAGTAACTGTGCCTATTTTGAAGGTTAGGGAAATAGAGAGGACATTTCTTTTAGAGTTTGACAGCGCTCAGCCTTTTGCTATGACTAAGGAGAAGTAAAGAATAAAATAACTCCTAAAAAAGTTTTGTTAGCCAAGACACAACTCCAAGCTATTCCCTACAATTGTCTGCAAATAGCTGGAAAATTTACTTTATTGAAAGACGGGTTATTATAGAGAAATTAACAGAAGATCAAGACAAACATACCACAAAACATGATGAAAACAAATGGAAAACAAATGACAGCTGAAGAATACTCAAAAGGAAAATGTTGTCATAAAGCAGATGAAAACATTACATTTCCTCATGCATTAAAAACGTAAGCAATCATATCTATGCAACAAGAATATAAAGCATATATTCAAATACTCAGGAATAGATGATGATAAAACAGAATGGAATATAGTAAGTCCCAAGTTACAGGAGTCAAGTTGAAAAAGTTCTCAAAGATAACACGAGCATGAAATAATAACAGGTTATAATACTTTGAATAAAATAAGAACCAGAGTCTATACTGATAGTAAATATTACCTAAATAAATATACAGTTGTTATAGTAAAATGCCTCACCCCTCTCAGTGCATGTGGGTAAAACATAAGTAACTATATATATTACCTAAATAATAAGGTGTATCTAGTAGATGTTCCTTAGATACCAAGTGTCTCTAATAGATGTATGTCAAACTTTATTGTTGCAGGAAGTCAGGGACCCTGAACGGCAGGACTGGCTGAAGCCATGGCAGAAGAACATAAATTGTGAAGATTTCATGGACATTTATTAGTTCCCCAAAATTAATACTTTTATAATTTCTTATGCCTATCTTTACTGCAATCTCTGAATATAAATAGTGAAGATTTCATGGACACTTATCACTTCCCCAATCAATACCCTTGTGACTTCCTATACTTGTCTTTACTTTAATCTCTTAATCCCATCATCTTTGTAAGCTGAGGAGGATGAATGTCGCCTCAGGACCCTGCGATGATTGCGTTAACTGCACAAATTGTAGAGCATGTGTGTTTGAACAATTTGAAATCTGGGCATCTTGAAAAAAGAACAGGATAACAGCAATCTTCAGAGAACAAGGGAGATAAGACTTGGAGCCTGACTGCACCGGTGAGCCAGGCGGAACAGAGCTACATTTCTCTTCTTTCAAAAGCAAATAGGAAAAATATCGCTGAATTCTTTTTCTCAGCAAGGAACATCCCTGAGAAAGAGAATGTGCCCTGACGTTAGGTCTATAGACAGTCCCCTCAAGGTGGCCACCTTTTATGCTGGAAGCCAAAGGGATGAAATAAGCCCCAGTCTCCTGCAGCACTCCTAGACTTACTAGGATGAGGAAATTCCCACCTAATAAATTTTGGTCAGACAGGTTGTCTGCTCTCAAACCCTGTTTCCTGATAAGATGTTATCAATGACAATGCGTGCCCAAAACTTCATTAGCAATTTTAATTTTGCCCTATCCAGTGGTCCTGTGATCTCACCCTGCCTCCATTTGCTTTGTGATATTTTATTACCTTGTGAAGTATGTGATCTCTGTGACCCACATCCTATTCATGCACTCCCTCCCCTTTTGAAAATCACTAATAAAAACTTGCTGGTTTTACATCTCCGGGAGCATCACAGAACCTACTGACGTGTGATGTCTCCCCCAGACACCCAGCTTTAAACTTTCTCTCTCTTGTACTCTTTCCCTTTATTTCTCAAACCAGTCGAGATGCTTAGGAAATAGAAAAGAACCCACGATAAATATCGGGGGTGGGGTTTTCCCCTGAGACTTTATATTCTAAAAACAGAGGATACATCATCTTTTCATGGGCCCTGAAATTGACCTTATGTTATCACCTCAAAACTTCCATACATTGTTCAAAAGTAGAAATATTATATTAACTGATGTAAATGCTATGAAACTATATGTTTTTAAAAATTCAGATAAGAAGAAAACATAGCTTCAGGGGTGGGAAGAAGGGGACACTTTTAACTTGATTCAAAAGCAAAAAGTAAAAATGCTAGACTATTATGATAATGAAGACACCTAGGGACATAGTCAATGTAACACTCAGTGGGAAATTATTTATATTTAGAAATATTTTAATGCATTTACATTAACAAATGAGAATTAATATTAATGTGAGAATTAAATGTTACCAAATCAACAAGTTTGGAAAAGACTACAAAGCAATTAAAGAGAAGGATGAAATTAAAGATATGAAAAGATGCTCCGTCTCACTCATAGTTAAATACTGTATGTCAGAACACTGTTATCCTGTTTCAGTCAAGCAAATTTATAAGAGTTGAAAAGTTGATAACCTTGTTGGCAAGGGTATACAGATACTGGCACTCTCTTGCTTGTGGGTGATAATATAAATGGGTATACACTTTTAGGAGTGTATTTTGACTAATGCCTGGCACAAATAACTAACATATCCCTTCACATAGAGGAAATTCACCTCTAGGTATTTGTACTACAAGTACACTTGCATATGTGAGAAAGACTCACATGATATTGTTGTTTGTTGAATTATTGTTTGTGGTATAACAGTTTAGCAACAACCTAAAAGTATATCAATAAAGAACTCATTAAATAAAGTATATGGTATATCAACCCAAGCAATGGAATACTACACAACCAAATGAATGAATAAGGAAGTACTTTTGGTAGTAACAGTATTAATACCCAATGTATATACCATCAAATATAAAAATAATATGTAGAAGAGATTATAAAATAATCTACCATATGCTTTAAAAAGCAAAAGAAAAACATGTATATTTTTATTTTATAGATGCATAGAATATTTCTAAAATTATTTCTTAAGAAATTGATTATGATCATTGTCTCCAGGAAAGGAATTTTAATAAGTATATTCTGTATATACTTTAATAATAATTTAATTTTATATTTAAATAGGATTAAGTTATTTTCAAAAAGGAATGTAAAACAACAACAAATAAAGAAGAAAATATATTGTTTTATTATATCTTATGTTCAAGCACTGGAGTGTTATCTCTAGCACCTGGGAAATGCACTAAAAATAATGGAGTTAATTAAAATGCCCTCTATATGCTAAAAAGTGAGTAAACAAGCCCAGTGGGTCCATTTTCTTTTTAAAACTCCATTATTATATACTTGAATAAATGGTAATTAATCCCTTAGAATCAGGTTTATCCCTGAAATGTCATCACCTGTTTCTTACTGTTTATACAGTATTTTAGTGATAAAAGAATATAATATGATGCATTAGTTTGGCCCATGGCTTATTTCTATTGCTGCTCTTTATAACTGGTAGACTTTTAATATTTAAGGACAGATCTCTCAATAACTAGAATTTTTCATTAAAAACTGAAATTTCTTTCTATCTAAATTCTAAATGACCATGATTTAATTTAAATTAGAAATAGCACTCTCTCATCATCCTAGAATGTTTGAAACTAATAAGAATAATGAAGATTTTGTTTTAAATTCATATGTGTGCATTTATGTGCATATTTATTTTAATGTGTATGTAATACTACGGAAACATATTACTTTCTATGATAGGTAAAGCTGGACTCTATGGAAAGTCCCCACTTTCTAGAAACTTTATCGCCTATTTGAAGCCTCAATATAAGCTTTGATACAAGACAGAATAGAAATAGTATTGAAAGTAAATATTGGAAATGTGAATACTGGACGTAAGAAACCTAGGTAAGAGAGAATTCACTTATGCTTATTGCTGAGAATCTCTCTGACCACATTCTGGAAGCTTCTTAGAAGATGTAGAATTTGAGTTGAATGGAGATGGGAGAGTACAGGTTAAGAAACAAGAGAATATCTTCCTATTTTAACTAATTTAATGGCTGTACCATTTATTAATATGCCTTCAATTAAGAATTTTGTTCTTATAAGTAGTTTATGTGAATCCAGTATTATAATACAATTGTTAAGAGGTAAGTAGCCTGGAGTTCAAATAAGCTCAACCACTGATTAGCTGTGTAACTCTTGAGCAAATTTCTTGCTATTGGAAACCCAGTTTCCTCATCTATTAATTGTTTATAATAACACCTACTAATGAGGTTGAGAAGATTGAATGAGAAAAATTACATAAATGCTCAAAGTAATGCTAAAATGCTAGCTATTAACACGTTGTGTTATAGAAATGATTAACCTATTTTGAATTAATCCATTCTAATTTATTTTAATCTTCAGATTTGTTCATGAGTGTTAGATTACTTATTAAGTCTGTGGTCACTTAGTTAGGTTCTTGATGGCATACCAATTAATATTAGATACATAAAACAGCTTTTTGTTTGCTTAAATGGTGAATCTTATTCTATGTTCTTAGGGAAATTCAGTTTTTTAATCTATTCCAAAGATAGGAAACCACTATTTGATTCTTCAGCTTGAACTTTAATATTCAGACATGATAGCTTCCAAATAAACTTCAGAAATGATACTCGTGTGGGGGAAATAGAATGTCAGAATGCTTCAGATGGGCCATAGGACTGTAATTCTAATTATTTAGGGTGTTAAATTCGGATAAATAGCTGTCTTGACTGACTCAGTGTTTATAAGCACTTTTGATCCAATTTTCCTAAGGTGGTGCTCCAAAGGAAGAAAAAACCCTCTAAATGTTAATATAAACATGTTTAATTATTGCTTGACAGTCAACCAGCAGCACTGTGCAAGGAAAAGTGAATTGGAAAAAAAAATAAATTCAGGAGTAAGTGCAATTAGGTGTTTAGCACCAGATATATCAGCAATGGTGCTGCTTTTCCCCATTCATTCTCCTGAGAAGTGGAATTAACAAGTCCAAATATGGATTCCAAAAGGGTACAGGGTACAGTGAAATTAAGTGGCATCACATTAGTACTATTATCCAAAGCAATCCATGATGACAGGGATGGATAGGAACACAGTAATGTTTCTGAGTAGCATATAGTACATCACTACAAAACTTGCCCAATTTTTTAACCCTGCACAATTTTCAATGTAGCTTTGTAGTTCCTCCCATGAAAAGGTAGCATCTATCTCCCTATTTTTGACCTGGGCTAGCTTTTCGACTTGTTTCGCTACAAAGAATGTGGTAGAAGTGACGGTGTGTCAGTACTGAGTCCAGCCCTCAAAAGGCCTTGAATTTTTCTCTCTCTTGAACTTCTGCTTTCTCCATTAGAACATGCCCAGGTCAAACTGCTGAAGAATTTAGGTACAGTCACCCTAGAAACTAAACGGCACTTGATTGCAGATGTGTGACCAGCTGAGAACTAAACATTTTCCCAGCTGAGCCCAGTTTAAATTGTTCAACTCCAGAATTGTGAAGTAAATAAAAGGGGTTGTATTAAGACACTATACTTATAAAATTGGCAAGAGTTACAGTTAGGTGAAGAGTTTCTTAACAGTCCTGGATAATCTATCTGGTTTGGACCTAGGTCTTAGCCAACATTGAAGAGTACAAAGTGGGATCTTGTTTCAACAGTAAAGGGAAAATTGGTAAAAGCTAGAAAATTTTCAGAACTCAATCTAGCAGACTAAGAGTAAAGGCCAGGGTTAGGTTTCAAGCTTAGCAGGGAACTGGAGTGAAATCAGTAACCTATACCTGAGATGTGGTCACCCAAACTGGGGAAAAAAAAAAGAAAAAAAAAAAAATTCCCACTGAAATTCAGTGAAAAGTAGAGAGTTTAGAGCTCACAATAGTTGATAGTTTGATCAATTCTAGGTCCCTCCCACTGGCTGTCTTGAGGCTGACAGCAGCCTTACTAAGAACTGGACAAAGCTAAGCTTGCAGGTGGCAGTCTTCAGTCACCGAAGCTGATGGAGAAAGGTATGAATGAGCAGGGAGACAGGGAGACAAGGAGACAATGAGAAAGTTTAGTGCTAAGCAGAGGTGGTAAGAAGAAACTTAGATATCTTCTGTCTGCCTCTGCCTTCTCATTATCACTTCCCTCCTCCTTTACTTTCACCACGTTGAGTCTATTTTTCAATTTTTTTTAATCCTACTTACTTAAATTTAAAAAAATAATTTCAACATTTATTTTAGAATCAGGTGCACGTGCAGATTTGTTACGGGCATATATTGCAACTTGTTGAGGTTTGGAATACGAATGATCCCATCAGCAATATAGTGAGTATAGTACCCAACAGTTAGTTTTTCAACCCTTTCCACCCTCCTACCTAGTCCCCAGTGTCTATTGTTGCCATCTTTATGTCCATGAGTACCCAATGTTTAGCTCCCATTTGTACGTGAGAATGTGTGGTTTTTAGTTTTCTGTTCCTGAGTTAATTCACTTGGGTAATATCCTCTAGCTGCACCCATGTTGCTGCAAAGGACATGATTTTGCTGTTTTTTATGGCTGCACATACTGAGTAAACTTTATCTTACGTTATTAAAAATGTATGGATATAAGGCAAGGTATTGTCATCAGGTAAGTCTATACATGGCTATTGTGTTATTATAACAGATAAAGAAGAGACATAAGTAATGGATAATACCAAAGAGTTAATACAAATATCTGACAACTTTGTCTTCGAGACTAAATACAGAATGGAATCTTTAGAATGTTCACAGAAACCAACAAGGAGGCCCAACAATTTGGGTGAATAGCATCAAGTTAACAGACACTGGAGAGGATGCTCTGGATACATCCTCATCTGGAGTAATTATCTTATATTCTGGACAAGTTTTTAAAAAGATCAATAGCACCTGGGACAAATGAATAAAAGGGTGTTCAGATTTTGAAAGGTCTGGCAATCCTGATTGTGGGAAAGAATTTGTGAGTATGTATAATTTTTAATATAAAAAATAGGAGGCACAAAGTGAAATGGCATGGTCTTTGAATATGTAAAGGTCAGGAGTGTGACTATAGGTTTATTCTGTGTGTCTCCATGGCAAAAATATAGACAGGACAGAGAAGCAGACATCAGACTGCAAAGGATACAAGCTGAAGAAGGGAGAGAAACTTAAACTTTAAAACAAAAATGCAGTTTATTGGAAAATTATTTACTAAGTGAGATGATGTTGTGTGACTTGAAGTTTTACTGCATAAAACTTGAAAAGTCAAAGGGCTTCTTGGAGTAGTCATTCAAAGTCAAGGGAAGCACCAACCAACGCAGTAAGCTTAAAGAGACAGGGAGAGAGAATAATAAGGATGCTTCCTGACTATTGCATAAAATATTTTTCTCATGCAATGATTGTATAAGGTTTCATGTTTTGTAAAATAATGCTTTATTTTCTTACATTTATTATCTTTTGAATTCAGTTAATCAAAGCAAATGGCAAGGCAAGAGATATTGTTCATGTAGTGGACCCTAAACATCTCCCCGTTCTGGGTTCTGATCTACCAACAGATGTGGATAGCATAAGTTCTAAACCAGTGAAACAGCTGTATCATTCAAATCACACACATTGTTTGTTTGTTTGTTTATTTATTTTAGAGACGGAGTCTCGCTCTGTTGCCCAAGCTGGAGTGCAGTGGAACGATCTCGGCTCACTGCAAGCTCCGCCTCCTGGGTTCATGCCATTCTCCTGCCTCAGCCTTCCGAGTAGCTAGGACTACAGGCGCCTGCCACCATTCCTGGCTCATTTTTCTATTTTTAGTAGACACGGGGTTTCACCTTGCTACCCAGGATGGTCTCTATCTCCTGACCTCGAAATCACACACATTGTTAAAATCAGTTGTCTTACCAAGACACCATAACTATTTGAAAAAAATCATTAAAGCTAATTTGTACATCATTTTGACTAAAATGCACACTATAATTTTCTGATATTTTTCTTTAAACTCATTGGGCAGTACTTAGGATATATCTATTTGAATTGAAATATAAGAGTTTATTATCACTAATAAGGTAAGGGCCCTAAATGCAAAAGAAACACAGGTCCAGGTGAGCTATTACAGTCATTTGGTTACATTCTGGAAAATAAATGAAACTTGTATACCCTGTCATGTGTCGATGTCCATTGAAAGACGCTAGGTATTATTGAGGTTGAATTTTGACTGTGAAGAAATAGAATCTATATAGCATGAAAGCATACCCAACTGGAATGCTGGCTCAAACAAAGAGAAAAAAGCAGCCCATTATCTAGTTTTTAAAATAATAATAACATTTCAAAAGGACTTCTTTTTTAGTTAGTTCTTAAGCACACTTGAGGTCACTTCTCTGGGCAGGGAAGCGACTGGTAGTATTAGCAACTCTTCTCTCTTTTTGTCAGGATGTTTTCATGAGTATTTTTCACAGTTGATGAGTAATTTGATTCATTTTCTTTGAGGAGCATTATCTTCACCAGAGAACAAAAACAGCCTATATTGGGAAATTAATTTACTTTTCCAAAAGTCTGTGAAAAGTTGGAAAGAATTACCATGAGTCCATTGAGGAATAAACAGCCCTCAATCTTGAATATAATATACCCATTGCTCTTTCAGGATTTACCTATTTACAATGCCAATCAAGGTCATAGAACTTTATGTTTTAGTTGCTTAGAATATTCATGGAATAAAAATAAGCTGTATTTCTTTTATTCTACTTGAAGTTATTTATTCAGCCTCAGGAATCACTTCCTAAGACAGAAAGAATCTTATTTTCTCTATACTTTTTTAAGTCTTTCTGAGGTGGAATATACCTTTGGGGTGGAAGAGCATTATTTCAGCTATAAGAGATGAAAGAAAAAAAAAAAGACAATAATTATTAGCATCACCCTTTTCACTCCTTGGGCAGCTAGTTCATCACAAAGATCCATGCTGTATTTAAAATTTTCAAATTACTGCCAAGGAATTTGCAAATCATACATGTTTTTCAGGGAAATCGTCTATATTCTTTTCTCTTAAAATTAGGAAAAATATTTTCAAAATTTCGTTCATACCATCCACAACTATTATGTAATGTTTGGATAAAACTGATTTTTCTTTACAAAATCTAATGCTATTTTCTTTACAGTTACCCTTTCTTTAGATACACACACATACACACACGTATGCATGCGTGCACACACACACACACGCACACACAAAGACTGTTTTCATTTGAATTACACACAGATAAATAGCAAATTAATTTCATTCAATCAGACATCCAGAGTCTCGCTTGACTCACCGCTCCCCTAAAAATATAATTATTACATAAAAAAAGATTTTCAAGATCTAGAAGATTCATTTCTTTCTTGAGTAAATCAAAGTTTCCTTCAGTTTTATATTCAGTAATTACAATGCTGATATGGTCTGTAAAATACTTTATTTTTCTGATTATTGTTGTGATACTTAAAAATACTTTTGATTTGAGATCCCTCTGTCTCTCTTACTCCATCTCTCCTTCTCTCTCCTCTTTAATTTTTTGCTAAGAGCATGCATTACAGGTCTTACCTAGAAGAAAATGCAGGAGATACCTACTAATTGTCATCAGGCTAATTTGTGATTCAGAAATTGCTGGAATGCAAATGTCAATCTGACTTCCTGCTTAAAATAAGTCTTTTAAAAATGTCTAAATTACATTGAGACTAAGGAGCAATTTCTCTTATTGAGCCATTGTACTTGTACAAAATGATCAGTGATGCATTACATTTGTAGAAGGAAAATCAGAGGATGTGAGAGAGAACATAAAGTAATCATCTCAACAGTAAGGATCTTAAAAATGCCTAGTAAAGAATAATTCACAAGCAACATTTCCATTACGGTAAACGAAATTTTCATTAACTCTGCTTAGCCATAAAATGTGTTAATTTTTCATGGATAGTTTGGTTATCAGAATCAGTCACAATTTCTCCTGGATTTTTTAGATAGGTAGATAGATAGATGTGTGTGTGTGCGTGTGTGTAGCTACAAAGATAAAGCTTGAATTCCCATTTTAAAATATAAATGGACAAACTGTTTTTTGAAAATGTTTGAAACTGAGGCACAGAAAGTAGAGGTAATCATACTTTACTGATTAATTGGTTTATTGATTCATTTTTACACCCCTTCCTTCCCTGTTCCTATTTCTGTTCCTTCATCAACATCAGCTGCCTTGGTGTGTCAGGTATGCACATTTTAAAAATACGTGGTACTATTTTGTAATATATACTGAGCTATAGGCCTCTTCTTTTCTTATTATATTCACTCAGCTTGTTTATATGACAAGTACCCATGGCTCTCCGTTTATGTATAGTCTGTCACTTCTAAAAGCTGCAAAGTTTTCCATAGTGTCATAGATTAGGCAAGAATATTGATTTTAAAAGATGGCTATATTCATTTCTATTGCTGCTGTGATGAATAACCACCAACTTAGTGACTTAACACGTATTTATTCTTCCACGCTTCTGGAGTTCAGAATTCCAAAATGAGTTGGCAGGACTGTGTTCCTCCTGGAGTCTCTAGGAGAACCCATTTCTTTACCCTCTGTAGTTTCAAGAGGTCAACTGCATTCTTTGGCTTTTGACTCCTTCCATCTTTAAATGTCTCTCTGTATTTAAAGATGCAATGTAGCATGTTTAAATGTCTCTCTCTGATGCCAGTTTCTGTTATCACATCACCTTCTCTGACTCTGATGCTCCTTTCTCCCTCTTAAAACAACATTTGTAATTATGTTGGGCCCACCTAGAAAATCCATGATAATTGCTCCATTTTAAAATCCTTAATCAATCATAGCTGCAAAGTTCCTCTTGCCATGTAAGGTGACATATTCATAGATTCTGGGGATTAGGATGTGGCATCTGTGGAAAGCCATTATACTGCCTACCATAATGCCAGAAAAAAAATGGAGATGGGTCCGGATTCGATCCTTGACTGTTACCATCTTTCCTGTTACTCCTTTGGGCAGGTTGTGCTATTTCAAGAGAGTACAGAAATTCTCCAGAAAGCAATGTACCTCACTGACTGCAGACTTCTCATGAACCCGTTGGAAATCTTATCAAGGCTTCAACATGTGTTCCAAAAGCCTCCTCCTTGTTATCATTCCATTACCAGTGATGCCGCAACACCAGTATATAATGTGTTTCTAACACATAACCTTCTCAAATGTCATCATCTTCCTATTTTAGCAAGCTAACCATTTTTGTCTGGTTTTGCTACTCCTGGCTTCTCCAAGCCTTCATTTCCTTCCTGCTCACAGGTTACCCAGCTCCGTTGCTTAAATGACCCTGATCTTTCCTGAACAGAAGACTGGGTGGTATTGTCTGGTGTATTCTTCTTTGGGTGTTGTTTTTTGAAATAAACATAAGAAATCCTTATGGTGAAGAACATGAAGATTTATTTACCTTCTTAAGATGGTCAGGCACACTGCTACATCGGTGAGGGGAAAAAAATCACACCAATTACAGAATTAGATTTCCCTACCAAATAAGCTGACATACTTTATTGTTTAATAGTTTTGTTGATTATTTTGGTTATACTAGCTTTGTGGGATTAAGGACAGTAGCCTATGAGGGTACCCAAATCACGGGTGAACACTGAAAAATCCTGCCAATTCAGATAGGCATGTGTAATGTATATTAACATACTTACATGTACTGATTGATTATCAGCTTTTTCTGCACCTTGTGCCAATTGACCAGCTTTTTCTTCTTTTTGCTATGCTGGTGGAATGCAACTGATTCAAATGCTTTTTCTTTCAAACAATTTTTAACTTCACTTCTGATTGGCTTGTGGCCCCTGCTGATTGACAAGCAAGTCTACAGCTGTGGGTTCTCTTTTGAAGCTATTTTATCTTTTCTCTTTGACTTTCCTTTAATTTGATTGGATTCACTCTTGGAGCACCCTGTGGAAAGAACCCTGATTACTCTCTATTCCCCTGCAAGTTGGTAGACGGCAAAGCACACTCAGAGGTCTTATCCCTCCTTTGTTAGGATGGGCCGCCTGCAAAAGCCCTGGGAATGCTTATCTGTGCTGGCAGATAACTGCTCCCAGGTTTAAACTTCAAAGGCAAAACCCAGGCAGCCCCAAAGAAGGAAACTTCAGTCAGCTTCAAGGGGTGAGTGAGCTGGTCCTGTGGCTACTTTTGGAAATATGAAAGGCACACTGAGAAATCAGGCTAGTCTTAAGATCTTGAGGTCACTTTTTTACAATTGTGTGGTAACTGCAGGGTCCTGGGTAGTGGGGGGACCAGCTCCTTCTTTACAGGCAAAGACAATGACACTCTCTGCTGGAGGACTGACATTGGGTACAGGTACTGACTTTGTGACCAAAGAGTCAGAGGGTGCAGTGAGAAGGTGGGCTCCCACAGGACCATTCATTAACTGCAACCTGACCAGGAGGTTTCTGCTGAACAGGAGTGATTTATGGCTGAAACTGAAAAATCACTTGCATATAGCAACTATGGCTCAAGGTTCTACGGGAAATTGTCACCAAATATATATATTTTTTTACCCCAAGCATGGATATCTGTTAATGTCTGTAGTATATTTTTCTAACCCTAAAGTTTAGATGGCTAGAATGTCAAAGAAACAAATAGTCTCAAGTTCAGCCTCTCCCTGCCACCAAAGATCATAATGACCATTTCTTTTCCATTTTCTCTTCCCTTCTCTCTCACATATATATCTTCCATATATTTATAGATGTAGACATATAAAGCAATTGGACTCACTCATGGAACATACAGTAAAAGGATCGATTATTCCCTTTTTCACTGCCAGTATGTATATACGAAAGAAAGAGAAAGAATAGAGCAAGCCCCTCATTCTCACTGCCATGAGCCTCTACTTACTTTATGATAGTCTTTATCCCATCGTCAGTTTCTTAACTTCGCTAAGCATTATTTAGTCTCATCAAAAAAATAAGTGTCATAGTAGTAGTATCAACCTTGCATGGTTATTGTAAGAAGCTAATGAGAGAATATGATTGAAGTATTCAGCAGATGTAATTGGTTATCATATTTATTGTCACCCCCCTTCCTGATTATTATAAGAAAGGCTCTGGCTCATTGTGTTTGTATGTGTGGGAGCTGAGATTGAAAAAAAAAAAGAGGGGGAAGGAGGTTAATCTAGTTCCCACACTCACAGCTGCTGTCCATGCCTTATGATTAGATCTCTCGGCCTTGTTGTCTTTTCTGGTCACTTTCCTTTTGATCCTTTGAGCTTTGTCCTCCTACTTGGTTGCTGTCCACTCATTGTCAATTTCCAGACCGCAGATCTTCATGATGCCTGGGGGTGGCCATCAGTGCTACTGCTGTGCCTGCCAAACTCCAGTCTCTGGGGCTTTTCTTGCTTGGCTAACATAGAATGCCTTTCATTCTATGAGCAACTGTCTCATCGGGGGTTCCCCTACCAGATACTATAGGCTCCAAATGCCAGCTTTCTTCTTCATGATAAGCATTATGAGTGGAAAGAGGGTAGAATAGAGGATCAGGTTGGTAGATGGTCAGAGAGAAAGAGCCTCACATGACACCTGGAATCACTGACCTCTTTTACATATGGGCTATTATTGCCCAGTGAACCCACTCTACTTGTCTTTTAGATGAATAATGAATATGTAAAGGGCTCGTTTTATGTTCTACCAGTCCAGCTATCTGTAGGAAAGGCTACTGTATCTGAATATTAATTGTGAAAGAAGTTACATTTTTCCACAGGGTTTCTGACACTAACATTTGTGTTATTATTAAAAACACTCTCAGGCTTGATGTTGTCAAATCACAGTGAACAAGCTCTCTATATCCAGGGGTTTACCAACAAGGATGCTAAGACTTGCATAAGTACATTGCAGTCCTAATTCAGTGCCTGGAAGACAAATGTTACCTTCATATTAGGAGCAGAATACCCAGCAATATGTTTTTTATTTCCTGTTTTAGAAATGACATATTAGCTATTTACAAATAATGTGTGATGAACCGAGAGTTTGTGTTAATTCTGTTTACCTGAGGTCCAATAAAATAATAATCAAATAAAATATTAGAAGAGGGAAGTCTGTTATTTCTCTTTATACAAAGCCACTGCTGACACATTGAGATTTAATCACAGAGACTTTATATGTGACTGAGTTCATTCTGTTTTCTTCTAGAACACTCTCCCCCTCTTCCTCCTTATCCCACCATTCAAGCACCTCCCAAACTTCCTTCTGCATACACAGATATGCACACATCTATGGAGCTCAGCTTTTGCTCTGTGTTATCTGCAGGCCCATAATGTGGACCATATTTGCAGATATAGTTTAGCACAGCCATAGTATCTTTCTATGATACCCTTGGCTGTTATCTCACCTTTTTGGCCAGGGACTACTGAAGCACATTAGTTGTCTTCAGACAATCTGCCTCCTTGAATCGTAATTGTGGATCTCAAGTATAAGTGCTGAACATCATTCAACAATCAAAGTAAAATCTTAAAATCTACAGTTAAAATATATTGGTCTTGGTTGGAGGAAGTGCAATGAGTTGCAATTTGGTAGCAGTGGTGATGGGTGAAGTGGAGCTGACTCTATGATATGGCTTGGTTGTGTCTTCACCCAAATCTCATTTTGAATTGTAGTTCACATAAGCCCGAGGTGTCATGAGAGGGACCTGGTGGGAGGTAATTGAATTATGAGGCTGTTACTCCCATGCTGTTCTCATGATAGTGAGCTCTCACAAGATCTGATGGTTTTATAAGGGTCTTTTTCCTCTTTGCTCAGCACTTCTCCTTTCTGCCGCCATGTGAAGAAACATATGTTTGCTCCCCCTTATGCCATGATTGTAAATTTTCTGAGGCCTCCCCAGCCATGCTGAGCTGTGATTCAATTAAACTTCTTTCTTTTATAAACTACCCAGTCTCAGGTATGTCCTTATAGCAGCAGGGACTAGTGAGGCACATTAGTTGTCTTCAGACAGTCTGCCTTCTCAAATCATAATTGTGGATCTCAAGAATGGACTAATATACTCTATTTTTCCTAAAGGATATCATGCAATCAAGAAACAGTCACTTGGTGCATCTGGCATGCCAGGATCTGGTATAAGGAGTGGAGATGCAACCTTGAATAAGACAGAAAAGTCTCTGCCTTTCTAGAGTTTACCATGTAGTCAGGAATACAGGCAAATAAAGAACACATTGTATTTACAATATACTAGAGTGTGTTAAGTGTTCTGATATAAAAAGTACAGAGTTCTAAAGGATCACATATGATAAAAGCCTAAGTTTCCTGGATGATTGTATGTTCAGCAGTGGTTAGGAAAAGATGTTTGAAGAAAATGCCACCAAAGCTGAGATCTAAATGATAAGGAGGAGTTAACCAAGACATCAAAAGTGGGGAGCATGTTCCAAGCAAAGAAGCAGTATGTAAAGGCAAGAGAATGTGACTCATTCAGGGAAGTGAAAGTCATTACATACAGGTAAAGTAGAAGGCACAATTGCAGAAGAAGTGATCAGAGAGGAAACTGGGGATTTGAATAAGCTCAGATCATGTATACCCTTCAAATTCATATTAAATAATTTGAACATCATTCTAAAGGCTTGGAGATAAGAAGGATATATGGTTAGATCATTCTGGCTGCAGTGTACTGAAAGGATTCGGAGGGGAGTAGAATGGAAGCATAGTGACCAGTTAAAAGACTCCTGCAGACATTCAATACACGGCTGATAGTGGCCAGAACCATGACTATAGGTAATATGGTAGGTCAAATGATAACCCCTCAAAGATGTCCACCTCCTGATACCTGGAACCTGTGAATATGTCATGTTACATGGCAAAGGCAATTGCAGTTACAGGTGAACTTTAAAATAATCAGCTGACTTTAAAAGAAGAACATTATTCTGGATTATATGAGTAGGCCCAGCATAATCACAAGGGCTCTTTAAAGTAGAAGTGAGGCAGAGGAGGAAGTTTGAGTCAGAAATTTGAAGATGCCATACTACTTGCTTTGAAGATGTAGAAAAGGGGCTATGAGCAGAGAAATTTAGGAAGACTTCAGAAGCTGAAAAAGGTAAGGAAATTATTTCTCCCTTAGAAACTTCAGAAGAAATGCAGCCATGTTGATACCTTGATTTTGGTCTAGTGAATCCCATTTTGGATCTCTGACCTCCAGAACTGGAAAGAATGAGAATATTGCTTTAAGGCACTAAGCTTGTAGTAATTTCTATAGCAGCAGTAGGAAACTAAGAAGGGATGGAAAGAAGTAGAGAATGCTGAGAGACATTTAGGTGGTAGGAATGAGAGGGCTTAATGTTCAATTTAACATGCAAGAGGAAAGTGAGCTAAGAGGGGTCATCTTTTCAAAAATGGTTTTTTGTTATATTAATCAAAAGTAGAGAAGTCTTCATACCAATGTAACCTATAACATACCAATGTAACCTATAACAATACATTCAACTACTATATTTGACTCAAAATAACAGTAAATAATATTATAGATATTAAAGGCAGAGATGGATAAAATTTACACAATGATCAGTGACTTGTTTCTCTGGGTATTTGATATCAATACTTCTCCATTAGACTGATAAAGGATTCATATAGTTCAGATGTTGATATTCAGCCAAATGTCACTTATAAGTAAATAAAATGAAATGTTGAATTTCGGGCACATTATATAAATAACTGCTGCCACAAAGTTGTAACATGTTACATGTTCTAGAAAAGCCCAATATGCCTCTTAAGAGTGATGGACATAATTTAAATACTAAAATAAAGTAAAACTTTTAGAGAAACTTGGTGAGATTTAATTACTAAATTGAAAAGAAAACAGAAAACAGAATATGAAAAGCAATGATTAGTATTGTTTTAGAATTAGATAAGCATGACGGGCAGCTACACAACCCCAGAGTATTGTCAGATCAATGGTCTTCTCTTCAAGTCTTTCATGCCCATCTTTTCTCTTTCCTCCCAGAATTATTCTTTGCCTTCTCTGTGGTTCAATGACATGCACCTCTATTACATCAGGTTTCATATTCTTCACTAGATTACAGCTATTTATACATGTGTCCTTTCTTTCCACAAGATTTCAAACACTTGAAGACAGGCAATCTTTTATTTTTGTTTCTTCATCTAGCACGATGCCTTCTATGAAGAACCTAGTGAGTGATGAAGAAGGTAGATTCAGTAGCAGAAGAACTGGGTCAAGGATTTAACTTCATGCTTCACTAATTATTGATGTAAGCTTGGGAAACATCATTTCACATCCTGATGCCTTAGTTTTCTATTTCAAAACTTCATGACTCAAAATATAAGGCAGAACATTTCAAATGACCAAATTGTTCAGATGAACTGAGTTACGTTACAACTGTGCTTAAAGTATTGCCATTCAGCTAATTACGAATGTTGATGTGCTAAGTGGTAGATACTATTGAACTGCTGAAAAGAAGTTGTATAGGTTGTGGAAAGAAAGAAAAAAGAAAGAAGGAGAAAGATGAAAAGACTAGAGGGAAGAGAAACATTTTTGGGGAAAACTGATATATCTAAAGGAAATTGGATTAAATTTCTTACATGGGTTATGCTATGTAAATTTCCTCTCTGTCTCTCCATGCAGTTTCAGTTAAGTATTATTTTTCTTTTAATGCTTTGTGGAGTTGGATCTATCTTTAGAACACCTCAGAGCTCTGACTGTGACCTAGAGGCAGGCCCTGGGCAAGAGTAAATGACAGCAGAAAACTGCTGTACACAGCCTAAAGAGCCAATAAATATACGAAACAATTACCCATTAATTATTCTTGCATTTTTAAAATATAAAATTTTATAACATCCTCCATTTTTTTAATGCTAGTCAAGACATCGTACTCCTGAGCATTATTTCAGGCAAATTGTGTACTCATGTCTTCAGAGTTTCCTACAGGGGAAAGCTACAAGGATCTGAATTTTAAACAGTGACACAATGAGGAGAGGTATTTGACACACAGACATTGTGATCTGGATTTTACTTAACTCTGTTGATATGTAAGGTAAACACCAACTATCTTGTTGTAAATATAATTCCAACTTTCTATTTTAGTAAACTGGGCACATTTTTACAATGTGAGCACACATATGTTCTCACAATCCAGATCAAGAGAAAGACATTAGTAGCATCTCGGATACCTAGCTAACGACCTCTCTCAGGTATTACCTGCCTTCCTCCTCAAAGGTAACCATTATTCTGACTTCTAGCCTCACCTGATTAGTTTTGCTTGTTTTTGAGCATTGCATGAAATAACTCATTCCTATGAACTCTGGTATTTGGCACACTTTGTCCCTGAGATTTGTCCAGGGTTTGCAGGTAACAGTAAGCCATTCATTTTCATTGTATGTTATCTTCTGTGATACAAATAGGCCATAATATATGTATGCATTCTACTTCCTATGGCCATTTGGATTGTTATATATTTTAAAGCCACCTAGTTAGGTGTATATAATTTTCGAATCTATGTTTCTATTGAATTGCCTTTTATTAATCTGAGAATATTCCCCTGTATCTTTAATATGTTTTTCACTTCAGTGATACTTGTCCATAAGTAGAATCTTTGCCCCTGGTATATCTTTTTCATTCCTTCACTTTCATTTCTTTATGTTTACTTATTTAAAATTATTTCTTATAAATGGTATATGGTTGGTATAGGGAAGGAAAAAATAAGTTTTCCTCAACCCTTCCAAGTTCTCGGCTAGGGACCTTATAATAAAAGACAGATTAATAAGATAAAAACAAACAGAAGTTTATTAACATGTATATTGCATAGATACTCGAGAGATACCTATGAGGAAATCTCAAAGAGGTGGCTTAAAAATTCAGCTTATATAGATAGCATCTTCAACAAAAAACAATAAATTTTTAGAGAAGTGACAAGACAAAGGGAAAAGGCCTTGGGTCTCTATGGGTGGCAAAATGTGGGAAGGCATATATAGAAATAAACTAATGATAGATAAAGGCTAATTAGGACAGTTATGTTATGTAGATTTCTGTGGTACCCCCTCCAGGCAGATAAGGGTGTCTGGTGATTAATTTTTGTCCTTTCTGGTATAAGAGGGGAGGAGGGATACCTTTATAAATTTATGTTCTGCTTTTTGGCAAATAGGGAGCAGGCAGAGGACTTTTCTTACACCTGCTTCCTTTCAATTGCTTTCAACTTAAAATGATCTTATGCCAAAGTGGCATATTTTTGTGTACCATATTCTGTTGTAATGGGCTATTATTTTATTGTCTAATTTTCTAATTGGAGTTCTTAGTTCATTTATGGTCATTATTAAGTGTAACTGTAAAATCTTTTTATTTATTTTCTATTTGTTCCATCTTTTTTTCTTTATTCCTCCTTTTTGCTCTGTCTTCTATTGATCAAGTTGTTTTATTATTATACATATTCTCCTCTTATTAGGATTTTAGTTATAATTTTACAATTTTTGTATTTCTCTTTTTCTTCTTTTTCTTCCTCTTCTTCTTCCTCTTCCTCTTCCTCCTTCTCCTTCCTTCTCCTTCCTTCCCCTTCCTTCTCCTTCTCCTCCTTCTCCTCCTTCTCCTCCTTCTCCTTCTCCTTCTCCTTCTCCTTCTTCTTCTCTCGAGACAGTGTCTAAGTGTCTAACTCTGTCACCTAGGCTGGAGTGCAGTGGCATGATCATGGCTCACTGCAACCTTCACCTCCCAGGCTCAACAATCCTTCCACCTTAGAATCTCCCTAAAATTAGTACTTTTACCATTTTCTAGCTGATATAAAAATTTACAACAGTTTAACTCATTCAACACCTTATTATTTTGATATTTGTACATGTTACCAATCGCACACGATATTTTTATTATTGTTATCAAGTCATTAATAATTTATATTTGATCATTAAATTTACCATATCTGGTGCTCTTTATTTCTTCTTTGAAGCTCTGGGCTTCCATCTGGGATCATTTTCCTGTAAGCTTTACTATATATAGAAGGATAAGTCTTTTGATAACAAATTCTTTTAGCTTTTTTCTTTGAAAACATCTTTACTTTATCTTCATTTTTGAAAAGTATTTTGCTAGGTTAGAACTATCACTCTTTTTTTCCCCTAAGGAATGCTCTAATTTTCACTGTGGATTTTAGATATATTTACTATCATCTGTTCATTCATCTCAACTATAAAATCAAACAAACAAAAAGGAAGGCAGTTTCTGTTAGCCTCACTAACTGAAACATCCTTGAAGTAAGAGACTAAAAGAGAGCTAGTTATTTTTGATGAAACAAGAATAGGAAATAAAATGGAGAAAGCACAAATTTATTATCAGAAAAGCATGACAATATCACAGTTTTAAATTTGGATGCGTGAAATTAAGGAAGTATAATACAGAATAGCCAGGAAAATGTCTCTGAACTAAGAGGCAAGTTATCTGCTTGAGAAATAGGAAAATAGTGGTGGAATAGAGAGTATCAAGTTATTAGTTTGGTTTAAAAATGGCAAATATGAAAAATTAAAAAGAGAACAGAACCAGGACTTGAAAAAGAACTGCTTAGCTATGCTGAAAACCCATCTGGAGACCAAAGAGTTGGCACTAATTCACACAATTGCTTTATTTTTTCTAACAGAACTCAGAAGTCTGGGTACAGCAAATAATAAGATGGATGGTCAGACAGATATAAGACAGATGATCTGAAAAACATTCATGATTTTTAGGTGCAGGAATGAGAGTGTTAGAATGGCAAGAAAGTTTTTGAAATGAACTATCAAGGTGTCAAGCAAAGGGAGAAAATAAAATAAAACTATGAGAGGGGTTATGTGCTGTGAGTAATTGGAGGGAAAGAGAATCCAAAATTCTCCATCAATAAAAGGAACTGGAGTAGAAGACCCAAAAGAGCAGAAGATTTGGTAGGATGATGAAATTTTAAATTTCAAAATTTCAGGCAAAAGAATTTGAGTGATGACTGTTTCAGTATTTCTGTGTCAGTAGTTTGGAAGATTGAAATGAGATCAGAATGTTGATATTAAAGTCAAGTCACTTTGAGGCTATTTGCTGGAAAGGTCATCTACACACTGAAATGGCCCAATTGGTGATGGTTGATTTCACTGTAGGAGTAAAGAAGACTAAGAGTCATGTTTCAAAGTCCACAGTGAATAAATGTGAGCAGTCAAGATTACAGACGATGACATAAATAAAGAGCAGTACATAATGGCATACCCAGTTACGAATCTTAATGAAAGTGTGATTTTTGCTTTAGGATAAAAAAAAAAAATGTAGGACCTAAGAAAGTGCTAATGCTACCTCTAGGCCATCAGATTCTTTAGGGTGAAAAAATAAAAGGCTTTCTTTCAATTAGAATATAAGGAAAGAGGTACTTTCAGGGAAGATCCATGTTTCAAATAAATAAGTAGCAGAAGTTTTCTGTCAAGAGATTAAGAATATAGGGCAGTGTGGTAAAAGTATGTGGTGTTCTAGCAGCCACTGAAAAAAGAAATTGAGAAAGCCAATCGTGAATGGAGGAGTCAAGAGGATAATTATGCAAAGTGATGCTGAGAAATTAATTGACCAAAGGCTTTGAATCTGAGTTCGTGGCTAACCAAGAGATGTATAGTTGAAGTTATTATCATCTAAGTTACTGCTCTAATAAAAATAGTAGGCAGCAGCCTTTGTTGTATATTCATATAGATTGACACTGGGCAGTTAGATTTGAAAGGAATTTTCTCTGGACATACAGAAAGGAAAAATGGTAGCAAAAATGAAATCTAGAAGTATTCCTAAAGCAGTATTGTCAGGCGTAGGAAATGGCTTTCAAGAGAGCTCTCCCTAAGATATTTCAGAGGAATATAGATTGTATTTACCAGAGCTCACACTATAATTGAGTTTGGAGCTAATTCTTACTAATTAGTCTATTTTTACTGCATCAACATGGGACATGTTGGTTGAGGGTAGGAGGCCTCCTTTGAGTTCAATATTCTACTAGCAATGTGGAGGAGTATATGTATTAATATCCTCACATTCTCATATTCACCTCTTAAAGGGTCTTGTTGAATCAGAGTGACAAGAATTTCTGTCGTTGAATTGGGCTGAAGAGTTTCTAAATGTCCACTCAATCTGTTCTAGAAAGAGAAGCCAAGGAATTTTTTTTTTCACCCCAAACAATGCATTCATCTCCCTGCATTAGTCATGTCCAGTATGTAGCCTTTTAGGAAAATAAAAGTGCAATATTTTACTAAATTAGTTACGTAGGTAGTCAAACATGAGCAGGGCAGGAGATGGCCCTTCCTGCACCAGGAATGTCAGGCGACCATCAGGTAATGACCAGGTGGTTGTTACACTGTGTATCTAAAATAATAATTGGTCACAGCCAGTGCCAGGGAAAGGCAGTCACCCAATAAATAAAAACACCTGAAACTGGTAATCAGTAGCTTCCCAATAAGATCTCAGGAGCTGGATGAGGAGGCTCACGCATGTGCATTGAGAGGCAAAATGGTGGCATTTAACTGGTATATTACCTTCCTCTAGCAACACTCAACTGGTAAGGGAAAAATGCCTCAAGTGAGCATGCATATAACTCCAGTAAGCACACTGCACATGTGGCCCTTTCCAAGTGTTGGCAAGTGACTGCACCTACAGAATATCAGCATATAAAAACCCAAGTCAAAGGTTAAACCATGTACTAGATCTCTCAAGTTGCTCATTTGGCCATCTTCCAAGTGTACTTCACTTCCTTTCATTCCTGCTCTAAAGCTTTTTAATACACATTTACTCCTGTTCTAAAATATACCTTTGTGTCTCACCCTGCCTTATGCCCCTCGGTTGAATTATTTCTTCCGAGCAGGCAAGAATTGAGGCTGCTATAGACCCACAAGGATTCACCACTGGTAACATACTTTGGTGCCACAACTGGGATGTGTTCCCTAGTGGTAATAATTTGGCGAATGCAGCCCATGATGTCAAAATTTGGAGTCAAAATGTAATGACTCAATGGATTCTTCTTGCCTGCTCTTCAGATAGAGCTGAATTATCAAGACAGGGGAATTGCAGTAGCGAAAGTTTAATGTACACAAAACCAGTTAAATGGGACACTGGAGTTTTCCAACTCAATTAAGTCTTGCAGAAAATTTGGAGACTGGAGTTTTTCAAGGATAAATTGGCAGGTAGGGGATGAGGGAGAGGGAAGTACTGATTGGTTGTGTCAGATAAAAAATTGTAGGGGATTGAAGTGGGTTCTTATTGCTGTCTTCTCTTCCTTGGTAGAATCACAGAACTAGTTGAGGCAGATTACCAGTCTAGGTGACACCAGCTAGTCCATTAGAATGCAAGGTCTGAAAAATATCTTGAACACCAATTAGGTTTTACAATAATGATGTTATCTATAGAGGTAATTGGGGAGGTTAGAAATCTTGTGGCCTCTACTCGACTCCTAACCCATAATTTCTAATCTTGTAGCTAATTTGTTAGCTTTACAATGGTGGTCTGGTCCCCAAGCAAGGAGAAGGCTTGTTTCAGGAAAGGGATGTTACATCTTTGTTTCAAATTAAACTATAAACTGAACTCCTCCTCTAGCTAGTTTGGCCTACATCCAGGAATGAACAAGGGCAGTTTGGAGGTTAAAGGCAAGTTGGAGTTGGTTAGGTCAGATCTCTTTCAGTGTCATAATTTTCTCACTGTTATAATTTTTGCAAAGGCAGTTTCAAAAACTAATTCTTCCCTTCTCAACCTCTTTAACTAGCATGCCTATCTAATCAAGTTTCCCCAAAGCAATAGAAAGACAATGCAGTATATATAATAATTAATTTTTCCCAGCATGACTTTGTTACCAAACTCAGAATCAAGTTTTTGCAGTCAATTTTGAGCTGATATAACAAACTGAGTAATTTATAACAAATAGAAATCTATTCACTCACAGCTCTAGAAACTAGGAAGTCCAGTATCAAGGTGCTGGCATCTAGTGAGGGACTTCTTGCTGTATCATAGCACAATAGAAAACATCACATGGCAGAAGGCAAAGAGAGAAGGCAAAAGGGGGCTAAACTCTACCTTTTATAATGAAGGAAATCAAAATATTTTACCCCAAAATATATTTCTTTGACATGTCTTGAAATAGCTACAACAGGACCAACAAACTGAGGTGGGGAAAATTTGCCTCTATTGAGAATCTCCGTTAAGTAAGCCAGGCCTTCCCTTTCTAGGCCTTTACAAGATCTAGGAGAGATTAAGTGAATCTGACACCTTTAAAGGTCTGAAAAGAGATATTTAGGGTCTATTCTGAGGACTGCTATGTATGAGGCTTCATCTACATAATATGGTCACCTTTGTTGGTCAGGTCTCTTCCTTTCTCCCCCTCATGTCCTCTCTTGCCACTAAACCTGATTTATCAACATAATCTGTTTTTGGCCATCCTCTGAGCCTGCATTCTTTCTACAACCACAAGATGGTATCTAAGTTTCTGTACCTCACTGAGAGACTGGGTCCTCTTCTGAAGGCTCCTGTGTATACATGATAAATAAATTTGGATGCCTCTTCTCTGTCTTTTGTGAGTTGATTTTTCAGTGAACCTTCAGAGGGCCAATAAGGAGCCTAATACAACCCATGGGGCTGGAGCCCTTATAGCCTAATCACCTCTTAAGGGACCCATCTCTTATTACTGCTATAATGACAATTAAATTTTAACATGAATTTTAGAGGGACAAACATTCAAGTCATAGCACAAATTAAATCAGTCAAGAACACAATAACTTTAAATAAGAACAGATTCTTTCTACTTTTCAAAAAATCAGAGAATTCCTCAAACAGGCATGCAGTGTAGCACAAAGGCCATTTTATTAAAAGGTATAAATGAAAATAAAAATAGATTAGACACATGCACTTCACTATTAAGTATAAAGCCCATATTTGATACTACATTAAAGATCAGGAAAGAACAAACCATAGAAGACTATGTTTGGATTATTAATGAAGTCCTGGAAGATTAAAAAAATTATGTTTTTACACATTGCTAACACATTTTTATCAATTTGCACATTTCATTATTTGCCCTACTTTCTTAGAAAGATGAAGATATATTTATTATTTTAGACTGCAAAGACCATGTTTAAATCCCATGAGGAAAAATGCAAATACAATCAGATTAGCAATGGTATTTGAAAGGGGGATACAACTAAACAGACCATGGACTGTGTACAACTATGACTGTGTGAAACATGAATGTCACTTCATTTAAAAGGGAGAGAAATGTAAAATACCTTTATTATTTAACTAAAACCAAATAATTCCCCCTTTTTTTCTGTTGACAAAATAAAGGATTGTGTGTATTTCAAAGGTCTTTCTTAAAACTCAAAGGAAAAAGCACAAGGGGAGTCACATGTATTATGTCTAAGAAATAATCTGATCATTTAGAAGAGAAAAAAGGAAAGTTGAGAAGACTCCAAAATAAAGCAAAAAATTAGAAGGAGATCATGAGTTTATCATGTACGTCCATGTGAAGAGACCACCAAATAGCATTTGTGTGAGCAATAAAGCTGTTTATTTCACCTGGGTGCAGGTGGGCTGAGTCTGAAAAAGGAGTCCAGCAAAGGGAGATATGGGTGGGGCAGTTTTATAGGATTTGGGTAAGTAGTGGAAAATTACAGTCAAAGGGGTTTGTTCTCTTGTGGGCGGGGCAGGGGTGACAAGGTGCTTGGTGGGGAGCTCTGGAGACTTATTGTCCAGGAGAAGGAATGTCACAAGGTAATGTCATCAGTTAAGGCAGGAACTGGCCATTTCACTTCTTTTGTGATTCTTCACTTGCTTCAGGACATCTGGATGTATACATGCAGGTTTGGGCTCAGAGGCCTGACATTCCTGTCTTCTTATATTAATAAGAAAAATAAAACAAAATAGCGTTGAAGTGTTGGAGGGGTGAAAATTTTGGGGGGTGGTATGGAGAGATAAGGGGTGATGTTTCTCAGTGCTGCTTCAAGTGGGATTAAGGACAGTGTGGGAACCTAGCATGGGAGAGATTAAGCTGAAGGAAGATTTTGTGGTAAGGGGTGATATTCTGGGGTTGTTCAAACGAACATTTGTTGTATAGAATGATTGGTGATGGCCTGGTTATGGTTTTGTATGAATTGAGAAACTAAATGGAAGACACAAGGTCCGAATAAGAGAAGGAGAAAAACAGGTATTAAAGAACTAAGAATTGGGAGGACCCAGGACATCCAATCAGAGTGCCTAAGAGGGTTCAGTGTGATTATTTGCTTGGTTGGCGAGTTTTGGGGCTCTATCCTTGAGTTTTTTTCATGTTGTCATATACCAGGCCAGATTGATTTAGGTGAAAACAACACTCTTCATTTAAAAGTGTACAGAGTCCTCTTTTTCTAGCAGTGAGTAAGTCGAGGCCTCGGGGATTTTGGAGGAAAGAGAAATGCAAAGTCAGCAATTGTTTGTTAAAGAAGGATTAGAAATGGCTAGGAGAGAGTGAGTGAGATTGATAGTGTGGTGGAGATAGCTGGGGAGAGGTAGAGGGTGGCATAAGAATGGGAACAAGAATAAGAGTAAGTATAAAAGTAAAGAATAGGACTTCATCAGGGTGAAAGTATTGGAATGTGCCTTGCCACTGAAGATCTTCTATCCACTTCAAGAGAGACTTAAGGGTGGTGATTTGAGGTAAAACCAGGGGTCACTAAATAGCAAAAGCCTGAGAAACTTCTTGGGTGATTTGACTAGTAAAGGTCATTCCATTATAGGACTATATAGAGTGGGAAGGCCAAACCAAGGAATTATGTCTGACAGAAGAGAAGAAGTGACCGTGGTGGCCTTCACATCCTGTGGGAAAGGCCTCTACCCACCCAGTGAAAGTATCTACCCAGACCAAGAGGTATTTTAGTTTCCTGACTCAGGGCACGTGAGTAAAGTTAATTTGACAGTCCTGGTCAGGGGCAAATCCCCAAGCTTGATGTGTAGGGAAGGGAGGGGGCCTGAACAATCCCTGAGGAGTAGTAGAATAGCAGATGGAACACTAAGAAGTGATTTCCTTGAGGACAGATTTCCATGAGGGAAAGGAAATGAGAGGTTCTAAGAGGCAGGCTAGCAGCTTGTAACCTACATGGAAGAGGTTATGAAATGATGACAGAATAGAATGGGCCTGTGAGGCTGGAAGGAAATATTTTCCTTGGTCTAAGAATCATTTGCCTTGTGTGGGAAGAGATTGATAGGTGGAAGTTTCAGTGGGGGAGTAGGTGGGAGTGACCGATGAGAAGAAGAAAAACTGCCATGAGGGACAGAAGTTGGAATGCTAGCTGCTTTTTTAGCTAACTTATCAGCATAAGTGTTGCCCTGAGTGATGGGATGTGATGCCTTTTGATGGCCCTTGCAGTGAATGACTCCAGCCTCCTTTGGAAGTAAAGCAGCCTTGAGAAGAGTTTTTAATAAAGAATCATTAATGATGGAGGACCCTTATGTAGTGAGGAAACCTTTCAGCCCATATGACAGTGTGGTGGTGCAGGATATGGAAGGCATATTTAAAGTCAGTATAAATATTGATGTGTAGTCCCTTTGCAAGAGTGAGGGCCTGCATTGTGGCAATGAATTTGGCTTGCTGAGAGGTAGTGGAGGGGGGCAGAGTGATAGCCTCAATGATAGATGTGTAAGATACTATAGCATAGTCTGCCTTTGCTGGTGAGTGGCAATTAGGCCTGGTGGAACTGCCATCAATAAGCCAAGTGTGATCAGGGTGAGGAACAGCAAAGAAGGAAATGTGGGGAAATGGAGTGAATGTCAGGTGGATCAGAGAGATACTGTCATGTGGGTGGGGGCCAGCCTAAAACAGTAACATCAGGTTGTTTTGACAGAAAAGCTAGAGGGTGAGGTCCTGGCTCTTGTGTGAGAATTTTGACCACACAGCCCTGTACTTTGGGTGTGTGTAATGAAAAGGGTTGGGATAAGTTACGGAGAGCTATTGAGGGAGCAGCTTCCCCGGCTGTTTATAAGGAGTGGCAACAGGTGTGGTGAAAGTATTTAGGATCTATGGGGTCAGCTAAGTTTGCTTTTGTGAGTTTACAATGGTTTAGTCAGGACGGTAAAACTAGGTATCCAAAGGCAGAAATACCTAACCATGCCTAGGAAGGAAAGGATTTGTTGTTTTGTATAAGGGATTGGTGTTTGGAAGATTAGCTGGTGACAATCATCAGGGAGAACACATGTGTTTTCATGAAGAATTATGCCAAGATACGTAATGGATGAGGAAGGAATTTGGGCTTGACTGAAGTAAGGAGGGCTGTCCCTGAAACCTTGCAGCAGTGTAGCCCAGGTAAGTTGCTGAGGCTGATGGGTGTCAGGGTCAGTCCAAGTGAAAGCAAAGAGAGGCTGGGACGAGGGGTGCAAAGGAATAGTAAAGAAAGCATGTTTGAGATCCAGAACAGAATAATGGGTTGTGGAGGGATTGTGGAAAGAGGTATTGAGGATAGGAAAGTATATGGGTTTGGCACCATGGGGTGGATAAGGCAAGACAACTTGGTTGATAAGGCACAGATCCTGAACTAACCTGTAAGACTTGTCCAGTTTTCAGACAGGTAAAATGGGGGAACTGTAAGGAGAATTTATAGGCTTTAAAAGGCCATGCTGTAACAGGCAAGTGATAACAGGCTTTAACCCTTTTAGTGTGTGCTGTGGGATGGAATATTGGCATTGAGCGGGGTAAGGGTGATTAGATTTTAACGGGATGGTAAGGGGTGCATGATCGGTCGCCAAAGAGGGAGTAAAGGTGCCCTATACTTGTGGATTAAGGTGGGAAGATACAAGGGGAGGATGTGAAAGAGGCTTTGAACTGGGGAAAAGGGCAGCAGTGAAGTATGGCTGTAGCCTAGAAATAGTCAGGGTAGCAGATAATTTAATTAAAATGTCTCGACCTACTAAGGGAGCTGGGCAGGTGGGGATAACTAAAAAGAAGTGCATTAAAGAATATTGTCCAAGTTGGCATCAGAGTTGGGGAGTTTTAAGAGGTTTAGAAGCCTGGCCATCAATACCCACAACAGTTATGGAGGCAAGGGAAACACACCCTTGAAAAGAAGGTAATGTGGAGTGGGTAGCCTCTGTATTGATTAAGAAGGGGACGGACTTATCCTCCATTGTTAGAGTTACCCAAAGTGTCTGTGATGGTCCAGGAGGCTTCCAAGGCGATCAGACAGTGTTGGTCTTCAGTTGCTAAGCTGAGAAGATCTGGGAAGCAGTCAGACAGCCTTGGGCCAGAGTTCCAGGGGCTCTGGGAGTGACTGCCGGGAAAGTTGGACAGTCCGATTTCCAGTGGGGTCCTGCACAGATGGGACACAGCTTAGGAGGAATCCCAGGCTGTGGGCATTCCTCGGCCAGTGGTCAGATTTCTGGCACTTGAAGCAAGATCCTGGGGGAGGAGATCCTGAAGGAATGCCTGACTGCTGTGGCTTAGGCGTTTTGAAGTTCTTGTGTGCTGGTGATGTGGCTGGGGTTTCTCTCACAGTAGAGGCAAGTAACTGCAACTCTTCTCTATTATTGTACACCTTGAAGGTAAGGTTAATTAAGTCCTGTTGTGGGGTTTGAGGACCAGAATCTAATTTTTGGAGCTTTTTCTAATGTCAGGAGCAGACTGGGTAATAAAATGCATATTGAGAATAAGACGGCCTTCTGACACCTCTGGGTCTAGGGTGGTAAAGTATCTAAGGGTTGTTGCCAAATGAGCCATGAATGGAGCTGGGTTTTTATATTTGATGAAAAAGAGCCTAAATGCTAACTGATTTGGGAGAGATTGGATAAAGGAAAAAGGAGCATTAACCTTGACTGTGCCTTTAGCTCCAGTCACCTCTTTAAAAGGAAATTGTTGGGCAGGTGGAGGAGGGCTAGTTACAGAACGAAACTGTAAGCCAGACTGGGTGGAAGGAGGGGAGGTGATAGAAGGATTATAGGGTGGGGGAGCAGAGGCTGAGGAAGAATTGGGACCAGGCTCGGCCTGGTGAGGAGAAGCCTGGGAAGGAGAGGAGAGGTTAGATGGGTCTGTAGAAAAGGATTCACAGGACTCAGAGCTTGGGGTAGAGACGGAAGGAACAGACAGGAGAGAAAGAAGAAAGATTTGGGACGAGTCGCATTGGGAGCAGAGATTAGGAAGGGACCAATGTGTAAAAGAATGCCTGGATGTCAGGCACCTCAGACCATTTGCCCATTTTATGACAAGAATTATCTAGATCTTGTAGGATAGAGAAATCAAAAGTGCCGTTTTCTGATTATTTGGAACCATTGTTGAGTTTGTATTGGGGTCAAGCAATATTGTATAAGAAAATAAGGCATTTAGGTTTTAGGTCAGGTGTGAGTTGCAGAGGTTTTAAGTTCTTTAGAACACAGGCCAAGGGAGAAGAAGGAGGAATGGAGGGTGGAAGTTTGCCCATAGTGAAGGAGGCAAGCCCAGAGAAAAGGGAGGGCAGAGACACGGAGAAGGTGGGTAGTGAGCAGCTGTGGGCTGCAATGTGGGTGAGCAGTCAAAGCAGGCGTCCCCGCAATTGACTTGTCACCAAGGGAATGTGGGTGAATGACAAAGTCAGGCATCCCTAAGGTGATCAGACACCAATGCAGTGTGGGTGAATAATCAGGCAGGAGTACCCACAGTGATTAAACACCAAGGGAAGACTGTCTTCCCAAGTCCAAGACCGGCGCTGGAGTTTTGGGTCCACGGATAAAATGTGTCTCCTTTTTTTCTACTAGAGAGGAAAAAGAACTGGAATTGGAAGGGAGATGGAAAGGTAGCGAGAGAGGTTGGAGAAAAGAGTGAAAAGATGGCTTACCCGATTTGAGACTGGTGAGATGTTCCTTGGACTGCTTGGTCTGAGGACCTGAGGCTGTTGGTGGCTCTCCTCATGGAGTGAGGGCAAGGACAGGGGGCTGATCTCCCAAAGAAGTCCTCCTGTCCCGGGTCTTCGGCACCAAATGTCACATGCGTCCATGTGAAGAGACCACCAAACCAGCTTTGTGTGAGTGATAAAGCTTTTTAATCACCTGGGTGCAGGTGAACTGAGTCCAAAGAGAGAGTCAGCAAAGGGAGTTTGGGGTAGGGCAAATTTATAGGATTTGGGTAGGTAGTGGAAAATTACAGTCAAATGGGGTTGTTCTCTTGTGGGCAGGGGCGGGGGTCACAAGGTGCTCGGTGGGAAGCTTCGGAGACTTATTGTCCAGGAGAAGGAATGTCACAAGGTAATGTCATGAGTTAACGCAGGAATTGGCCATTTTCACTCCTTTTGTGATTCTTCACTTGCTTCAGGCCATCTGGATGTATATGTGCAGGCTTGGGCTCAGAGGCCTGACAGAGTTGTGATTCATTTAAATTTTAGTTAATTGAAATCCCATGGTATTGCACAGAATTTCAAATAATTATTAGAAAATATTGCTGACGTGTAGAAATTACTATGTAAATATTATAACTAGTCTTATAAAGATATATCATGAAGAATAAAAAGCAACATTTCAAGACCGGGTGCAGTGGCTCATGCCTGTAATCCCAGCACTTTGGGAGGCTGAGGAGGGCAGATCACAAGATCAGGAGATCAAGACCAGCCTGGCCTACATGGTGAAACCCGTCTCTACTAAAGATACAAAAAAAATCATCTGGGCGTGGTGGCATGTGCCTATAGTCTCAGCTACTTGGGAGGCTGAGGCAGGAGAATCACTTGAACCTGGGAGGTGCAGGTTGCAGTGAGCCAAGAAAGAGCAAAAGAGTGAGACTCCTTCTCAAAAAAAAAAAAAAAAAAAAAAAAAAAAAAAAATTCTTGTTTAGAAACTTTTCTTATTTGGTACCCCTAAGAGAAGAAAAAACAAAATCAAAGAAGGAATATAGTATAATATAAAAATACCGAGTAACAGAGTAGTGCAAGTGGCTTTGAATGGGATGTGTGTGAATTGATAACAGTGAAATGGCTTTAATACTTAATTTCTTTTCTTTTCAATTGGGTATCAAGATTATTAGCTATTATTAAACTAATGCATAGACATTTTTCTTACATTTTTTTTTGTTAGTTATATTAATTCACAACACAAACCAATGGAAAAAACAAATTCCTCAGACTACTTATGAACCGAGAGATAAAAATAATTCACAGCGTTAAGAAAGCAGGCAAGAAAATATCACAGATACTTAATCTCTAACAATTTATGTCATCTTTCTTAGTTACCTTTACCTATAAAATGGGGAGAATCGAACTGACCTTTCTGGGTAACATGGGAAAACATAGGCAAATCACTTTACTTGTCTGCCTAGTACAGAGCTAACTCTTAACACTATATCTTGCCCCTTTTATGCTCCAATTCTATTTTCCCTCATGAAATCTGGGAAGAAGAAGGAGGTATGTAAATACCTGGAGGGCCTCACTGAAGGCCGTTCATAGATTCACGGAAGTGAGGAAGAGATAGAAGACCGCACTGACTAGGAAACAAGTCAGGGCATAGGATGAATGAGTCACTGTGGAGCGTCCAACCGAGAGAAGATAAACTTGCTAAAAGATAAGCAGAAAGATGTAGAGATATGAGAGTACCATTCCAGAAGGAGGAAGCAAGGTGACAGAGAATCCAATCTCAAACGGATGTTTTTTCATTTTGGCAAAAACAAATCTTGCCGGGCTTGAGGCAGACCTTTAGAAAAGATAAATTATAGCAAACTAAATGACCATTGAACCTTTAGTCTAGAATGGGAACAGAGTTTTAAAGCATTCTACCTGTTAAGTCTTGATGACTGCGGCTTGAAATTCTTGCCTTGGGGTCACTTGGTACTGTCAACAGTGGACTAAAGTGTGAATTTCGTCTAGCAATCCGTGACCCAGGAAGTTACGTTTCTGGTCATATCTTATGGGAAAGCATAATGATTCTAGATTCTAGCTTTGACCATTTCAAGCAGTTCACTTTTAACAATATTCCGATACCATTAAAAATCTTTTTATTTTTTTAAGACTGTAGAAATTTTCAGTAAAATGGAAACAAATTGCTATAAGTAAACCATTTGTCACAGTCTGATTACTTTGCAGCCACTCTGGGAACACCAATTTGTCATGCTAGATCAAGATAACCACAGCCTGACTAGAGGAAATGGCTTTTTGCCTACTAGTTGTGATTTTTTTAAAAACGTTCACCCAGAGAGACGTGCTCCATGGAGTCTTCATGTTCCACTCCAGCTGTGTGACCGAAGAGAAAAGCTAAGGCAGTCAGAACAAATTGCACCATCTAAAGGCATTTAAAGGCAAAATAATTAACTATGGTTAAATATAAAACACAGGGTTGGAAGAGAATATGCATGTAAAGTATGATATTTTATTGTATATGTTTAAGTTATTTAAATGAGAAAAAGTTAAGGAACTATTAGTTGGAAAAAGAAAGAGGAAGAATAATCAAATGTTTTCAGCTACATTAATTTCTTAGCATCAAGTAGGCACTTAAGAAATGCTTGATAATTTGTAGTTGCTTGATATGAAAGAAATCACCAGTTTGTCCTCCTATTTTTACTACATATTAAAGTTGAGAATATTTTGAAATAGATTGTTTAATCACCTATATTTCTGAGATGGTTTAAGTATAATTTAGCCTCAAAGAGAGGTCACTTATTCAAAATCCTCCCCGCCCATTTTCCCTTACATAACCACTCAGAACATAATAAAAATGACACTACGTGACTAACACCTACCACTTGCTGAAATAGCTGGCATAGGTCAGAAAGGTGTATTATAGCCTATCCCTAACATGACTTTTGCAAACTAAAAATGGAAAACTCTTATAATCTCTAACAGTCTTCACCATGACAATTGTCACGTTTTCCCAAGAACATTGCTAGTTTACCAATCATATTATTATTGATCGCAGTTAACTTTAGAATAGTAAATGTACTCATTGCTTTGTTAATCTTGTAAAAGATCAAACTGTTAACAAAGAAAGCCATCTTTTTGCAGTATATCGTTTGTCATTGATATTTTATGACACAGATATGCCACTGGATATCTCCACTGCATCTTACCACTTTCCATATATATTTTAAAAGCATTTTTATAGGTGCAACCTGAATGAGTGGTCTATAATGTAAGTATTAATATTTTTTAATCCACTTACTCTTACACAAATTTTCTTTCTTTCTTTTCCTTTCCTTACTTTTCCCTTTTTTTATTTTTTCCCCCAGACTCTCACAGGCTGGAGTGCAGTAGTGTGATCACACCTCACTGCAGGCTTTACCACCTGTGCTCAAGTGATCCTCCTGCCTCAGCCTCCTGAGTAGCCAGGACTACAGGCATGCACCACTATATCCAGCTAATATTTTTGATTATTATTATTATTTTTTTGTTGGTAGGAATGGAGTCTCACTATGTCCAGGCTGGTCTCAAACTCCTGGCTTCAAGCAATTCTCCTGCCTCAGCCTCTGAAATTACTGTGATAACAGGCATGAGTCACCATGCCCAGTCTCAGATTCTTCATAAGACTTTTACTACATTTTAATTCAGAAACATGTCTTTTTGACATAGGGTGTACTTTCAAATTGTTTGATCTTTTGCTATTAAACTCAAATATTACCATTTTCTAAGAAAACATACATTTTATTTCATCAAATCTTAAGAATCAGTCTTTCTGAGAATCATCATAGGAGTTAACTTCCAAACCCAAATGTCCTCTAAGCCTTACCAGTTTATACACCTTTAGTCTTGGGTCTTGGAATGCCATAGGAATCCAGTGGATAGAGGGTGGTAATGGAAGGAGAGAGAGAAATTGCTTTACATAAGAATTACTGCTATTAGCTTTGCAAACCTTCTTCTCTAGTGTCCACTAAGTCATTCTACATATCATAGAAATACAGTCCATTCTACAAAATACAGGTGGAACTGAGGAAGCCTCTATGGCTAGAAGCTCTTTGCTGTCATTGCCAATAGCCTAGAAAATAAATATATTATTTGATATTATAGTTTACTTTGATATTTCTCTGATATCAGGTATCTAATATCTATCTAGCTATCTAATATTTATCTACCAATCTGTCTATCATCTATCTATTTTAACTATAATTAATTTTAAGAACATTATCTAAGTATTATGAATATAGGAGTATTTATAGGGTTTTCATAAAGATTTAAAAAGTTAATGTGTGCAGAGTGCTTAGAATTGTGCTTAATATGTAGTAACTTCAGAAAATGTTAGACATGATGTTGATAATGATGATGATGAAAATGTAGTAACTAACAATGTGCTAAATATTTTAGATACTAATTCATGCAATTTTTTGAACCTTCAATAAAGGGCTTACACATATCAGCAGAAATGGATTTCAGACTTATTCTTACACTATTGGTGCTTCCAGTGGGAAAAAATCAGTGATCAGTAAATTTTCACAAGGTTTTAAAAGTTCTCTAGGTCTTTGTTGTATTATCTCAGGATACATCATATTTTCTAGTGAATGTGTTAAAACTGCTTGTTGTTAATCCTTTTCACCTTAAAAGGGAGTTGCCAAGAAAGACTAAATTTATTTTTCTTCTGGAAACTTCTCCAACATACCAGTGCCTATTAATACTCACTGATCTGTAGAGTCTTTATACATATAAGCAAGCAGAGGCTTGAGGGATTAGCAAAAGTTTTAGGTATAAATTTCAAAGACAACCCTTCCAGTCATCCCAGTTAAATAGGACTTGATTGATGTACAGGGGACGGTTTAGGCAAACTTTTAAAACAGGACCTCTTTTCCTCCCTAGTCCACTAAAAAATGAGCAAAAACAAAAACACCTATCTTTCAAGCATATGCACAGAAGAAAACCAATCCAGATCTTCAGTGTTTTAGGCCCTGAGGGATGTACCAGAGGTCTTGTTAATAAAGATTCTTAATTTTTAACAATGAAAGATGAAAATACATGGAAATTGCTCCCAGTTAGAAGATGTGGAATAATAACAACAACTTCTGAAATGTAAATGGGTTTGGAAGTATTTGTTGAGAACAGTCAAGATAATTGACCTAGAATGTTATGGGTACCTTAAGGAACACCTATGAATTTTTAGCTTGACATTCGAAAAAACTCTTAAATTATTTGATGTCTTCCTCAGTCTGAATGCTAGGCTGGATGGAAAATGGTACTTACTCAGAATGATATTCTCTCTGTTCTCATGCTATTTAAAATACTTTCAGTTTCTTAAATATCCTATTCTAATGTTCTTGATTTGTCAACAATCTAGAAAATTGACATTTCCCAATAGAATAGAATCTTAAAAGTGATGCTACTTGAATAAAACACCTAAATAGAAGCAAAGTAAAAAAAAAAAAAATCTATCTACCAATTTTTATAAAATAATATTACTTCAATCCTTTGGAAATTAAGTCATGCTTTATTTTCCTTAAAGGAGATAACATATTGAATCCCCTAAATTAAGGAAGATACTAAATGAGTAGGAATGCCCAAGGAGAAAAGATACATCAAAAAGATTCGAGAAATTCTCAGATTCAGTCCATTTCTACCTGACGCTAACTATTCCCTTGAAAAATATTTCTGTGATAGATTATCAGTCTCTCAGAATTACTGACATTTATTTAATGTTTTAAAAGTCTTTTTAACACACTAAATATCAACTGAAAAACAAAATTTTCAGTTGAAAATCAGATAGAAAGTCATCATGGAGAAAAAAGGAGTTGATGATGAGATAAAGTGTAATTAGAATTATATTATAATGTGAAAGAGGAGAATTGTATTCCATACATATATACTTGCATATATTGGTGTGATAAAATACAATAACTGAAAAAAAATTGTGTTCTTTATTTTAAGAGAAGATCAGTTTAGGCATAGGCATGATACATTTTGCCAAAGGTTTAACAAAGATAATTTAAATACTATGCTTATAATGCCAGTGTTTAATCTAATACAAAGTTGACTATAACAAGATTTTTAATTGGTGCTGTTTTAAAGTATTACTATGTATGATCATTCCTCTAAAACTAAAAGCAAAAAAACTAAATATTGGTTTAATTTATACTTTATTAAAAATAAAGGAAATAGTTATGCATAAAAAAGTAGATACCTACTTTTGTCCTTTTTGATGTTAAGTTTGGGATAAATTCCCCAGACTTTTCATTTTTCTTGGAATTCTCAGTTATACTTCAAGCTCAAGAAGAACTTTGCTATATCTGAGATCATATGAAATATTTCCCATTTTGAACACTGCACGAGGCTGGCAAAAATGATGAAGTATTCTGAAATAGCATTTGGCTTTGAATCTACTACATTTGGCTTTGCACAATATTGATCAGCGTACTTGCTGGGTTAGCAACAAAACTTAGGATCATTATTCAGCACTATTTAAATGTAGAAGAAGCAGCTCATTTTATTTCTTTTCCTGTTTTCTCTTTTCTTCCCTGATGAATTGCGTTAGACTACTTTTAAATTAGATAGGACAGCAGGTGGGGCATTATAACACATCCATCTGCATTTTAAACTATATAACTTGGGTCACAGGTGCCTTCTGGAAAAAAAAAAAAAAAAAAAACAGTGTAATTCTTTCAATCTACCTGTTGAAAGTTGAATTTTCAGAATATCACTGTAACACTTTGTCTTTATAGTTATGGGCTTATCTCACTCATAGCATTCCTGATAATAATTTGATAGACGCAGCATCTGAATGCCCTCAGTTTGAGATAACATCTATTTTATTTCTTTGGAGTCTGATTGCCAACTATGCAAAAATTATTACTGATAAGCCTATTCAAATCTTTCCTATAAAATGCTATCTTCCTTAATAGTTTCTTTAATTAACAATACTATCACCACTCTCTGCTCCCTCCAAAACCAAAAATCAGTGCAATTTAGGAATGTCTCCAACTAAAAGTTATCTACTGTCGATTCTTTTGTAAAGACCATTTTAGACTAAGGAAGAAAACAGTGCATACAGTTTTTCTCAAACCTAAAATTTGATATCTATTCATATTTGACCTTTGGCCAAAACTGAGAATCACATCTTTATAACTTGAAGTTGATCTGTAAATTAAATCTTGAAAATTCCATATCTGTCTTAGAATACTTCTTGTGCCCCCTCTCACATCTCCTGAGTCTAGGGTTTGCTCCTGCCACTGCCGTGGCACCCTGCTTAGTGCAGGTAAAACTGGAGAGCTCCTCAATTCAATTGTACCGGGGATCTCTGGTTTTCCACCTGGGTCTTCTCTGGTGCATGAGATTCTTGCAAGCACCTGCTGAGCATCAGACATGTACAACCTGGGAGTGGGATGAAGTTAACAACCCTCCACCCATAGGGAAGGAGCCCATAGGTTGATATTTTCTGTGGATAATCCTATAATGCATCAAGAGAGGTTGTGGTAGAATTTAGTTCGTATCCAACTTGATAATGCATATTTGTTTTGACTTTTCTTCTATTTTTCTCATACCCTTCCTCCTTTTCCTTAAAGCCACATCCTAAATAGACCACCAGCCTGAAAGTCATTGCCTCAGAGCCTCAGAGCCTCAGACTCTGCTTTGGTAGTGAACTAAAACTAACACAGCATCCAAATTTTATTTCAGGAGACACAAGTCTTAAATTTAAAAATCTTGAGATTGTGTTCTTTCTTGATACAAAAATACAGACAAAGAATTATCTACTCAGCATATGGGAAACTGATGTTGGAATCTTCTTGGACCTATCAGTTCTACTGAGCTTTAAATCAAGCATTAATTTCTCAAAGAACTTTAACATTAAACAAGTTACTAGGTCTAAAGAAATACTCGCCAAAACATAGATAAACAGTCCTTGCTTTCATAAATTTCAGATGCTTTCCCAGGTCCCGCCAGCCTGAGGACTTTCAATCAAGGAGTACTAACCAAAGAAAAGGCAACACAACAAAACCCTGTCACTCAAATGTCCATCAGTGGACACACTGGACCCCTAGCCTCCTCCAGGTGTCAGGCTCAAGAACTCCTGCTCTTGTTGTACAAATCTTTTATCCTGGACTCCTGGGCAGAACTAGTAGGGCCTTCAGTCACAACCATAGGGCATGTTTCTTCCCTCTCAGCATTATTTCTACCTCCTGTAGTGGCCACTTTCACTGGAGCTATGGTCACAATATGCTAAATTCCTCTAAGCCCCACACTACTTTCTGCGTATGGCCCCTTCTAACCACCAAGATCTCCAGCTCCCAGAAACCCTGTGCTTGCTACCCATGGGCTTCATACGTAGGCTGTACCTAACAAAGACAGGCTAGCTCAGAAATAAGCCGCTGTATAGAGTCACACACAGCCTGCTGTTGAGTAAAGTGTTCTTTCCTAGTGGTTTTCCCATGAGTTCTCTTTTAAAATCCAGGTAAGCCATGTGAAAGGCTCATCAGGCCTCAACTCCCATGAGAAGGGTCAGGCTCTTCTACCCACACAGGCCCTCTCTCAGACTCTAGGAAGCTAATGTTTTTCCCGTGAAAAACAAAAAGAGGCTGAATATTTTTCTGACCATGTTTCAGTTCTTCCTGTACTTGTTAGGGTCATGACAGATGAAACATTTTCAACTCTGGAATTTTCATGCCTTGGTTTAGATGCCAAGTTTAGGATGTAAGTGAACTAAACAGTGCTGTACACTGTCCCTATTTTGTCTGTAGCTCTGCTGTTTACAAGTGCTTAAGTCTGCTCATTTACTTTGATTGCTTCACAGCATTTTATTGTACCTACTATGCAAATATTTATATATACCAACATGAATAACTCTTGCACATATGAATTGAATGAAAAATAAAAATTTAAAAGATAAACACAGAGAGATGCCATTTAAGTAAAAACACACAAAGCCACCAAGAACTCAACACTATGTGCTATCATGGATGCAAACAGACATAGCTAAAGTGTACAATAAAAACATACACAGAAAGAATATCTACAGGTAATTGATTGCCCCTGGGCAGGAAAGGTACATATTAGGATGGGCAAGAAGACACTCTAACTACAAGATTAGAAAACAAATGAAACAAACATAAATCCTAAGAAAGAAAAAATATCTGAAGTTAATAGGACCAGGTATTGTTAAATCTGAGTGGTAGTACCTGCATATTATCTATTTCCTTACTAATGTTAGAGTATGTTTGAAGTCCTCAATATTTATTTCATAAAGGATTAACATAAAGAAAATAATCAAATATTGTAGATATAATGTCAAAATTTTTCAAAAGCCTTCTTTACTAACAGGCAATATTTTAACCTCAGAATTGTACTTGCTATAGATACCTGTTGAGAAATCTATAAATTGAAAGGCATTGCATATTCTCAAAAGAGCTAATTATATAATTTTTAAAAATCTAGTTTACTTCTCATTTGAGCTTTGGTGGAATGAAAAAAGCTAATGATATATTCTATATAATAATCCAGTATAATCCACAGTTTCTCCTTCACCTCCTGCCTAAATTAATGATTATAGTAACTTTAAGCCAGGGATCATGAACTAGGAGATATTTCATTTCCCCAAAGAATGTTTGGCAATGTCTTGAGATACTATAGATTATTATAACTGGGGAAGTGGGGATGCTATTGGAAACTAGTAAGGAGAAGCCACAGATGCTGCCAAGTATTTATAATTCATAGCTTCCAAAACAAATAATTATCCAGTCTAAAATGTCAATAAGGCTGAGGTTGAGAAACCCTGTCTTAAGCTCTCTTATTTTCCAAATATTAAGGCATTAAAATCTGCATTCTTAATTATTCTCCAGTTCTCCATCTCTCAAAAACTGATCATGGCCTTCTAATCTAATAAGAATCTAGGCCAAGCGCGGTGGCTCACACCTGTAATCCCACCACTTTGGGAAGTTATGGTGGATGGATCACTTGTGGCCAGAAGTTTGAGACCATCCTGGCCAATATGATAAAATCTCATCTGTACTAAAAATACAAAAATTAGCGGGTTGTGGTGGCACATGCCTGTAATTCTAGCTACTGAGGAGGCTGAGGCACAAGAATCTCTTGAACCCAGGAGGTGGAAGTTGCACTGAGCCAAGATCGTGTCACCACACTCCAGCCGGGGCGGCAGAGCAAGACACTATCTTAAAAAAATAAATAAATAAATAAAAAAGAGAAAAGAAAAAACAGAATCTAGCCTGCCATTTGGAAGGAAATCCTTTCTATCTTATTTCTTCCCATTTTATTTATCTTCCAGTGCTGGCCACACTTTTTCAAAGTTGTCAAACTAGTTTGTTTGCTTGGGTTCTTCTGGATACCAGTGTGATCCTGGGCTTAGGGCCGTTTATCTTCTCGCGAATATTTATTTGTTCATTTTTCACTTATCAAATAATAAATAAGAATCTCTCATTAACTTTTTCCTTTCTGATATTTTTTCCTTTTTTTTTTTAGACGGCGTTTCACTCTTGTTCCCCAGGCTGGAATGCAATGGGGCTATCTCGACTCACTGCAACCTCTACCTTCCGGGTTCAAGCAATTCTCCTGTCTCAGCCTCCCTATTAGCTAGGATTACAGGCATGTGCCACCACGCCCAGCTAATTTTGTATTTTTAGTAGAAACGGGGTTTCTCCATGTTGGTCAGGAGGGTCTCGAACCCCCGACCTCAGGTGATCCGCCCACCTCGACCTCCCAAAGTGTTGGGATTATAGGCATTAGCCACCGTGCCCGGACTCTGATTTTTTTAATCAAAGTCATAACATTGTCTTCATATTCATTCTTCTATTTTTTAGCATCATCAAGCCTGTTAAGAAGTCATTCAACATTCTATATTTTAATTATAAACCTTGCTGTATATGTTTATCCTTTCCTTAATACATTGGTTGTTTATACCAACTAAAAAATATTGTGTTTGATTATAATGAAAAACAAATAGAAATGTAAATGGTTGTTTCTGCAGCAGTCTGTGCTATCCAGTAGGGTCCTTTAGCTACATTCATTGAAATGCAGAGGGCAGTTACTAAGTTTCCGAAGTAAAGTATCAGATTCAGCAAGAGGTTTACCCAGAAGATGTTTACTTTTTACAGTGTCTTAAGGAAAAGTTGGAAGAGTCATGAAGTATCCTCATCAAGGAAAGGATCACTGAACCACACTTGTAAAAAATATACTCTGCTTGTGTGTGCATGTGTGTGGTGTGTGTCTGTTTGTGCGTGTGTATGTGAAATTCCACTTTCTATACATGGAAGGTAAAGCAGTGGAATCATTTAAAAATATTTTAAAGGAGTGATAGCTACATTTAGGGAGGTATTACCAAGTTTTATATAGGACCTCTGATGCAAAAACATTATTTAACCACATAACGCATATCAAATCAGGCACAGTTTGCTCACAGAGCAAAGGCTGAAGGCAGCACATTCCTGTGTGAAACAAAACCAACAGGCTTTGGTCTGACCAAGTTGGTGAACATGGAATCCAATTTGATATTAAATTTTTGAAAATGGGATGCTCCCTTTGAGCCTTGGCATAAGGCAATGCTTAAAGCATTATTAGCAAAAATGACATCTAAACCAAACTCTCCTGTGTTAGGTTCAAGTATGCCTGTTACATACTTACCTATATAATCATATCTACTCTACTAAAGAAACACTTTATTTTCATTTTATTTATTTGTTGTAGAGACAGGGTGTCACTATGTTGTCCATGCTGGTTTTGCACTCCTGAACTCAAGTGATCCTTCCACCTCAGACTCCCAAAATGCTGAGATTACAGACTTAAGCCACCACGCCCAGCCAAGAAGTACTTTTAAATTTTTTTTCTTTTATATAACAATATCATAGAACTCTTAAATAGTTTGTACCAAAGGCCCTAAAATTTAGTGTGAGTGCATATGTGTATAAATGTGTCTATGTATGTTATGTGTCAGCCTCAAGGTATAAAATGGGAGACAGGGAATGGAAGTAGTTTGACAAACATATTTTATTTTATTTTATTTATTTTATTTTTTATTTTATTTTATAGTTCTGGGATACATGTGCAGAATGTGCAGGTTTGTTACATAGGTATACATGTACCATGGTGGTTTGCTGCACCTATCAACCCATCACCTAGGTTTTAAGCCCCACGTGCATTAGGTATTTGTCCTAATGCTCTGTTTCCCCTACTCCCCAACAGACCCTGGTGTGTGATGTTCCCCTCCCTGTGTCCATGTGTTCTCATTGTTCAACTTCCACTTATGAGTGAAAACATGTCGTGTTTGCTTTTCTGTTCCTGTTCCTGTTTGCTGAGAATGATGGTTTCCACCTTTATCCATGTCCCTGCAATGGACATGAATTCATTCTTTTTTATGGCTGCGTAGTATTCCATTGTGTATATGTGCCATATTTTCTTTATCCAGTCTATTATTGATGGGCATTTGGGTTGGTTCCAAGTCTTTGCTATTGTGAAGAGTGCTGCAATAAACATATGTGTGCATGTGTCTTTATAGTAGAATGATTTATAATCCTTTGGGTATATACCCAGTAATGGGATTGCTGGGTCAAATGGTATTTCTGGTTCTAGATCCTTGAGGAATCGCCACACTGTCTTCCACAATGATCGAACTAATTTACAATCTCACCAACAGTGTAAAAGCATTCCTATTTCTCCACATCCTCTCCAGCATCTGTTGTTTCCTGAATTTTTGAGAAACATCTTTAGTACTTTAAAACAAATATTTAATTGAAAAACATATAAACTGAATAGAAGTGTAACCTTGAGTAAATTATGTAGGCTCCTTGCACTTAAATGTTACCTTCTATAAAATGAGAATAATAGTGTTATTTACATCACAGATTTTTGGAAAACTTAATACATATAAAATACCTAACAAAATCCCAATGTTTGGAAGGTAAGCAAACCATGTTAACTATTATTATTAAAAAGAGTTCTCAAACATGGAGTCTCAATGGAATGATATTTCAACAACAATGTCTTAAAAGTAATAATTACACTGAATTTTCTTAATTTTTAAATAAAATAAATTAGAGTGAGTTTAAAGTGCTCACTAAAATAATGCCCATTTAACTCATTGGCATTCTAATAAGATATCTGAGACGTAAAGGTGATGTTATGAGTCGTGTTCTGTAAATCGTGCTCTCTGTCTGTGTCAGAGGTTGTGCTTACAGAAGTGTGCCATGCCCATGAATACCAACTGTCATGCGTGTTGTTGGAGAAAAGTAAGTTGAAAGTCTCTTATGTATATTGTTTGTAAGATGTGAGGAAAGATCAGTGAGAGATGAATGAGACAGGCTGTGTAGCCAGTTGAAAAAGACCTTGAGGTCATGGTAATGAATTTGAATTATATTCCATAAGAAATGTGAAACCACTGATTTTTTTTTTTTTTTAAGCCATGAAGAACAATCCTTTATCCATTCACTTAACAAACACTGATGGCTGGGCATGGTGACTCACATCTGTAATTCTAGTACTTTGTGAGGCCAAGGCAGGAGGATCACTTGAGGCCAGGAGATCGAGACCAGCTTGGGCAACATAGTGAGATCATGTATCAATAAGAGAATAAAAAATTACTGAACAAAAACCCAAACACTATTGCCTTTAGAAGCTCAGGCAGTGCCACCTGCTGAGGATTGAACTATCAGCCATGGTCACTGCCAACCTAACTAGTAGGGACTTGGGACAATTAGTAAGTAGCAGCACTGTGCCGAAGTAGATTACAAAAGGGAAACATGAAGTCAGAAAAGTTTACTGTGAGGATAATAAAATGGAGAAATAAAGTAAATGCAAAGAACCAGAGTATAATCAACAGAACTATATATATATAAAACCAGAGTATAATCAACAGAACAACAACGATAGATAGATAGATAGATAGATAGATAGATAGATAGATAGATAGATAGATAGATGGATGGATAGATTGATTATACTCTGGTTCTCTGTGTGTGTGTGTATATGTATGATTGCCAGTTCACATCATTGGAGATTATAAGGGATTCATTGTTATTGGTCATTACACATACATATTACACACGTTATATGACAAAGCTCATGAAAATAAGAGTATCTGGTAGACATGCCGAACAGAATGAAAATGACTTCTATAACATGTGTGTTCAAAGTCTTGGACAGAACAACTACATAATTCCAGGATATTGAATAAGTTTTTCAGAACTAATCTTTTGTTAAGATGGAAAACTACCAACTATTATGATTGCTTAAGAGTCTTATATTTAGCTGAATATGTTGCTAAAATATTAAACTCTTACAACTGGCATACAGAGAAAAAAACAAAAGCAAACTATGAAAGATGTACCAACAGTAGTTGTCTTGACATTAATTGGTTGGAAAAAAAAAGAAACAAAATATGGGAAATGAAATCAACCCTGTCCCATTCAAAAAATGAAGAACTGCCTCGATGGAAGTTCATTCTTATTCAAACACTTTTTTTTTTTTTTGAGACTGAGTCTTGCCCTGTCGCCCAGGCTGGAGGGCAGTGGCATGATCTCGGCTCACTGCAAGCTCCAACTCCCGGGTTCAGGCCTTTCTCCTGCCTCAGCCTCCCGAGTAGTTGGGACTACAGGCGCGCGCCACCATGCCTGGCTAATTTTTTGTATTTGTAGTAGAGACGGGGTTTCACCATGTTAGCCAGGATGGTTTCTCAAACACTTTTTAATATGTGAGAATAAATTCCACTGTTATGTGAGCAATTCCCATTTTAATATGACAAAGTTAGTAGAAGCAACTAAACTCACTTGATTTCACCAATTTCTTTTTTTATAATAAAAGTACCTTCAGTGTAAATCATTACCAGCTAAACACTTTTAGAACCTATGCCCAAATCTTATCCATTTATTTCAAAATCTTTTCTCTTCCACAGTTGGTTGAAGTTATTGAAATTCATTTTACTAACCCAGAGGAGAACAATATTAATATTAATTTTCATTCTGAACACTGTATAAAAGGAGATTTTCGCCATTATTAAAAAAGAAAAAACTGTTTAGCATATCTCAATGAAGAATATACAGTTTGTAACAGAGTACAATAGTAATCATGAAAAGCTATAAAATGGTATTATTCTCTTAAGACTTCCATCAAACCAGCCATAGAAAGTAAAATATGAAATCTAAGCAAAAGTGTTCAGACAGCCATGCATAGATGCATATTGTAAATCCTTCTATTCAGCTTATTAAATATTCCTGTATTGTGTATCTGTAATTTGCAGTTGTTTCATCAGCAGAGAGCATTGTCTTTAAGCTATAGTGAGCATCACTTCTAAGAGTTGAAGGAAATGGAGAGTGTGAAAAGGCTATGAAAGCAAGCAGACTAATTTGTGGTAATATTGAACTGAATAAAGGGCTGATTTCATCAAAAGCAGATGGAAAGATATTTCTGGTTTTTCAAATGTTAATGAATAAATAGCATTTAATTTCATAAATTTTCAAACTTATTCTGAAGATAATTATTTCATAAAATTTTCTCATTTCCACTGCATGCAAGCAGCTGCATTGAAGACGTGTGCATGCAGTTCTGGGCAGGAGGTAATAATTCATTAGCATAATTCAGAGGCTACTTCTACATACTATGAAAGTTACCAAGGAAGAAGGCGTACTGATGAGAGCATATAATAATTTACTGCAGCAAAATTTAACCTGTTCTGCCAAAGGAATCTGTCACCCCAAAGAAACAACCCTAACTCTTACTGAGCTGGAATTAACCAATACAAATGATCTGATCTTGGACTGTGCATGAGAACATTCTTCCCCTGTAGCACACTGGCTCCTACATCCAGGAACAAATTGGAAAAAAAGAATATCAAATAGTATGAAAAACACCTGATAGCTCAGTTCTACAAATGGAAGTAACAAAAAGCAGTTACATTAAGTGTTCAGGATGCTGAATATAACCTTGACTTACGAATGAGAGAGTTTTTTTTTTATCCCTCCATCTTTGTCTTTTGTTTACTCCCTAATTCTCCAATTGGAGAATTATTTTTTCTACTATGCATTATATTTATTCTACTACATTTGGAACACTTTCCTTTGGCATTCAATATATGGTAGGTTAATAGATCTTTCTACAATCATAAAAAACAGCTGAAATAGATATTTAAAAATCAATTAGATGTGAAGTTATGACCCAAATAGATCAAGGGCCTTGTCCAATGTTACTTGGCTGATTCGTGATTGAGATCAAATACATACACACATCTCTGGATTATTTAGACTGTATCTGTGCTTTTTAGTGGAAAACCTAAGACCACAAGACTTAGAGTAAGCGGAGGAGATACTTAAGATACAGATTGAATTGGAATCTCTGGGGTATGGTCTAGCAATTTGTATTATTAAAAGGATCCCAGGTGATTCTTATGAATGTTAAAATTTTAGAAGAATTGTGGTGTGCCATAGTGACCCTCTTAGATTCAATGGGATAATGTTAAATTTTTCTTCCGGGCCTTAGAATGCTCTGTTTCAATTTCTGCCCTTGTTTTAGCTTGGTATGGACAGATCTAATGTTGTTTAAAAAGAGAGATGAATTCAAGGAACATATATTTGAGTAAGAAAAGAGAATGACAAACATTGTAACCGGAAGACACAAAACATGATTATTAAAATGTCTTTGGTGTGGCATCACAGGTTCGTATTTTGGAGGAGAAATATATTGCCTTCTTTATCAGAAATATGGAGGTTCAGTGACTAGGATAGAAAATGTTACATGTATGGAGAGCTGGTATGGATGATAGTTTGATGATAATGATTTTTATCTTGTTGTCTACTATGAACCTGGGCTGATGAATCAAGAAGGTAGGAAGAATGGGCTGGGTCAGGACCTGAATAACAGGTTATAATGGTTGACCCTGAGGCACGTGAAGTCTACTGGGAGGACAGGAAATTGGGGACGGTAGTATGAACCTCTGTTGGTTGTGGGGTGCATTGACATCTAAAGTCCTCTGTGTCTATTCCACAACATAAGTCTCTTCTGATCCATAGAGTGCCTTCTGAGCTTAAATTTGTAAGTTAAATCTCTATTATTTTTGTCTCTTTCTGTGAAGATTTTAATTAAAAAATTAGCTTTCAAGACTCAAGCTTCAAGTCAGAGAAACATCCTTAGGAATTGGAGGTGTAAGACTCTATTCACTCTACAGAGAAAAGAAAGCTCTCTACACTCTATTTTCAGAGACGTGAACAGGAAATGATCTACCTCCTTGCCACTTAACTCCTGCAGGTCAGCAGCAAAAGCATTACACCAGCTGTGAGCTTGTTAGGAATTTAGAATTTCAGCCCTCATCAGAGACCTGCTGATTCGAATCTGCATTTTTAACTACATCTTCAGGTAAATCATAGGAACATTAACATTTGAGAAGCAACTAACTTGGGTTGGATGAAGATGAATTTGGACTCCAGTTTCCTCTTTTCTAGTTTATACTATTCAAGAGTCCCAGGTTAATTTTTCAATTTAAAAATTTTTCAATTTAAAATTATTTTCATGTCATATTTCTGATTAAAGAAAAATCTCTTTCAGAGGCCCAGGTGGGTGGATCACTTGAGGTCAGGAGTTCAAGAGGAGCCTGACCAACATGGTGAAACCCCATCACTACGAAAAATACAAAAAATTAGCTGGACGTGGTGGTTCGTGCCTACAATCTCAGCTACACAGGAGGCTGAGGCAGGAAAATCACTTGGATCTGGGAGGCAGAGGTTGCAGTGAGCTGAGATTATACCACTGCACTCCAGACTGAGTGACAGAGCAAGACTCCTTCTCAAGAAAAAATAAAAAATAAAAAAAAAGAAAGAAAAGAAAAGAAAAGAAAATCTTCCAGCGATTTTTGTTAGAACTTACATTCCAAAACATTCTAAGTTCTCCACAGTCTGGTTTTATTCTGCTGATTATATCTTCTCCCATTCTTTAGTCTTTACCAAAATTTTAGTAAAGTTACACTGATTGTTGTTTTCAAATATATTGACAGTTTCTGGCCTCATCTGTCCTACTCTTACTGTTCCCTAAAATTTCAATGCTCATGTTCCTTCTCTCCCTATAGCAATGAATCCTGCAATGGTCAATTTAACTATCACCTCTTCCATGAAGGCTTCTCCAATGTCTCCATCTTCATCTTTTGATAGTCACAAAGCATCTTGTTCATACCTCTTTTGTTATCTTTATTTTCTTCTCCTTAATATATTTATTACTAACTGTCAATTTGGGTGAGTCATATCACCTCTTCCAGCTGCTGTTTACTCATCTGTAAAAGAAGGATTTTTTTTTTTTTTTTTTTTTTTTTTTTTTTTGAGACGGAGTCTCGCTCTGTCACCCAGGCAGGAGTGCAGTGGTATGATCTGGACTCACTGCAAGCTCCGCTTCCTGGGTTCACGCCATTCTCCTGCCTCAGCCTCCCGAGTAGCTGGAACTACAGGCGCCCACCACCATGCCTGCCTAATTTTTCGTATTTTTAGTAGAGACCGAGTTTCACCGTGTTAGCCAGGATGGTCTCAATCTCCTGACCTCGTGATCCACCCGCCTCAGCCTCCCAAAGTGCTGGGAAAAGGAAGGATTTTTGTATAGCTATTAAACAAACTTAATGTGAAATAATTTATGAAACATCTCTGAAAAATATGTAGTTTCATGCAAGTTCATGCAAGTATAAGACATTCATAGCGTTTATAGTCTCTTCCCTGAAGTATAAAGTGACCCCTCATTATCCCTCGAAGGTAGGGATCATGTTCTATACTCTCCACAGATTATGTAAAGTAAAAGCACACAATAAATTTCACACAGAGAAATGTACACTTAGGTACACACTGTATTTCCATTTTCCTATGTTTTATATATGTTAACAAATTATATGCAGTTATATTACTTCATTTGTTTTCCAAGGACCTATGTATTTATGTATCTCCACAAAAGCTTCAGTTTTTATGTCTGGGTTTCTTTTATTTCTTTAAGCATTGTGTCTCTTCAAATACAACCTCAATCACCTACATCGGTTAAGTTCAATCATAGGTTATTCTGCTTCCATTTCTACCACAATTTCCTCAGGGTTGGAAGTTTTTTAGTTTCTACCATTTCCAGCTTCTCAACTGGAAAGTTATTTAAAATGCTAGATCATTAATCTAAACTGAGTTATCTTAGAACATTAGTTTACTCTTTCTGTGTCTCAGATACCTCGCTTTTAAAAGAAAAGTATTAGAACTCAATTTGTGGTGTTGTTGAGGAATTAAATATGTTAACTCATGTAAACTGCTTAAAACAAGGCTAGTCACATAGTAAGCCTACACTGATATTAGTTATGATTATGAAAATTATGAAGATGATAATATGTGTGCTATTGTCTGAAAAATCTTTATAGCTTAGAAAAAACTGCACCAGTTTTAGAAATTTATAGTATTGCTCAACCCAGAATAGATTTCTCTTATAGGTAAATGAAAAGATTTACGTGAATTTATTTATGAGTTGAATTTTAAAGAAATCTATATTCCTTTTGACTAACAAATTTATAGATTTTATGCATTTTACATAATGTCAACAAATAGAATTGTTCTAATTTCCAAGAAAGAGAAAATGCACGAGAGACTTTTATGGGCACTGAAAGTCCATTTTTCATTCAATTATGAATTGGGTGATACTGTTGTCAATGTACACAGTGCTGGTGGCACTATTGATAAAGTTACAGAATCAGCCATGATTCTGATTAATTTACGTATTAATAAGGGACAGTGATATGGAAAGTATAGGATGAATTATTTTCCTCTCCAATTTACACCAATGTTTCCAAATAAATGTGTTTTTTAGTAGAAGACTATATTTAGTCCTTATAATAAAACTAGCATGGAAACATTGGAATTAGCTAAATGTATCAATAATTTGGAATTTATTTCAAAAACAAAACATTATATATAGTACTATATTTCTGACATATGGAAATACTATCATGCGCCTACTTTTTCCTGTTGTGAGAAAGAACTTGGAATTCAATGAAAAAGACCTATAAGGCAGAGATGTGGCATTTAAGATGTAGGCAGATCCAGTTACACATTTAAACAAAAAAAAATCAGTTTTGTTTTGTTTTGATTTTTAATAAAAGTTCTGGCTGCAAAAGGCAGCTACCATTTGAAATAAGATTTGTGCATTCTGGGAGGTGACTCTTGAGAATGGTGTAACTGTTTGAGACAATAACATGAAATCTATAAGAAAAGAAAGTAGACCAAGTGCACAGTCCCCAAGCATAACTGATTACTTTCCTTTGGTCTGAAATAACTGGACCTAATTCAGTGAGTACTCTAGTTTCACAACTGTCCCTCCAGCATTTGAAAACTTAGCTGCCTTAGCAAAATGGTGGTGGTTTTCTTGTTTTTGTTGTTGTTGTTGTTTTGTTTTGTTTTTTCTTCACATGTTCTACTCACATTGTGATTTCCAAAGAGAACATGTCATTCAACTGCTACCCTCTGAGGAAGTTTAAGGTGTAATAGGTGAGAAGTCAAAAATAATCAAGGGAAGAAATAGTCTCCCAGAAGACAAGGTAAATATTTTTGTAAATAACTCCCATCAGACTTCCTAGAAATATTACATTTGCAGCATTGTGTGGTAGCATTCAACTTTCACTTTTTTAGGGACAAAAAAAATTAAAAGTGAAGTAATTTTCTTGGCTTGATTTCTTAGTAAAATACACAGGATTTCTGTGAATAGTACTGAAAGTGCTTCTTTTTTCCCCGCATAACAAGAATGACACTAGAATTTAAAGAACAAACCCGCTTAAGATAGAATTAAATAAAAGGCATTCTCTGCAGTCAACACAAAGCAAACAAATAATTTTAGGGCTCCATTTCCTTAAAAGATGAAATAATTTTAGGTTAATGTATAACAGCTTCCCTATAATGATTTAACTTGCAATTTCCCTATGGGGAAGTATTCATCAGCTCTAACTGGTTTCTCAACAGAGAAATGTACTAGAAAAGCAGACAAATGATACACTATGGCAAAGCAGGAGAAAGCATGTTTAATAACAGAGAAAGGTAACAATGCATATTGTAAACTCAATGTATTTTCTATTATAATCTATTCAGTCTGAGTTTCTCAGAAGACAGAGTATATGTGAATATTGGCAAGTACAATACAATGATATTAGCCCATTATAGTTTGTCACATGGCCATCAGCTGCCACCATGTTTTAATGAGAAGCAGTTGCCACTACCCAGACCTCATATGTAGCTGCGGAGAGTCACTACTTTAACTTTAACTCTAAGTAATCCTTTGCCTCTGTCCTTCTGGCTCTGCAGAGTTGAATCTAAGGATGACAGTCACATTCCAGTTTTGCTCCACCTTAGTTACTGAGGCAAACATAATATGCTTCCATTCAACATTGCACACTTACATTGTGCTAGACACCACACTGGGGTACAAAGCAGAGTGAGCAAAGCAGATAGGAGCTCATAACTTAGCCAGAATAAACAAGTAATGATTAAGATACAAACATAATATTTAAAACTGTTATATAAAATATGAAGGACAAATAAGCAAAGTAAAGAGAGCATTCTTCTTGAAACCTTATCTAGTCTGTGAGAGTCAGGGAAGCTTGTCTAACAAAGGGAAATGAGAAGAAATTTACAGAAAAAGGAGTTAGCCAAGCAAAGGGGAAGTTGGGTGGGATAAAAAAAACATGCAAAGGCAGGAAGAAGAATATTGAAAGAAACTGAAAGAAAAATAGTGTGGCTGGAAACCAAGGCTCAAGAGGGAAAGTGATACGAAACGAGGTTGGCATAAAAAAGGCACGGACCAGATCATACATTCATACAGGGACTTGTAGATAGGATGAACAGATGACCCTCTTTACTTGTGGGTAGTCCTGGGTTATAGTTATTGTCCTGGTATGAGTAATAATTGTGCCCCTTTAACTCGTAAAGTGTCCTGCTTTGAGTGATAAATTATATAATCTACTTACAGATAATATTATGCTTTTGGTTATTTTTATAAAAATAAATCACGAGTCACTAGATGGTTTAACCAAAGGAGTGATATAATCAAATTTGGATTTTGTAAAAACATTTCTCTAACTGCAATGGGGAAAACACATTGAGAAGTAAAACTCATAGCAGAAGACTTAGCTCCAAGGCTTGGGACAGAATGGTCTGCTCATCTCTCTGCAGCCTGGCAAGGGAACCCAGATTCATGTCATTTCCCAGTGAAATAATTTAGGATACCCTTCTTGCCTAGTGTTTTTACAGATGTTCTGATTTAAAAGTCTTTCCGCCATCCATGGTTGACTTGGTTATCTTATATAATAAGAAAAGCTGATATTTGATGTACAAGGAATAGTTCTGAGAACTGTACATGTAATCACTTACATAACTTTCACAATACCCCTGTGAGGTAAGTACTATCATTATTCATGTTTTGAAAATAAAAAAAAAAAAAAATAACTTGACTAAGGTAACTCACATAACAAGTGACTGAGTAAGAATTTGAACGATGAAATCTTATTCTAGATACTGGATACTTAACCACTATCCTATAATATATGTGGCTCCTCCTTTTAACCACTAAGTAGGCATCATTTTCTGAACTCCAGCCATCTCATTACAACTACAAATACTGCTTGACTTTTACCTCCTGTTTCCAATATTTTCCAATCATTGCTAGAGGCTTACTTTGAATGACAAATCAAAAATCACAGCCCCGCTCTGACTCCATGCTCACAGGCTGTCTCCAGGGACACAGGGGAATAACTCAAAGTGAAAGCAGGATATTCCAGGAGAATGGGTTTCCCTATGCCTATGTGTTGTCTTTATGAACTCAAGCTAAACATGATTTATCATAGGATACTCTATTCTGGACTATCTAGCTACACTTACTGGATACCATTCATTAGAAACAAGTTTAATTCACCTAATTGTATTCATATGAGCTATTCCTTTTCCCTCTAAATCCACTGTTCACAATTACATAATCCTATGTGGCCTCAGCAAACTAGGTCCTGGATTGTGCCTAAGGAAATTGAAAACTGACTTCTTCCCTTGAAAAATATTAAGAACACCACTCTAGTGGCCGTATTAACAGAACATTAGTTGGATGTCTTCAGTGTCTCCAGTTTTATCCTTATATCCCTTTTCCTAACAGGTGAAAACCTTTTATTCCCCCTACCAATCTCTACACTAAGTGTTTACGAGGGGACTTCCTATTCACTCATTGGGGTTTATCTTTCGGGGCGCATCTTTCTTGTCCTACTTATTTTCTCCCAATGTTAATAAACACTTATTGACCTTCCTACAATAAATCTGGTTTTCATTGGAATTAGGATTGCTTTTATGCATTCCCTAGTTACACAAAAGAGATCTGATTACTAGATCTTCTGGCTTGTGAAGAAGGTCCGCCATCCACCAGTATCTACCACAGGAAAAAACTCTAAACACCTTGCCAATATCAAGCAGGGGCATCAGTCCACTTGCATGAGTTGGGTGAGACAGAATGCTCACACAACAAGATAGGTGAAGCAGCTTTATTACTTACAGATAGGCAGCAAGGGACAACGAAAACCTAGGATTTGTGGAGAGCTGGTTCCCAAAGGCTCATGAAAGCTGCCCAGGGCAGAGGGAATTTCATCTGTGCATGTTTCTTGTGGTACTGGAGCTGAGGGACCCTGAGAGCCGATTGCACTGGGTTTATACCCAGGGGCACCATGATTTGCTGAGCTAAAGTCTTATAGCACATCTTTTTCTAGGAGAGACAGAAACAGAGCTTCCTAGACTATCCCTGACAGTTTCCCCTTATCTCAGGTTGTTATATTTCCAGCTCATTCTACAGTTATTCTAAGAACTATAAGTAGGAAGATAGAGGAAGGCCTGAGTTGGCCAAGGCCATCTGCAAACCATCCAGCAAGGTTTACGTAACTCTTATTCTGCATTGCCTAACAGTTACATAGTATCACTGTAAAAATCAACACTTTACTTTGTCTTAATATATGCTATGTATGCTACTTTCTCTCTTCAATACCCCTCCCCTCAAATCCCTCAAATAAAATGTGGTATCATTTGATTTTAGTGTTTTTATGATCTATTGCAGTGGAAATGGGTGAAATAACCAATAATACCTTTTGTACCTACCTTCATACTTCTACTGGTGCTCATGGGCACCAAGTATATAACATGAAAAGATAAAATGAGGCCTTTCAGGACAATTATCCAAACTGTGATGGATCAAACAGCACATTAGCAGTCAGGACTCTGGTCTCTCCTACTCATGCCCCTTGCTGTTTGTCATGAGATGCTGATTGCTATAGTGATATGAGAAGAGACATGCATTGGAAGGGACGTATGATGTGGTTTAGTTTCATAAAAGAGCTGAGTTCAGATTCTAGAGTCAGAGTGCCTGTTCAATCACTGGTTCCATCTCTTATTAGCTGTAAGACCTTGAGCAACTTAAGTTCTGGGGCCTAAATTTCTACATGTATAAGATGGGAATGATAATGCTACCTCATTGGGATTGTTGTGGAGCTTAAATAAAATAATTTGTCAGAAAAAAGAAATACTCTGTAAGCACTAGCTATTGTAGTTATTACAACTGTTCAATTTTTAAATGTATACAGATTTTGCTCGAATTTTACCCAACTGAGCTAGGGTTGAAATTTCCATCACCTGTTGCAATATGGCTTATGGTCACCTGAGGTCACAAAGCATATTTTCTAACTTCTCTGGGTTAGCCATAATCTGAAAGGTTTGGCCTTTAAGAGGTGGTAAGAAAATTCTGTTATCAGAAGTTTTAACTGGGCAAACCTTTAAATTCCATTCCACTTACATTTTAGTTGTTCCGAAAAATTTTTAAAACCCTAGACACCAGAATCAATCAAAATTGGCCAACATCCACTGTAGTTCCATTAATTTTTTTTCTATGAGCTCTCTTTCCGATATTTATAGACAACTAGGGAATCTATTCTGGTTTATTCCTTTTTTAAGTTATAACCACATTTCATCTTTGATAACATAAGATCTAAAATAGTCTGCTAAGCTTTAAGTCAAATACCATAGATACCTTTAAACAAATATTCCTAAAAAGAATTTTTGTGCAGTTTCATTGAGGTTTACTCTGAGTCAAAAACTGTGTGTGTGTACTTTTCAAGTGTATAATAAAAGATAAAATAAAATGAAATATGACATATCACAATAGACTGCCATAGATTAATCTGTTACTTCAATTCTCTAAGCCTTCTTACATATAGGATTCAGTTGTTGGATTATAGAATTTCTATGTTCTTTAAAGGTTTACATTTTAGACATTAAATATATTATATCATTATATCACTGATATGGTTAGGCTTTGTGTCCCCACCCAAATCTCACCTAGAATTGTAATCTCCATAATCCTTATAATCCCCATGTGTCAAGGGAGAGACTAGGAGGAGGTAATTGAATCATTGAGGCAGTTTCCCCAGGGCTGTTGGCATGATAGTGAGTTCTCACAAGATTTGATGGATTTATGTGAGGCTCCTCCCCCTCACTTGGCACTTCTCCTTCCTGCCGCCCTGTGAAGATGCCTTGCTTCCCCTTCACCTTCTACCATGATTTTAAATTTCCTGAGGCCTCCCCAGATACGCTAAACTGTGAGTCAATTAAACCTCTTTTCTTTATAAATTACCAAGTAATTGCCCAGTCTCAGGCAGTTCTTTATGGCAGTATGAAATAGACTAATACGTAACCATAATACAATGTTAACACAATGTTTAAAACAGACACTTTACTCTGTGTCCCTAGAAAGTTGGAGCCACAGACATTTACTGAATACCTATTGTGTGCTAGACAATGTGCTAAACAATTTTACTAACATTATTTCCAGAATACTCATAGCAAGTATATCTCAAAGATGGAAAAATGAGACTCAGAGCCATTGAGTCACTCACCAGGGTCACATACCTGGAAGGTAGCGCATACATCAGGTCTACCTGATTCCAAAGTCAATGCTCTATCATAGAGTTCCCTAATACAAACAATCTAAGTAGCCCAAGGTAAACTGGCCTTCTCATCAATTAGAAAGTTCCCTAGCTCAGTATAGCTCTTCTCATCCACTTTTTGAATAGACTAGGGTATTTTTCTGAAGGTCTGTATCACTATTAAGCGGAAAATTAGTGCATAAGGAGACTTTGGCAATATTCTTTTAATAAAATACTGTGCCTTAATTCTCTTAAGAGAAAGGATCCATAGGATTCTGATGCCTTTCACTGCACTCCATAATATTCTAGACATAAGGAATGAATCTGAACTTCAAGAGTATTCAGCAAGTATTCATCTATTCAACAAATATATACTGGACCCATAGTGTGGGTCAGACATTGTAGGTATAACAGTGACCAACCACAGTCCTTACCCTGAAAAATGGATGGGCTCCTATGAGCTGGGAAAAGGATAGCAATTCAGTTGGTGCAATAATATGAAGAAAGCTTTAAGAGCAGCAATGCCGCCACCCTAGCCAGTAAAAGAGTTTACGTAGAGAGTAAGAAGAGGTCAAAATCAAACATACATTGCCACAAGATTATAAAGGTCCATTGAATGCCAGACTAAGGAGTTTGGGCAGTTCCTGTAAGAAGATAAAAGTAAAAATCATCCTTAGTGTTATTTCTAAATTCAATTCAAAACAAGAAAAATCAAGGATGATTAGCACAATCAAGCATCAATCCTCTAGTGGTATTTTTGAAAGAACATAGATAATAATTCTTCTACTTTGTCAATTTCTACTTTGGAAAATAAAATTTCCTGTCCTCTTTCTCTTCACATATTCAGCATGAAGAGACACTTACTCTGTTGATTTACCCTAAGGGGACCATTTGCTCCAACATAGATTGGGATTCAAGTCAGCAGCATTCTACTTTTAATACTGTCTCTGTCACTGTCCCCTACTGCTCTTTTACAACAGCTCCCACCTCCTGGTGTCATCTCCACAGGATCCTCTCCATAGGGATCTACGTCATGACACTGGTGACATGGGAAAGCAGATGCTATTTTTCAAATAGGAAGTTTTATATCAGAAATGACGGGATTTGAGGACTTTATTGGCTAGAATCTAAAGTTGATTGTGAGACTCTGCATTTTTAAAGAATGCAGGGTACCAAGCAATACCTAGCAGGGTTGATATGGCAACAAATAAAAATAAAAATCAAACTCTAACAACATACCCTTTCTATACCTTCATATTCCAAGGTCATCTATGAGCTAAGATTATTTAATCACTGATTTTACTATTAACTTATAGACTCAGAACTATACATTATAGGGTCTCCATTTGGAAAACAGTGAAAAAGCCAGCTTATATTCTGGAAAATAGTGGTAACACTGTTAGAACACAGTAGAAAGCTTAAAATGAAAAACAATAAAAGAGACAGGTAGGCTGGGCGCGATGGCTCAAGCCTGTAATCCCAGCACTTTGGAATGCCGAGACGGGCGGATCACGAGGTCAGGAGATCGAGACCATTCTGGTTAACGCGGTGAAACCCCGTCTCTACTAAAAAATACAAAAAACTAGCTAGGCGAGGTGGCAGGCACCTGTAGTCCCAGCTACTCGGGAGGCTGACGCAGGAGAATGGTGTAAACCCGGGAGGCAGAGCTTGCAGTGAGCTGAGATCCGGCCACTGCACTCCAGCCTGGGTGACAGAGTGAGACTCTGTCTCAAAAAAAAAAAAAAAAAAAAAAGAGACAGGTAATACACATTCTTAGAAGTTGCCCTCATTGCCAATAATAAGGGAGATTCATTAGGTTTTTGGCATTTATTTATTTATTTAGAGATAGGGTCCCACTGTTGCCTAGACTGGAGTACAGTGGTGAAATCACAGCTCACTGCAGCCTCGACCTCCTCCAGCTCAAGTCTTTCTCCCATCTCAGCCTCCTAAGTAGCTGGGACTACAGGCATTGACCACTATGCTGCGCTATTTTGTTGTTGTTGTTGTATTTTGTAGAGATGGCGTTTTGTCACATTGCCTAGGCTGGTCTCCAACTCCTGGGCTCAAGCAATCTGCCTGCCTATCCACCCACCTTGGACTACCAGAGTGCTGGGATTACAGGCATGAGCCACCGTGCTCAGCCTTATTTGTTTTTTTCTACGTAGGTTTATTTTTGATAGACTCTAAAACCATCTGACCTTCTACTTGGAAGATGGAACTCTCTTTGTCCCCATTGTCACCTGACAAAAAGTAGGATCTTGCTAGCAGGACACATTTGGAGAGTAATGTGCCTTCTACATGTGGGTGGACAATTTAGAAAAATTTAAAGGATTTGGGGATCCTTTAAATTTTGAATCATATTCTTTGATATGAGAGAGGCTGTCTATATTACAAATTTTAGTACAGTTTATTTCTTGTGCATTTGTTCATTTGTTTACTCATTCATTCATTAGCTAGCATAATATCATGAAAAGAATATGGACCCTTGGATTAAATGACCCCCCTGTTGAAATTTAGACAAAATAAAATTATTTGCTTCAATTAACACAACAATGAAGAGAGGCATGCCTGAGAAATGTCCAGTAGTCTATTTTATAAATTTATCTTAAAAATCTATTTTAAGCTTGATGCATTATGGAAATAAACAAGTTTTAAAAATGAATTATAACATAGTGAAGCAAGTAGTTTAAATGTGATAAGAATACATAGAGAGACACTTAATCAAACTGGGGAAAAAAGACATACTCAGCTACAAATTCTAACATAAGACCTTAAGAAAGATTAGATAAAGGGGACAAAGGGATGAGGGTCCTAGAAGGAGAATGTATGCCTAATCCAAGGAGAGCTGCAGCACAGGGGAGAGGGAGGGAAATGGTGCATTAGTCACTACGGTAGCTCAGTATGGAGGGCACTGAGAGTGTAAAGGGACACATCATGGTCATCCCAGCAGCTATTTTCAGCAGAACACCAAAGCTTTTAATTTTCTTAGGAGGACCAATAAAGACAGAACATTCTCACAACGATCTTAGAAAATCTTCCTGGGCAAGAACTGGTTATTACTTAATTTCAGCACTTCAAAGTCGTGTTCAGAATATCATTTTTTTTTCCACCCAGGAGGAAAAATAAACAAACAAACAAAACTTTTTATATTAAGAAGGAATCTTCTTATTTTAATTTATATAATTTTTGTGAGATTATGAAGTTGAGATCTTTCAGTTCAAAGTGTATAGAATGCCCCAAGAAAGATATTAAGAAGATGCTTTAGACATTTGCCACTTTTCAATTTCTAAATAATCACTAAACATGTAGTTAACAAATACTTCTAATTTTGTTTGTTTTCCTTCTTTCATATAGTTAGAATTATTCCTTGAATTTAAGAATACTTTGGCTATCTAGTTATCATTATTCTAATTTTAAAAAAATTTTTAATTGAAAACTTCCTCCCAGCACTTTGAGAGGCCAAGGCAGGCATATCATGAAGTCAGGAGATCAAGACCATCCTAGCCAACATGGTGAAACACCATCTCAACTAAAATACAGAAAATTAGCCAGGTGTGGTGGTACGTGCCTGTAATCCCAGCTACCCGGGAGGCTGAGGCAGGAGAATCTCTTGAACCCAGGAGGCAGATGGAGGTTGTAGTGAGCCGAGATAGTGCCACTGCACTCCAGCCTGGGCGACAGAGCAAGACTCCATCTTTTGGCAATTTTTAAACTGTTTTTAATGTCATAAAATATACTTGACATAAATTTTACCATTTTAACTATTTTTTTATTTTCAATTTTTGTGGGTACATACTAGGTATATATATTTATGAGATACATGAGCTCTTTTGATACAGGCATGGAATATATAATAATCACATCAGGGTATAAAGGGTATCTGTTACTTCAAGCATTTATAATTTATTTGTGTTACAAGCATTCTGATTAGACTCTTTATTTTAAAATGTACAGTAAATTATTGTTGACTGTAGTCACCCAAGTGCTCTTCAGTCAGCAGGTGGTGAATCCCAGCCAGACTTGTGTTCTTCCTTTCAGGATGGTATGCTCTCCTTTGGTGCAGGGCAGGACCAGAAATCTGAGAGCCAGGGCCTGGAGTTGGGAACCTTAGGAATGTATTTGGTGCACTATTCTACCGTGGCTGAGCTGGCACTCAAACTGCAAGACAAAGTCCTTTTCCCTCTTCCCTTCCTTTCCTCATGCAGAAGGAGTCTCTTCTTGTGCCACCACCACCCAGGCCTGCGGTGAGGACTGCCTGGCTACTGCCAATGTTCACTCAAAGTCCGAGGTCTCTTCAGTCAGCTTGTGGTAAATACTGCCAAGCCTGGGTCTCTCCCTTCAGAGCAGCTGGCTCTCCGGTGGCCCAGGGCAGGTCCAGAAATGCTTTGCAGGAACCAAGGCCTGAAACCAAAGGCCCTAGGAGCCTGCTTGGTGCTCTATCTCATTGTGGCCAATCTGGTGACCAAGCTGCAAGACCAGGTTCCCTTTACTCTTCCCTCTCCGTGCCTCAAGCAAGACGAGTTTCTCCCTGTGGCCACCAGAATTGGAAATGTGCTGAGTGATACCTGAAGCCAGCATGGCTCGGAGTTTTACCCAAGGCTCATGGCATGTACTCTCTGGGCACTGCTGATGTTTTTCAAAGTCTATAGGCTCTTTAGTCAGCATAGGATGAATCCTGCCAGAAATGGGCCCTTTCCTTCAAGGCAGTAGTTTCCTATCTGGCTCAGGGTATGTCTAGAAATGTCATGTGGGAGCTAGGGCCTGGAATCAGCCTTAGGCCTCTGCCTGGCACCAAATTTTACAGTGGCTGAGCTGGTATCCATGTTGCAAAACAAAGTCCTCTTTACTCTCCTCTCTAGTGTCCTCAAGCAGGAGGAAGGAGTCTCTCCCAGAGTTGTGTGCTGTGCTACCTGGGGTTCGAGAAGGGATGATGCAAGCACTCCCTTAGCTGCCCCAGCTAGTGTCTTACTGGGTCATGTGCTCAAGTCCACTAACTCTGAACCCAGCACAGAACTGAGACTTGCCCAGGAATTGCAGTCCTTGTGACCTAGACTGCCTTTCACGTTTATTTAACACCTTAGAGCACTTTAGCTCACTGTGGTGGAGCTAGCCAAAATTCAAATTCTAACTGCTGGGATGGGTGACTCCCCTCTGGCTAGGGCAAGTAGAAATGTTCCTTTTGTGGTGCTGGCTGAATTCTGCTGTGCTGCTTTCTGCTGTGACAGGCAGCACTGGGTTCCAGTGAAAAGTCCACAATTACCAATCACTGTGCTCCCCGCCCATCAAGCACAGAGATTCTGTCTGTGCCAGGTAGCTACTGCTGGGGCCTGGGGAAGGGTGGTCTCAGCAATTCAAGACTGTCTTTCCTTTGCTTTTCAGTGTCTGTTTCCTTGATATGATGTTAAAACCAGGTACTGCGATCGCTCACCTGATTTTTAGTTTGTACGAAAGTGCTTTCTTGTGTAGACAGTCGTTTAATTTGGTGTTCCTCCATGGGAGGCAAAGATCACTGGAGCAGTTTAATCAGCTATCTTGCTCCATCTCCTCCTCCATTTTACTATTTTTAAGTTCACAATTCAGTGACAATTTTATATTCACCATGTTGTGCAATGATCAGCATTATCTATTTCCATAGCGTTTTCATCAGCCCAAGCAGAAACTCTAAACATTAAGCACTAACTCCCCATTCTCCACTCTTTAGAGTTTCTGTTAACCTTTAATCTACCTTATGTTTCTATAAATTTTCCTGTATGAGATATTTGACACCAAAAGCATGAACAACTACAGAAAAATTAAGGTAGGCTTCATCAAAATTGGTAACTTTAGTGTATCAAAGGACATTATTGAAGAATGAAAAGACAAACTATAGAACGAGATAATATATTTTGAAATTATATATCTGATAAGGGTTTAGTATCCAAAATATGTAAAGAACTCCTACAACTCAACAACAAAAAGACAAATAATCAAATGAAAAAATGGGCAAAAGATTTGAATAGACATTTCTCCAACAAAGATGTACAAATGATCAATAAGCAAACGAAAAGATTTTGGTCATTTGGGAAACATAAATGAAAACCACAAGGAGATAGCACTTCACACCTACTAGGATAGCTATAATCAACAAAAGTGGAAAACAGCAAGTATTGGTGAGAATGTGGAAAAAGTGGACCCATAGAACTTTGCTGGTGGAAATGTAAAATGATATAGCAACTGTAGAAAACAGTTTGGCAGTTCCTTAAAAGGCAAAACACGGAATTAGCATTTAACCCAGCAATTCTACTCCTCAGAATATACCAGAAGAATTAAAAGGGAGACTCAAACAGGTACTTGTATGCAAAAGTTGATAGCAGAATTATTTGCAATAACCAAAAGACAGAAACAACTCAAGTGTCCATCAATAGATAAATGGATAATCCAAATATAGTACATATATACAATGAATTCAACCATGAAAAGTAAAGGTCTGATAGATGCTACAACATGGCTGAATTTTGAAAACACTGTATCAAGTATAAGAAGCCAGACACAAAAGGACTTGTTTTATAATCTGGCAGTTTTACATTATTTACATTGTATCATCATTTCATAAAATAATATTTATTACAGAGAATAATAAATGTTGTGTGATAATGTATATGATATCCTGACACACTTTAAAACACACACACATAAATGTACATATGTATATAGAAATACTCCATATATCAAACTTTAATAAAATGGAGTTTCTGTAGAGATGATATATAATTTTAAGGAAAAAACAGAGACCGCTTTTGGTGCTATTAGTTTACAAAAAAAGATTATTTCAAGGGGAACTAGAACATTTGAGAAACTTGATAAAATTAAGAAAGAACTATGACCTTAGCATGTATGCTCATATTCAGTTTATACATTTACATGTTTTGCTTGATAAAATGCAGTATTAATATGTCATTGAAATTTTATTTTTCTCACACATCGAATCTTGTCAGGAAAATATAAACAAAAGGGCACTCAGATTTTAGAATCTCTCAAGTTTCTTTTACTAAACAAAAACTAAGTATTAAATATTGTGATGTGAATGTAGAATAAAATAGATGTTTTTTCTATAATAAATGATTTAAGTATAAATTAGTATATTTATAGAGTTTTTCCCACTTAGCACAAACCTTAAAAATCAAGTTTAAAAGTCATGTCTCATAATTATATTGAAGTTAAAGTTAGGTCAAACCTGTGTATAATAAAATAATTATTTTGCATTGCATTTTACCAGCAAGAAAACTCTCAGTATTCCTGATTTTTTTCTCTAACTAAAAATCTCCAGTCACAGAACCACAGCTGATGCCAAAGATAAATAGAATTGATTCAAAAGCAGCCCAACAGGCAACATAAAAACCATTTCTGCTGAAGACATTCTTTCTACTTTGGGAATTCAAAGTCTAATCTTGTTACATTTGAATGTGTAACCCCTGTCCTGTCACATTCTGATAAGCATCTTTTAGTGCTGGAAGAGCAATTTTCTCTCTAGCTTTAAAAACTCCTGTCTTGACTATAAATAGCTAGTGATTTATTGTCAACTTGCAAAGTTTATTTTTGCATTAACATTTATTTTCATCTGTATGAATATTTTTGGCTTTTGGAAAGATATTGAAATTTGTTGTTTGGATTTGCACATGTGGTCTTGCTCTTGTTTACCTCATTCACCCTTCCGATAGTAATTCCCTTTGTTTATGTGTCATCCTTCAAAAGGATCTTGCCTTGGACTTTCTATTGGGAATTATTTGGAGCTATGCTCTTGAGAGATAAGGTAAAAAAGTGACCACAGGTAGACTGTCCAGACACAATATGAATTAATTCTTTATCAATGGAATATTTTAATTATCTTTTGATGCACAAAACTTTTTTGGAATATCTATTTTGCTTATATAATCATATTGCATTAACTTCTCAAACACTAAGTAAAACTTTTGAATCTAAATCAAAACAAAAATTTCAGTTGCATTTAAAGTACAAATCTTGGCCATGGATAAATACAATTCTCAAATGCATCCATAGGTACCACCATTTTTAACTTCCCATTCTTATATCCCATACCATATTCACATAATTCCTGAAAGAGTAAGTGCCCAATAAATTTGAGTTGAATGACCGAGATTGAAGATTTGTGATATCACTTTGATTATTGTCCATTTTAGGGGAAAACTCTTGTGCCTCATTCTTCATGTTTCTGTAGGAACTTCTACTAGAATTACATCCCTGTGCTCTGCTTCTTCACTTATCTTCCCCAAAAGACAAGAAAGAATGTACCTCCTTTATGACTTTAGAAGAAGGAACTGGACATGTTAGTGTCAGCTACTTCCTCTTTCTCCTTTTGATTGTAATTTCCTGCCGAAGTTTACACAGGCTTATGATCTTGCCTGCTGCTGTTAGGAGCCTGTCCCTTTAGGGCAAGGCCTATCCTCCTCTAACTATATCAATAATTGGAGGAGTAGAGTAAATCTGCTAATTACTAATAATTTGGCCTTATTCAGTTATTAGTAATAAGGCCAATTTATTAGTAATAAAGATGGTATTTTGGTTTTTTATCTCTCTGATTCTTGAATATATCTCTTATTTGTTCCTGAAGTCACATGCAGCATGGATATGTTGCTATTGATTTTCTAAAACTCTAGTGGTTCTCATTCTCTGCATTCTCATAGCTTAGTTCCCACTTACGAGAGAGAACATACGATGTTTGGTTTTCTATTCTTGAGTTATTTCACTTAGAATAATGGTCTCCATTTCCATCCAGGTTGCTGCAAATGTCATTATTTTATTCCTTTTTTATGGCTGAGTAGTATTCCATGGTGCGTGTGTGTGTGTGTGTGTGTGTGTGTGTGTGTGTATGTGTCTACACAACTATTTCTTTATCCACTCATTGATTGATGGGCATTTGGGCTGGTTACATGTTTTTGCGATTGCTAATTGTGCTGCTTAAACGTGGGTGTGCAAGTATCTTTTTCATATAACGACTTGTTTTCCTCTGGGTAGAAACCTAGTAGTGGGATTGCTGTATCAAATGGTAGTTCTACTTTTAGTTCTTCAAGGAATCTCCACACTGTTTCCATTGTGGTTTTACTAGTTTACATTCCCACCAGCAGTGTAAAAGTGTTCCCTTTTCACCACCTCCCCGCCCATGTCTATTATTTTTTTATTTTTTGATAATGACCATTCTTGCAGGAGTAAGGTGGTATCGCATCGTGGTTTTATTTGCATTTCCTTGATCATTAGTGATGTTGAACATTTTTTCATATGTTTGTTGGCGATTTGCATATCTTCTTTTGAAAACTATGTATACATATCCTTAGCCCACTGTTTGATGGGACTGCTTTTTTTCTTGCTGATATGCTTGAGTTCCTTGTAGATTCTAGATACTAGTTCTTTGTCAGATGTATAGATTGCAAAAATTTTCTCCCACTCAGTAGGTTGTCTGTTTACTCTGCTGATGGTTTCTTTTGCTATGCAGATGCTTTTAAGTTTAATTAAGTTCCATCTATTTATCTTTATTTTTATTCCATTTGCTTTTAGGTTTTTGGCCATGAAGTCTTTGCCAAAGCCAATAGCTAGAAGGGTTTTTCCAATGGTATCTTCTAGAATTTTTATGGTTTCAGGTATTAGATTTATGTCTTTGTTCCATCTTGAGTTGATTTTTGTATAAGGTGAGAGGTGGGGATCCAGCTTCATTCTCCTACATGTTGCTTGCCAATTATCTGAGCACGATTTATTCAATAGGGTGTCCTTTCCCCACTTTATGTTTTTGTTTGCTTTGTCAAAGATTAGTTGGCTGTAAGTATTTGGCTTTATTTCTTGGTTCTTGTCATGCAAGTCCATGTGAAGAGACCACCAAACAGACTTTGTGAGAGCAATAAAGCTTTTTAATCACCTGGGTGCAAGCGGGCTGAGTCCAAAAAGAGAGTCAGCAAAGGGAGATAGGAGTGGGGCAGTTTTATAGGATGTGGGTAGGTAGTGGAAAATTACAGTTGAAGGGGCTTGTTCTCTGGTGGGCAGGGGCAGGGGTCACAAGATGCTCAGCGTGGGAGCTTCTGAGTCAGGAGAAGGAATTTCACAAGGTAATGTCATCAGTTAAGGCAGAACCATGCCATTTTTACTTCTTTTGTGATTCTTCACTTGCTTCAGGCCATCTGGATGTATACCTGTAGGTCACAGGGGATATGATGGCTTAGCTTGGGCTCAGAGGCCTGACATTCCTGTCTTCTTATATTAATAAGAAAAATAACATAAAATAGTAAAGTGTTGGAGCAGCAAAAATTTGGGGGTGGTGGTATGGAGACATAACAGGTGATGTTTCTCAGGGCTGCTTCGAGCACGATTAAGGGCAGTGTGGGAACCTAGCGTGGGAGAGATTAAGCTGAAGGAAGATTTTGTGGTAAGGGGTGATATTGTGGGGTTGTTAGAAGAAACATTTGTCACATAGAATGATTGCTGATGGCCTGCATATGGTTTGGTATGAATTGAGAAACTAAACAGAAGACACAAGTTCTCAATAAAAGGAGGAGGAAAACAGGTATTAAAGGACTAATAATTGGGAGGACCCAGGACATCCAATTAGAGAGTGCCCAAGGGGGTTCAGCGTAATTACTTGCTTGGTTGGTGAGTTTTTTGGGCTCTATCCTTGACAGAGTCCTCTTTTTTAAGTTGGAAGATGAGCTTGGTGAGGTGGGCTTTTAAAAGACCATTAGTCTGTTTTACCCTTCCCGAAGATTGAGGATGGTAAGGGGTATGAAGGTTCCACTGAAAACCAAGAGCCTGAGAAATGGCTTGGGTGATTTGACCAATAAAGACCAGTCCATTATCAGACTGTATAGAAGTGGGAAGGCCAAACCAAAGAATTATGTCTGACAGAAGGGAAGAAATGACTGTGGTGGCCTTCTCAGACCCTGGGGGAAAGGCCTCTACCCATCCAGTGAAGTGTCTACCTAGACCAAGAGGTATTTTAGTTTCCTTACTTGGGGCATGTGAGTAAAGTTAATTTGCCAGTTCTGGGCAGGTGGCAAATCCCTGAGCTTGATGTGTAGGGAAGGCAGGGGGCCTGAACAATCTCTGAGGAGTAGTAGAATAGCAGATGGAATACGGAGAAGTGATTCTCTTGAGGATAGATTTCCATGGTAGAAAGGAAATTAGAGGTTTTAAGAGATGGGCTAGTGGCTTATGAAATGATGACAGAATAGAATGGACCTATGAGGCTAGAAGGAGATATATTTTCCTTGGTCCAAGAACCATTTGCCTTGTGTGGGAAGAGATTGATAGGTGGAAGTTTCAGTGGGAGAGTAGGTGGGAGTGACTGATGAGGAGGAGGAAAACTGCTGTGAGGGACAGAACTTGGAACACTAGCTGCTTTTTTAACTACCTTATCAGCATAAGTGTTATCCATCCCAGAGCGATGGGATCTGATGTCTTTTGTTGGCCCTTGCAGTGAATGGCTCCAGCTTGCTTTGGAAGTAAAGCAGCCTTGAGAAGAGTTTTTATTAAAGAGGCATTAATGATGGAGGACCCTTGTGTAGTGAGGAAACGTTTTTCAGCCTATATAACAGCATGGTGGTGCAGGATATGGAAGGCATATTTAGAATCAGGATAAATATCGATGCGTAGTCCCTTTGCAAGAGTGAGGGACTGCATTGTGGCAATGAGTTTGGCTTGCTGAGAAGTAGTGGAGGGGGGCAAAGTTGTAGCCTCAATGATAGATGTGTAAGATACTATAGCATAGCCTGCCTTTGCTGGTGAGTGGCAATTAGGCCTGGTGGAACTGCCATCAATAAGACAAGTGTGATCAGGGTGAGGAACAGGAAAGAAAGAAATATGGGGAAATGGCGTGAATGCCAGGTGGATGAGAGAGATACAGTCATGAGGGCCAGGTATGGTATCAGGAATAATGTGGGGGCTAACTTACAACAGTAAGGTCAAGTTGTTTGGACAGAAAGGCTACAGGGCATGGTCCCAGCCCTTGTGTAAGAATTCCGACCGCACAACCCTGCACTTTGGCTGTGTGTAATGAAAAAAGGGTTGGGAAGAGTTAGGGAGAGCTAGTGTGGGAGCAGCTTTTAGGGCTGTTTTTTAAGGAATGGAAAGGGGAGTGGGGAACGGATTTAGGATCTATGGGGTCAGCTAGGTTTCCTTTTGTGAGTTTATATAATGGTTTTGTTAGGATGCAAAACCAGGTATCCAAAGGCAAAAGTATTTAACCATGTCCAGGAATGAAAGGAGTTGTTGTTTTGTAGAAGGGGTTGGGGTTTGAGAGATCAGTCAGACATGACTGGAAAGGAGAGCACATGTGTTTTCATGAAGAAATATGCTGAGGTAGGTAACAGATGGATAATAAATTTGAGCTTTGGAAGGGGATACCTGATATCCCTTGGAGAATAAATGTTGAAGGAGCAAGAAGGTGTCTTGTTGAGAAGACTCAAAGGAGGGGCTACAAAGTAGAAGGTCATCAATATATTGAATAAGGTGAGAAGCAGAGGAGTGGAAAAAAAAGTGAATCCTGAGAAAGAGCTTGGCTGAAGTAATGAGGGCTCTCCCTGAAGCCTTGCGGCAGTACAGCCCAGGTAATCTGCTGAACCTAATGGGTGTCAGGGTCAGTCCAAGTGAAAGCAAAGAGAGGCCAGGATGACGGGTGAAGGGGAATAGTGAAAAAAGCATCTTTAAACTCAAGAACAGAATAGTGAGTTGTGGAGGAAGGTATTGAGGACAAAAGAGTGTACAGGTTGGGCACCACAGGGTGGATAGGCAAAACCATTTGATTAGGTACAGATCCTTAATTAACTTGTAAGACTTGTCCAGTTTTTTTGGACAGTTAAATGGGTAATTATAGGGAGAATTTATAGGCTTTAAAAGGCTGTGCTATAACAGGTGAGTGATAATGGGTTTTAATCCTTTTAAAGCATGCTGTGGGATGGGATATTGGGTTGAGCAGGGTAAGGGTGATTAGGTTTTAATGGGATGGTAAGGGGTACATGATCGGTCACCAAAGAGGGAGTAGATATGTCCCATACTTGCGGATTAAGGTGGGGAGATACAAGGGGAAGATATGAAGGAGACTTTGAACTGGGGAAAAGGGCAGCAATGAGGTGTGGCTGTAGCCTAGGAATAGTCAGGGAAGTAGATAATTTAGTTAAAATGTCTTGATCTAATAAGGGAGCTGGGCAGGTGGGGATAACTAAAAAGAAGTGCATTAAAGAATGTTGTCCAAGTTGGCATCAGAGTTGGGGAGTTTTAAGAGGTTTAGAAGCCTGGCCATCAATACCCATGACAGTTATGGAGGCAAGGGAAACACGCCCTTGAAAAGAAGGTAATGTGGAGTGGGTAACCTCCATATTGATTAAGAAGGGGACAGACTTATCTTCCACTGGGAGTTACCCAAAGCATCTGTAATGGTCCAGGAGGCTTCCGAGGCAATCGGGCAGTGTCAGTCTTCAGCCGCTAAGCTGAGAAGATCTGGGAAGGAGTCAGTCAGAGATCCTTGGGCCAGAGTTCCAGGGGCTCTGAGAGTGGCTGCTGGGAAAGTTGGAGAGTCCAATTTCCAGTGGGGTCCCACACAGTTGGGACATGACTTAGGAGGAATCCCAGGCTGCAGCCATTCCATTGCCCAGTGGACAGATTTCAGGCACTTGAAGCCAGATCCTGGGGGAGGAGGTCATGAAGGAATGCCTGACCACTGTGGCTTAGGCGTTTTGAAGTTCTTGTGTGCTGGAGATGTGGCTGGGGTTTCTCTCACAGCAGAGGCAAGTAACTGCAACTCTTCTCTATTATTGTACACCTTGAAGGTAAGGCTAATTAAGTCCTGTTGTGGGATTTGAGGGCCGGAATTTAATTTTTGCAGCGTTTTTCTAATGTCGGGAGTGGATTGGGGAATAAAATGCATATTGAGAATAAGACGACCTTCTGGCCCTTCTGGGTCTAAGGCAGTAAAGTGTCTAACGGTTGTTGCCAAAAAGGCCAGCCATGAACTGGGCTGGGTTTTTATATTTAATGAAAAAGAGCATAAATTCTAACTGACTTGGGATAGGTCGGATAAAGGAAAAGGAGCATTAACCTTCACTATGCCTTTAGCTCCAGCCACTTCTTTAAGAGGAAATTGTTGGGCAGGTCAGGGAGGGCTAGTCGCTGAATGAAACTGTAAGCTGGACCAGGTGTGAAAAGGGGAGGTGATAGGAGGATTACAGGGTAGGGGAGCAAAGGTTGAGGAAGAATTGGGACCTGGCTCGGCCTGGTGAGGAGCAGCCTGGGGAGGAGGGGAGAGGTCAGATGAGTCCTTAGGAAAGGAGAATTCAAAGAACTCAGAGTTTGGGGTACAGACTGAAGGAACAGACAGGAGAGAAAGAAGAAAGATTTGGAAGGAGTTGCATTGTGGGTAGAGACTAGGGAGGAACCAATGTGTAAAAGAATGCCTGGACATCAGGCACCTCAGACCATTTGCCTATTTTTCGACAAAATTACCTAGGTCTTGTAGGATGAAGAAATCGTAAGTGTGGTTTTCTGGCCATTTAGAGACATTATCAAGTTTGTATTGGGGCCACGTGGTGTTGCAGAAGAAAACAAGAGGCTTAGGTTTTAGGTCAGGTGTGAGTTGAAGAGGTTTTAAGTTCTTGAGAACACAGGTTAAGGGAAAAGAAGGAGGGTGGAAGGTTGTCCATAGTGAAGGAGGCAAGCCCAGAGGAAAGAGAGGGTAGAGACACGGAGAAGGGGGGTGGTGAGCAGCCCTGGGCTGCAATGTGCCTGAGCAGCCAAAGCAGGCATCCCCGCAATTGACTTGCCACCAAGGGAATGTGGGTGAATGACCAAGGCAGGCATCCCCCCAGTGACCAGACACCAGTGGAGTGTGGGTGAATAATCAGGAGGGGTCCCTGCAGTGATTAAATACCAAGGGAAAACTGTCTTCCTGAGTCCATGACTGGTGCTGGAATTTTGGGTCCATGGATAAAATGTGTCTCCTTGTCTCTACTAGAGAGGAAAAAAGAATTGGAATTGGAAGGACAGGGAGATTGAAGTGTAGCAAGAGAGGGAGATTGAAGGGTAGTGAGAGAGGCTGGAGAAGAGAGTGAAAAGACTGCTTACCTGATTTGAAATTGGTGAGATATTCCTTGGGCTATCTGGTCTGAGGACCCAAGGTTGTAGGTGGATCTCCTCATGGAGTGAGGGTGAGGACAGGGGGCTGGTCTCCCGAAGACGTCTTCCTGTCCTGGGTTTCAGCACCAAATGTCACACATGTCCATGTGAAGAGACCACCAAACAGGTTTTGTGTGAGCAATAAAGCTTTTTAATCACCTGGGTGCAGGCAGGTTGAGTCCAAAAAGGGAGATAGGGGTGGGGTAGGGCAATTTTATAGGATTTGGGTAGGTAGTGGAAAATTACAGTCGAAGGGGCTTGTTCTAAGGTAGGCATGGGCGGGGGACACAAGGTACTCAGTTGGGGAGCTTCTGAGCCAGGAGAAGGAATGTCACAAGGTAATGTCATCAGTTAAGGCAGGAACCAGCCATTTTCACTTCTTTTGTGATTCTTCACTTGCTTCAGGCTATCTGGATATATACGAGCAGGCCACAGGGGACATGGTGGCTTAGCTTGTGCTCAGAGGCCTAAAAGTTCTCTATTCTGTTCCATAGGTCTATGTGCCTATTTTTTATACCAGTACCATGCTGTTTTGGTGACTATGGCTTTATAGTGTAGTTTTTAAATCTAGGTAATGTGATGCCTCCAAATTGTTCTTTTTGCATAGTCTTGCTTTCATTATGCAGGCTCTTCTTTGATTCCATATGAATTTTAGGATTCTTTTTCTAGTTCTGTGAAGAATCATGGTGGTATTTTGATGGTATTGCATGGAATTGGTAGATTGCTTTTGCAATATGGTCATTTTCACAGTATTGATTCTACCCATCTATGAGCATGGAACGTGTTTCTATTTGTCTGTGTCATGTATGATTTCGTTCCTCAGTGTTTTGCAGTTTTCCTTGTAGAGGTCTTTCATCTCCTTGTAGAGGTCTTTCATCTCCTAGGTATATTCCTAAGTATTTTATTATTTATTTATTTATTTGCAGCTCTTGTAAAAAGGGTTGCGTTCTTATCAACTTAATCACTGCTGGTGTATAGCAGTGCGACTGATTTGTGTAAATGGATTTTGTATCCTGAAACTTTGCTGAATTCATCTATCAGTTCTAGGAGCTTTTTGGAGGAGTCTTGAGGGTTTTCTAGGTATATGATCATATCATCAGCAAACAGTGATAGTTTGACCTCCTCTTTACTGATTTGGATGCCCTTTATTTCTTTCTCTTGCCTGATTGCTCTGGGTAAGACTTCTGGTACTATGTTTAATAGAAGTGGTGAAAGTAGGTATCCTTGTTTTGTTCCAGTTCTCAGTGAGAATGCTTCTAACTTCTCCACATTTGGCATAATGTTGGCTGTGGATTTGTCATAGATGGCTTTTTTTATGTTAAGCTATGTCCCTTCTATGTCAGTTTTGCTGACGATTTTAATCATAAAGGGATGCTGGATTTTGTCAAATGCTTTTTCTGCATCTATTGAGATGATCATGTGATTTTCATTTTTAATCCTCTTTATGTGGTGTTTCACATTTTTTGACTTGCGGTGTTAAACCATACCTGCATCCCTGGTACGAAACCCACTTGATCATGGTGAATTATCATTTTGATATGCTGTGGAATTCAGTTAGCTAGTATTTTTGGGGGGATTTTTGCATCTATGTTAATCAGAGATATTGGTCTGTAGTTTTTTTTTTTTTTTGTCCTTTCCTGGTTTTGGCATTAGGGTGATACTGGTTAAAACCTCTCTCTGGTGAGTGAAATGTGCAACAAGAGTTGTGAATTACAACCACATACTAAGCTTAGTAAAACAATTATTGTGCAGTAATTAAATGCAATCCACGGTTGCTTTTGTTTGTGCCTCGAAGTGTTTTTGCCATGGTGGAGCATTCTACCATTCTACCTTGCTTATTCCATTCTCATTTGCGCACATCACATAAGTTGATTTGTTTTACTATTATATCTCCTCTTTTTTTTTTCTAGGTTACAGTTGGGAATATTACACTGAGTGGGATGCACGGTAATAAATGATTGGCAAGCTGATCTTATCAGTCATTAAATGTGTAATTCAATGAGGATCATGGAATTTGTCTTTGTGCTGCATGAATAATATGCAAAATAAAGCACCATGTTTTGTGAGAGAGAAAAACTTAAATAAAAGATGACATTTTATAACCAATTACAAAGCAAATCTTTATAATTCATCAAAGTACTATTGGAGCATAGAGCCATAAAAGAATAAAAAATAAAACTCTTCAGAATAAAGCCCAGGTATTAGCCCACATAAAAATAAAAATATTAATTAATAGTTAATTAATTTTTTTGCCAATGCAACAGGAAGCAATGCTTTTAAGACTCAAAATGTGCAAGTTTGTGTGTGTATGCCATTTTAAACAAAGATCTGAATAGCATGTTCCACCAAATCTTGAAGAGGCTTAACTTATTTAATAAACACATTTATTTTTAAATTTATAAAACAAGCTTTCTTACTATTTTTATAATGATAAAAAATAGCAATTATTTTAAAAGACTATTTAAAAAAGAACTGTAAGAGAACAATAGCATTTTCCTAAAGCTTATTCATAGTTTTGTATTCTGCCAAAGAGTGCAAATTTTCTGGATGAATAGAAAAAATCGTGCAAGCTATTATAGTTTCCTCTGTTCGAAATCCTTCTGCTCAAGAACTTGAGGGCTTCTGTTCAAATCATAACTTACAGAAATGAATTCTGTAATGCACTACGCCCTCTTTTCTCAGCAAGCCATTGTACAATGCTTTGTTTGACTTTATAACATTCCTGATTGACACAGGGCACAAATAGTCAACTGAAGTAAACTTCTTTAAGGTGAAACCCAAGCGGAATGCAAGGCTTTGTCTTCCACGAGCAGGATTCTGCAGAAACAAGTTCTCTGCTCTCAGAACTTCCTTCCTTACTCTTTTGAGGTCCTATCACTTATGTATTACAATTTGCATGCAAGTTTCAAATTTAAAAAATATCCTTTCCATTTTCTTAGGTCTCTTGTGATGAATGAAATTAAAATTTTATTCTTATCCTTGCTGACCAAGGCCACATTTTATTCAGACAGGCTCAAATGGTCTGGGCTTCTTTGCCCTGGTAGTTCTCAACTAAGTTCCTTCAAATTTAGTTTAAAGTTCATTTCCTCAGCCAGTTTCAAAGGACTACTTCATTCAGATGTCAGCTTTTGTGGAGATGCTTCCTTTGCACTGCCTTGACCCTAATTAAATGGAGCCATATTCTTTACCTTCTTCCAGGAAAATGCTCTCTCACAGGAATAAACCAGAAAAATGTAAACTAATGAAAATATTCCAAGCTAAACAAAGTTACTAATAAAGGGTAGCCAGCCATAACACACGCACAAACTACTATAGGCTAGGATCTTCAGAAAATTAATTTAGTGGTAAGAGGTTAAGAGATACGTGTAGTCATCTGGGTAACTAATGCTAATTGTCCGCTATTGGATGTGATCTCTATTATCTATGAACCCTCATAATACTTGTCTTGAACCACCTCTTTATAATTGTATGATTTTGAATTAACTACTTAATCTCTCTAAAGCTTAATTTTTTTTGCCTGTAAAATGGGGCTAAAATAATCACAAAGGACTAGTTTGCTGATTAAGTAAGACAATCAGCATCAAACTTTCAGTGTATACTGAAACTAATGACATGGTTTCAAAGCAGTTATTCATTTTATTCAAACAACTGGAGAAGTCACATATCCAAAAGATGACAGGGAAACTTTAATTGTCAAACCTAAGTGTGTTGATCTGATCTTGAAGCAAACATCCTAGAAATTCTGCAGACTGAGCTCTTTCTTCAAAGGAATCTACCCACAGCACAAATGATTTTACTACTTAAAATTTGACGTGTTCATAGTTTTTTTGTTTGTTTGTTTGCAAATGAGAAGTTATCATGGTACTACTAGTTATTTAAGTTAAGTTTGAACATCTTACTTGGGAGCAGCAGGCATTTCCATGTGGGCACTTATGCACTTGTTGTGTTTTCGGTTTTTGGAAAGATACAAGGAGGGCTTTGGGTTGACAGTTTACTTCTCAAGATGATAACTATATTGAGAACCAAACTATCACCCCAAAGTCCTTGTACCCAAATGAGTGACAGGCTTTACTTAGTAAGACAGGATGGTTGTGGTGGAGGACAGAGGAAGTGTTACATCTTGAGGGGAAAAAATCAAAATTGGGCCAATGTAATGTCACTATCCCTCTCCCAGGCCTCAGAAAAGAAGAGACGGGCTTCGAGGTAGCATAAGCTTGGATTTTATGATGTGGAGTTTGGGAATGTCTGGCTTTACGTTAGGATTTTACAATGTGGAGTTTGTGAATGTCTGACTTTAACACTCTATAAAGATATGTATACGTGGAATAATCTTTTATAAAAACTGGTAATGCAAAGTAGTTGCCACTAAAAGTTGGACTCACTGGTAGTGTTATACCTTTGTCCTCATTTTTTTCTTGCTAAAAGTAATAATAGCTAACACTTACAACAAATAGATTTTTAAATTTGTTCCTTGCATCCACCCTGAGAGGTACTTCTATCAGACTTATTTTATAGAGACGGAAAGTGAATATACGAGGTAAAATATTTTGCTTAAGATTATACAGCTAGTGGCTGACATGAGATTTACACCTACGTGTGTGCAACTCCAGAGCTCTAATAACACCAGATACTAACTCAGTACTTCCCACCTTGTGTGCTCAGCCACTATCTTAGACCAAAATAGTATCTAAATGAAGAATTTAAAGGTACATGTATTTAAAGTTCTAAATTTCACTCTAACTACAGCATAGTTGTGTCCCACAAATTTACCACACAGTATTCTACTTACTGTTCAGCTTTAAATAATTCTTAATTTCCCTTTAAATACAATGATTATTCCATGAGCTATTATTCAATTTCTGTGTATTGGATTTTTGTTATTAATTCCTAATTTTACTGAATTATAAACAAAAACACAATATACATGATTTTTATATTTTAGAATGTATTGAGTTTTTAAATGACCTGATATTGTCTAAAATTTTAATATGACATTACTAAGGATATACTTCTCATTTTCCTGGGTATTAGCTTTTTCTTTTCCCTAAGACCACGGTAAGCTGACCAAGTCTTTGACTGTTTTACTTTCCATAGTCTTTTGTAGCAACTCTTAAATGGTTAAACTTGCTTCTTTCTCCAAAAGCATATTCAGTGTGGGTCTTTGTACACTAAAACTTCTGAGGCTGTTATTTCTAACTGTTGTCTAATATTTTACACTTTATATATTTCTTTTACATTTTCTTTTTCTTTGCTGCTGTTTCCTGGAAAATTATTCTGTCTGATAGCTATATATTCTTCAGTTAGTGTACATCTTTTGATTTGTTCCACCTGTTTCCTAGGAGAGAGGGTCCCAGGATGACAGAGCCCTTGTTCATTATACCTATTTGCAACCACCTCTCCAGGCATAGTCTCCTCAAATTTTCTTCTTTATTTCTTTCTTTTCAAAACAGCAGCCTGGGGAGAAGGCAGTCCCTTGAGATTTGTAATTCATCAGGCCTTAGGTTAAAAGAAGACAGTGGAAGAATCAATGCCAGAAGGTGGCCACTCAGTCCATATCTATTTTATTCTACTTCTCCCATGAGCAGGGCATTTTTATTTCCCTAGGATATCATGTAAAGGCCCTTGTAGTCTGACTGTTTCTGTCAATATTTGAGGTGAAGGGGAAGGCATTGTTTGTCCAACCACAACAATGGCATGGAGGATAGATGCTAGAGCATAAATTAAAACTCTTTCCTTCTACTCTTGCCTGCGGTTACCTTTCATCTCGCGCCTTAGCCTTTGCATCTCACAAACATATCAGATCAAGGCAGCTTTGATTCTTGCCATGTATGTTATAATTTTTATTTTATTATTTTATCGTGCTAATAAACTCCAAGATTATTTTTTACTGCTATAGTTAAGAGTTGATGTTGCAGGATGAAGTCAGAAGCTGGGCTATTTTGCCAACTTAAGAATCCTTAAACTTCTATATTAGTAACTGCCTTAATTTCCCAATCTCTTTGTATTAACTGGATCCTTCCTGCTCATCACTCTATGTGTACACACATGCACAATTGTATACACAGATCATGGAACCAGAGTCCCACCTTCAAATCCCAGACATGAGCTTAGATTTCCATTGTTGGCTAATGGCTTTGTGCATCTACCTGCTTGGATATTTGAATGTAACTGGTGTATTAGTTGTAATCCTGCCAGGACATTTTTTCATTTAATATAAGGATTTGGTTACACAAGTATTGGAGGGCTTTAAATGTAAAAAATATGGTCAAAGTAACACAGAGATAGCAACTCTATCTAAGGAATAGCTACCCCAGCTTAAACTGGGGAAACAAAAGAATAAATCAGAACATAGAATATAGGAGAAGGGGCACTCTGGACCTCATCCTAAGGCTTCTGAAAAGGGAATATCCCCGCTGGGCTGATAATCTTGAGGGGTACAATGAGGTTGCTACTGAGGATATAGGAAAGAAATTGGAAACTGGGCCAGATGTTGCAGCCATGGTGATGTATGTTAGGGAAAATAAACAGGAAAGAGCAAGCAAACAGGAAACAGCAACTTCCTTTTCTCTCCTCCACTTAACAGTGTTCCTCTGACCTCCCTACTGGCAGAGCTTAACAGGGAGCCACTGGATAGAGAAGTGTGCTTTACACAGTGTCAGTTCCAGGATCACAAAGCAGAGCAAAGAAGAGTGGATATGGAGTTGTACAGTAGGTTCATTACTAACTGCACCTAGATTTTCTATCAGCTTGGCTGGGCAACATTCATCTTTTACTTATCTGGACCTGTTCTGGTCACTAACTTACTTGCCTAGGTCTAATGAGCCCTAGCCATGTTCCAGGTTAAACACTCAGCAGAAAAGAAATTGACACTGGGGACTCTATTGAAAAGAGCTGTTAAGCTGTAACTGCCAGAGGCTTCCAACAGTAGTAGCTGCCATCAGTTAGGTTCTCCACTTACAATAGCAGCTGCCAGTAGACCATGACTTTAAGACTATCTTATTAAGGCTAGCATCAGCAGACATTTTTTGCCAGAATAAAGGATTTTTATTTCTACCCATCTCTGAGAGAAAATGGGAACAGAGCTTATTGTTAATTTCATATTTGGGTGGACTATTTTAAAAATCAGACCTAGGCTATTAGACTTGATGCTCATGAATGCCAGAGCCATATCAAACACTTTTACTACTGAGTTTTTTCTGTTACAATACAGTATCAATTCAGTTTCACTTTACTATAGATACAGAAGGTACACACCTTTGTTTATACAGGTATATATGAACCTCTAATTTCTAGGAATTTGACTCAAATTAGAGTATCAATTCAGTTTCACTTTACTATAGAAATAGAATGTGCCAGGAGATAGAAGGTTGAGAAGGGCTTATTTCCTCTTTGTAAACAGTTTGTAATCTGAAAGAAAATAGAAGACATGTACATACACTAACCATAATCCGAGGTAGAAAGAGACATGCTCTCCCGAAGCAAGGTAAGTAGTGGAAGGAGAAATTACTAATACTAGGAAAAAATAGAATCTTTCAAAGCCACTCAAAATGGCTTTTTTAAATAGGCAAGCAGTGACATCCTATCATTTGATGCAGGAACTTTCTATCATTTAAAAATATCATAAGTTATAATTGTGAAAAATTATTCTCTTTCATCAAGTGTAAGTTACCTAAAACTTCTATTTAAAATTATTTTTTTTAATGCTGTTTTCAGTACAAACAAGCAAAGACAAAAAGATGAACAGAACAACTATACAGCCAGGGAATGAGCTCTCAGTTTTTCAAAAATGGGAGGGAGCCGGCACCCACAAGAACTGTTATGAAAATGCATTCGTGTTTATCTTGTGCTGAAAACAGCTATCAATTGAAAACACAACTTACAGCTTAAATGTGGAAGAACGCAAATCAGCTCCAAATAGTTGAACATAAATAATTCTAAATAACATTGCAATTGAAGTAACACCGATATGGATCTTGAAGCCACGAGATGAAATTTTTTGTCTTAATCATTAGACTATTTTTTTAATAGTATCTAATATAACCTGCAGTGATGTGATGAGACTGAAGATATAATATTATTATAGGAAGATGATGATTTCATAATTGACAATAGTAAATGAAAATCAGGAGTAAGTCCCAGAGCAGTGTCTTTTGAGGGTTTTTTTTTTTTTTTTTTTTTTTTTTTTTTTGCTTCTTCAGTTAACTGATACTTGTTATTCCCAGAGTGCCAATAATATTGCAAAAATTCTGAAATGTTTCCACATTTTCTCTGCTGCCTTTAGGCAGGAATATACTGAAACCATTCAAGAAAAATGTCTACATACTCTGGACATTTGCTAAAACAATTTAGAATCATAAAGTTCTTCTTTTCAGCTAAACAATATACCTTCGAAATTGAAGCTTATTTTCTTTCTGGTAAATATAGACATTGATAATTCATCTACATCTTTATTACTCATCCATACCCAAAAGTAGTTTTGTGTCAGGGCTACTAATCCTCTGCACTACTAACGTTTTGGAATGGGCACTTCTTTGTTCTGCAAGAAGGCTGTTCTGTGTTTTGTAAGATGTCTAACAGCATTCTTGGTATCTGTCTGTTAAATGTGTGTTGCATCCATCCCTCCAGCTGTGACAACCAAATATGCCTGAGACATTTTAAAAATGTCCATTGTGGGCCATGAAATCCCATAGTTGAGAACCACTGCTTTACCTTCTCCAAGCTTGTCTCTAACTCAAAACATTGGTTAGATTGGTGTCTTATTATAATAATTAAATCTATTTAAGGCAGATGTTGACATTAAGTTTAGAGAATTTATGGGGTAAAAGAGATACGGAATTGGAAAGATGCTAATGATTTGAGAAATGTAAGACAATAAAGTATTTTCCCTTGAGTTCTCTCTAGTCATGCACTTAGTAGTATTTAATATGTATGATTAGTTAAGTAAACTAACCACAAAAGAGGGACCAAGCCTGGGGGTTTCTGGTACATTGGAATAAGAGGAAGGCAAAAGAAAGTTAAAGAAGATATGTCAGTATAAAATTCTAAGCAGCCTGGGCAGGACCTAAAAAGTTGGGCCCAACAAGATTTTTCTGTGGCTAGAACTGGTACTTGATTAGCAGAGAAAAAAGGATTCTATAGTTGATATAGGTAGGGCTTCTGGAGACCCTGAGAGTCTTGAGTATTAGAAGGGGCCTTGAACACTATACGGTTTTTGGTAAGGAGTTACATATAAGGTACAAAGTAATGTCCATTATAGATCTTAGAGAAGAGAAATGAAGAGATGAGTTTAGGATCAGAAGACATTAAGGATGTGTGCACTGATTGGGAAGATGGCCGGGCAAGCCTGCAAAATCCTCTGTGGTGTTAGGAATCTCACTAAACGTGGAGTCAGTGACACGGGACACCTTCTTGTGCTTGCTCTTCATGAAACACTGTTCTGGAAAGAGTTTCTTACACAATTGCTTTGAGTATACGTTCTGAGTACAAGGTAAGCAAAAGGTAAGTATGAAGTAAGTTTTATGTTATTATATTCATCTTGCAGCACACTGATGACCTCAGAAACTTTCTCAGCCTTTCCTGTGACTAGAGCATTCACTATTTTTTATTGCATATAGAAAAAAATATTTTTCTTTTCCCTCTTATTTAAAAAATATTTTTATGCAATCATGCCTTTGTGATTATTTTAATTAGTTTCACTGCCTCTCTGCATGAAGAAAGCTTTATGATAATAAACGATAGTTATTATTTCACCTACAATTAGAGATTTTAAAACAGGAAATGAAAAACATCACCTAATTGAATGAGAAAATATGGGTTTCAAAGATATTGAAGGTACAAGTCAGCATTTGAAAACAACTGTGTCTAGAGGGTGAACTGCAGTTTAAATGTCATGTCTAAGAGTTATGTCTAAAAAAAAAAAAACACCTTACCAAACACAAAGGATTAAAACATTTATTAGATTTTCAAGTGTTTTTCTAAATATTCAAAGGTAGTGAAATCTCTTTTCTGACTTTAGCAGTTTTCCCCCACTTACTCTCACTACACAGCATACTATACATCTAATGCGTCAGATATATGTTACCAACACTTGAATGACTTAAATTCCCAAGAAGGAAAATGCAATCCATCTTATATGTCTTTAGATATTACTTTTATTGTCCAATGAATGTACCAAATTATATATTCTACATAGAAAATGGCAACTGAAAAATTTGTAGGCATATACCATTGGCCTGGAGAAATTGCGCTCACATCGTGATATACCATTGCATTTCTTTGATAGTATCATACTATTTTTGAGACTCTTACCATACTAGTTACAGTGGTCATATTATTTACATTTATGTTTGTCAGTTTCTGTTATTAGATTAGAAATAGCAAATTCCATTTTTGTAGCCCTTTGAACTTCCCCTTTGACCTATCTACCTACCTGCCTACCTTATCTACCTACCTACATATCTATCTTCTACAAGTTGTTTTACTGGCATATACATTTTCATCATCATGAACAAAGGTCACTTTTGAGCAAGCATCAGAGAACGCTATGAATTCATTGTGATGTATCTGCTAAACAACAAAAACAACAACAAAATAGTAACTGATAAACATTAAGAATTATCATGTCATGAAAAAATATTGTCCGCACTGTACTTAAGTCTTATTTTCAAATCCAGGAACCTTCTTTTAAAAGAATTATGGTGAAATGGATCATGTGCAGAGAAGAGCAACTTGCTGATGATGAGAAATAAGCCATCTTGTTAAAAACTCAGAAACTATCTCAGGCTTTCCTGTGAATAGATCATTCACTTTTTTTCCCTGTACAAGAAAATATTTGTATTTGTATATCTCTTGAATATGGAGAAACTACTAGGCAGATACTGTTAAGTATTCTTATTCTGAGGCTAGAAACAGCCTTGGAATCCCTCTAAAAATGGCATTTCAGGCAGCCATTAATAATTTTTCAGAGTAGGAATGAGACTCTGTGATGGTCAGTTGTATGTATCCACTTGGCTTGGCTATACTACCCAATCACTCAATCAAACACAACGTAGATGTTGCTGTGAAGGTATTTTGTGAATATGATTAACATTTATAACTCAATCAGTTGAGTTTTTGTAAAGGAGATTATTTTGGATAATCTGGACGGACATGAGCCAATCAGCTGAGAGACATTATGAATGGAAGTAATTTCACTTTTGGAATTCAGCTCCTTCAATGTTTCTGTTCTCCCCTTCCTGATGACTCACCCTATGGACTTCAGATTTGTCTGGCCAGTTCTAAGCAAATTCCTTGAAATTTTATCTATCTATCTATCTATCTATCTATCTATCTATCTATCTATCTACCTACCTACCTACCTACCTACCTATCTACCTACCTACCTACCTACCTACCTACCTACCTACCTATCTATCTTCTACAAGTTCTGTTTTACTGGTATATACATTTTCATCATCATGAACAAAGGTCACTTTTGAACAAGCATCAGAGAATGTTATGAATTCATTAAACAACAACAACAACAACAAAATAGTAACGGATAAGCATTAAGAATTATAATGTCATGGAAAAATATTGTCAGCACTGTACTTAAGTCTTGTTTTCAAATCCAGGGACCTTCTTTTAAAAGAATTATGGTGAAATGGATCATGTGCAGAAAAGAACAACTTGCTGCTGATGAGAAATAAACCATACCATATAAGGAACTACTGGAACTATTTGGGTTGTTAACCTAGACATGAGGCTGAGAAAGTGGAAGGGCTACTTTACAGTTGACTGGGCAACCAGAAATATATTTTATAGAAGTGACTCTTACTTACAAATGAATTAATGATTAGTAGTTTGGACAGGTGAATTCTAGTTGTCTAGCTGTCAGTAGTTTGCACAGGTGAATTCTAGTTCCTGTATACTCAAGCTGCCCATCCCTTTTCAGAGAAAGTTCTGCATTTTATATTCCTCTGCTTGGGTGTCAAGCTCTTCCTACCTGAGGCTTGGGACCTGCTAGTACTTGCCAGAGAATGTGTCTGGAGTTCTATAGCCAGGGGAATGGCAGTCCACGTTACTGCAGATAATCAGAGGACCTTGTCACTCACAAATGGTTATATGATATTAACCTAGCTAATTATGAATAATAATAAAAACAATAACAAATATATTTATCAAGTATTTACTATTAGACACTGATCTAACATTTTACCTATGCTAACTCATTTGATTTCACCACAATTCTGGAAAGTTAAGTCCTATTTTTATTGCCATTTTATAGAACAGGAGAGTAAGACAAAGTATGTAATATCTTCAAAGTCATAGTTAATAAGCCTGTAAATTTGATTACTATTATGGGTTAACTTATATGCTCCCCAAATTCATATGCTGAAGTCCTAACCCTCAGTATCTCAGAATGTGACCTTATTTGGAAATAGGGTCTTGGCAAGTGATCATGTTAAAATGATGTCATTGTGCTGGGGCCTAGTACAAATAAAACTGGTATCCTCATAAACAGGAAAAATATGGACATAGGATGGACATACACACAAGGAGAACACCGTGTGAACGTGAAGACAAAAACTGAGGTGATGAATCTATAAACCAAGGAATGACAAAGATTGCCAGCAAGCCACCAGAAGCTGGAGACAAACATGGGAGAGATTCACCCTCACACCTTCAGAAGGAACTCACCCTGCTGACAATCTTGATCTCAGACTTCTCATCTCAAAAACTGTGAGACAACTAATTTCTGTCATTTGAGGACCCAGTTTGTTGAACTTAGTTATGGCAGCCCTAGCAAATACAGTTCTTCTACTCTGGTTGTATTTCAGTCAGTCCCCACTATAAACAATGAATCAGATACTTCGGCATGTCTTTGTTAAATAATTAATGAAGTAAATCAAATAACCTGCATATGTAGCTTTATTTTGCAGCCCTTGCACGTCACTCTTTTCTTCTTTGGATCCAAATAGGACATTAGTGCTTGCTGGCTCTCCTGACCTATAGGAGAGATTTATTTCGAGTTGGATACTGAAAGCATAATTAGGACCAATGGGAAGGAGTTACACAGAAGCAAATTTTAGCACAATAAAAAGGAAAATCTTCCCACCAACTAAGACTGCCCAAAACTATAATGAGAGTTCTTGTGAAACTGGAGGGTTCTCATCATAACAGATATTTGTCATCTCAAGACGGATCTAGGCCTCTGTAGGTGATTGATCCCTCTAATCTTTATGAAGCAATTCCTATACAGTCTTGCTGTCTAGGAAAAAGCAGGTCAAAGGTGAAAATTAGTTTCTGATAAGAAAGAGGCTGTCTAGAATAGATCTACTTTTAAGGAAGTTATGAAGAGCCCCCAGAGGCTGGGAGAAATGCAGCCGAGATTACTGTTATAAGCTGAAACACAGTTCAAGAAAACGATTATGGCAACAAGCACTGAGAAAGACATTTAAGGAAGGGCTTAACAATTACCTGATGCTCAGAAAGAAAGGGCTGGCAAGAAAGATATAAGGACGAGTATTGTCATTTTCTGGTGGTGAAAGGGATACACAGTAAAGAATATCACAGTTGGGGAGATCTAATCAAAACTGAGGTACCCATTACTTTTTAGGTCATTAAAAAAATGGTGCTCAGCTACCCAGGACTATAGATACTCCATCCCTCAAAACATACAGAGACCAAGAGCTGTTTCTGCAGTTACATGTCTAAGGAGCGGAGGCATGGTATAACTATCATTTAAGATCAGTTTTATTCTTCCAGAAAAAGAAAACATAGGCTAATGCAGCTGTGTGGCTTCAGTGGCTAAAAGTAAGATATGAAATCATCTGCTCTGGTTATTTTTAAATCAGAGCAGTGTTGGGGTGCTATCTGAAGAGCTTGTCTATGTGTATGGGTGGAAAGGAAATGAAAATTGAAAATTGAAAATGTGGCACCCAGAGTAAAACAGATTTTGTTTAGTTTTTGGTATGGAACCCATCTGAAACACCAGTTATTTTCCTATGCCTACTTAGTAATTCTGGCCACAGTCCAGACATTAGACATGAAAGTTTTATGATGTTTTATAAAAGTGCTTCATTCCCAAGTCTTATGACATCTTAGTAGCCAAGAAAGGACTCCCAGGTCTCCTGACGTCTAATTCAGGTCACTTCTATTTTGAATATAGGCAGTAAATTATCAAGAAATTATGAAAATGTAAAATTTCATACCCAAATTGAGGGAGACAAAAGTTTGGAAATGTGTTTGCAGAGGTTATTTTCTGCTCTTGTTGTCCTTTTATTTAAATTTTAAGAAAAGTTTAAATTCACATTTTTTACAATAATTGATCAACTTTTTTTCCTATAACAGACTGTTAGTACTAGAGTTGTCTACCTTGTGTCTTAGCTGAAAAAATGAAATAATTTTCATTTTCTCTCAAGACCAAGAGAATAAATAATATCAAAAATAATAAAACTGAGAATTCATTCAATTTAGAGATTCTAAGGTTTATTCAAATAAAACTAAAACAACCCAAGATCCTTGAAGCCTACCTAATTCTTAACTGCATAATTTCCTCTGGTCTTTCAAAAAATCATTTTTGAGGAATCATATTTAAAAACAGTTAATAATGTAGATTACCCTTTCATTCAAACAGGACTACTTTTCTTTCCTTAATTTTTACCTCTACTCTAAAGCTCAATTGGAGGCATTGAACTTTGGTTGTTTTAATATTATTATCAATAAACAGTCACACACATGCAAGTCACATGTGTTTATTTCATGATCGCTCACTTATAAGTAGAAGCACAGTAAGACATAATGTTCCTATGCCACTACTATTTCTAAAATTGTTTTAAAAGTAAAGACACTCAAAATAGAACATTCTATAGATTTTGGCTCGAAATTGCTATTTTGAGAATTTTATCTAGCAGAAAAATGAAATTTTCTTATAAAATGTACTTTATTTTCTTTTCACTCTGAATTCAGCTAAACCACTGGAAGCAATTTGAGTTCTTAGAGTGTTTTGAGGATAAGAATAGAAATTCTTCAGAGTACCTAGGACTCAATCTTTGAGTCTCTGATTAAGATTCCTTGGAAGTCAAAGAACAGTTACGCTTTTCCTTCTCTTTGTACCACATATTTTGAAGAAACAAGACTAGTGAGGGGATGGCAATAGCATTCTTCCAAGACATCAGCTTGTGTTTTCTTCATAGTTTCAAAAAATTGATTTTTACCTTCTCTAGATAAGTTTTCTTTTTTTCATATTTGTCTCCTTTTAGCTTTTTAGACTTGCTTTTCTTTTCTTCTCTGAAATAAACAAGCATTTTATAAACTTAGTGGAGAAAGTGGTAGTTGTTAATGTTATTTGACTCTCGTGATATGCTGACACATTTTCCCTCAAGAAAATTAAATACAAATCCAACAGATTTGAATGCAATTACTGAATTACTGAATGCAATTACTAAATTATAAGTTCTTAGTGGGCAGAGGTGAATGTTTTATTCTTTTATCTCATGACAAAGTGCCCAAACATCACAGGAAATTCATAATTAATCAGAATTAATTTCTTTATCATTTAGTTTAAGCTATCTTTAGCAACAAACCTAGAATGATCTATAATTATAAAATATCTCAATTATAAGTATTTGTGTGTGTTTGATCTTGAATTAACTTTACAATAAAATCAACAACTTTTCTTTGGATTAAACAGATATTTAAATATATATTGACTTATTGGTCAATTTCCCACAAAGCTAATTTCATATAATGATAGCTACCATTTATTAAATGCCTAATTTATACAGTTGCTGTGATAAGCATTTTAAAATAATTATTCTAATTTTACTGATGAGGAAATAGATTTTCTATTAGAGGCTTAACTAGATTTTCTAGAGTCACACATAATTTGTTTGAGTATTAAGAATTTGAATTCTTGTCAGAAACTCCACATTCTTTAAAATTGTGTTCAAAAATTAGAAGGATTCTTGTGATTTGATTGAGAAATAAAAGCACAAACACATTTATAACAGCCATCTTTCTTCAGAGAGAATAGTCATTCTAATTATTATTCGGTTTATTTCAATGTGTATTTATTATTTTCTCTTGAAAACCCTTGAGTTGAGAACTCTGAGTAATGTGGAGATTAGAAATGACATGGCCTAACTTCTAAAGCAACTCTGAAGACAGTGGGTTCATATTATATTTGAACAGTGGGTTCATATTATATTTGTAGTAATATTACTTATGATGACCAGCATGTAAAGTGGTAATTTGGTTTGTTGTAGGCACAGCAATATTTCTCAGTCTTGCTTGTTCCCCAATACATCTGAGAATAGGGTGCATTTCTTTTTTTTTTTTGAGACTGAGTCTGGCTCTGTCGCCCAGGCTGGAGTGCAGTGGCCGGATCTCAGCTCACTGCAAGCTCCGCCTCCCGGGTTTACGCCATTCTCCTGCCTCAGCCTCCCGAGATGCTGGGACCACAGGCGCCCGCCACTTCGCCCGGCTAGTTTTTTGTATTTTTTAGTAGAGATGGGGTTTCACCGTGTTAGCCAGGATAGTCTCGATCTCCTGACCTCATGATCCGCCCGTCTCGGCCTCCCAAAGTGCTGGGATTACAGGCTTGAGCCACCGCGCCCGGCCAAGGGTGCATTTCAAAACATTGAGTCATAACAGTGGAATTTCTTTTCTTTTCTTTTCCTTTTCCTTTCTTTTCTTCTCTTTCTTCTCTTTCTCTTTTTCTTTTTTTTCTTTCTTTCTTTGATAGAGGCTTGCTCTGTCATTGAGGCTGAAGCACGGTGACACAATCATGGCTCACTGCAACCTCAATCCCTTCAGAATAGCTGGGACTACAGGCCTGTGCCACCGTACCCGGCAACTATATTTTATTTTATTATTTTATGTTATGTTATGTTATGTTATGTTATGTTATTTTATTTTATTTTATTTTTAGTTGAGATGTGGTCTCACTATGTTGCCCAACATAGTTGTCTCGAACTCCTGAGCTCAAGAGATCTTCTCACCTTGGCCTCTCAAAATTCTGGTATTACAGGCATGAGCAACTGTGTCTGGCCTGACAGTGGTATTTTGTGATCTGGGAGGTGTTATATGTACTTCTTCTCTCTACCCACCATGTGCCAGTTACATTTCTGGGCAAAAAAAGTAATCAAGAGAGGGAAGATCCTTGTTTAATTGTTGCTGATAGCCAAATGGACATCAGAATCTTTAAGGGAGATTTTCTGTGTAGTTAGGAAATGCTGCCAACTGATCTAGATATTATCTTTCTCCATAGTCTGTTGAAAATCACTACTTTTAATATATGTTTCTAGTTCATGAATAGAGTCACAATAAGCAGTATTTACAGGTTTTAGAAGAAACAAAATGTTTTTTCCCATATATCACAAGTAATGGAATTTTAGAAAGGGGAGGACCCATGAAACTGGAAATATTGCTGCACTACTCATCGGAATGAGAATAAGTATATAAAGAGAGGGACAAAGTTAATTCTTAGAACAGCAGAAAGAAATAAAGTGACTTTTTAGATGAATTTAGGGTAAAGGAAGTCAGCACTGATCTTCCTAGTAGGATCTTTTTTTGTATTTGCTAGAAAAGTAAACTTCAGGAACAATGAGAATACGTGGACACACGGAGGGGAACATCATACACCAGGGCCTGTCAGGGGGTGGGGGTCTAGGGGAGGGATAGCATTGGGAGAAATACCTAATGTAGATGACGACTTGATGGGTGCAGCAAATCACCATGGCACATGTATACCTGTGTAACAAAACTGCAATTTATGCACATGTATCTCAGAACTTAAAGTATAATAATTTAAAAAGCAGAAAAAAAGTAAACTTCAGACAGTCTATGTTGCCCAGTCTTTATTATTCTTAGTACTATTTCTTGCCTCCGTGATTATTTGTAGTCTTTGAACACCCTTTTCTAGGCAGATCAAACTTCATTTTCATAAAACTTTTTTCTGTCATGGTCCAGGAAAGTGAAAATAAATTTATTAGGCATTACAATTTCTTTCTGTATACTAACTAAATCCTAGGGATAAAATAATATATAAGATTATGAGGCAAAACATAAAATTTCATCTTCATATTTAGACCTATAGATTTTAATTTATTGAACTAGGAAACTATTAAGTAGCAAACTTTCATTCTTGTGTGGTGTGTGTGTGTGTGTGTCTGTGTGTGTGTGTGTGTTAAGGGAATAGGGCTTGGGGAGGAAGGAGAAACCAACAAGAAAACGAGGGATGGCACTGAAAATATATTTGCTATGGTGAAATTACATAACTTTAAAGTTAACCAAGATAACTTTAAATATCATCATCCATAAATTCTTTCTGAGATAATTTATTCCCTAAGAGATAATTTTTTTTTTTTTTCCAATTTCACCTTAAGTTCTGGGATACATGTGCAGAACTTGCAGGTTTGTTACATAAGTATACATGTGCCATGGTGGTTTGCTGCACCTATCAACCCATCATCCTGCCTCCTATAATGTCAAACTTACCAGAGACTCTTTCTTTCATTTGTTGGTTTAATACAGTCTTGTAGAAGCCTCTATTACCCAGAAAATTCTACTGGAAGATATACAGTACTTTCAAATGATGGCACACAGAAAAAAATCATATATATCCATATTGCATATTTTTTCTAAAGAACTCAGCCTATTGATAGTGGATATTTTAAATCTTGCATTATATAGGAAACTCTAAAGAACTCAGATTTATTTTGCGGCCATACAGAGATTTTGGCAGAACTATGAAATAAATTAGAATGTATGTTCCTTTATTTTTCTTTTTAAATATTCCAGAATCTCAGATGGTAAATGTGACTTTTTAAAAGTCCAAGAAAAGGAACTTATTACTTAAAATCAGAAAACAAAGTATATCTGGCATGTGGATAAAGCCATTAATCAGAGCTCTCTAATATTTAATTTTCAGTATAATTGCAGGTTTGTTATGACTTGTTCTGTGGAACAATCACTGATTAAAATCTTTTTGCTTTAGTTGCATTGCATAATGGCAATGACTTCTATTCAATATATGAATATGTTTCATGGTCCAATGCAGGTGAAAACTTTTTTTTCCCAAATGCATTCTTAAAGAATACTAAAGCTACAGCCTGTTTTCACCCAATTTCTTTTAAGTCTAATCATTAAATGGGGGATGGGGGAGAAGCTGAGAGAACAGAATATCTGTAATTGTATATTTCTCGTAATTTTTGCAAAGAAAAACTCATGCGTATAGTTTTGTTGTAACTAATCCAGCAACACCTCCATCTACAATACTATCATTCTTCCTCCTCCAAGAAATGCATGGAGTACTGGCAAAATGCCATAGTAAGATAACAAAGCAATTTTCAGAATCACACTAGAAATAAAAATGTTTAGCATACAGATCCTGTACATGTTTTACTAAGTGGATACTTAAGTATTTTATTGTATTTAGAATTATTGTGTAAAAGAGAAATTATTCTGAGACTTGTGAAAATGGTAAGGGAGACTTTAAGACAACTACAGTAGAGGTTAATTCTATTGCAATAGGGGAGATATTGGTGTTCAACTCCAAATACAGTAAGGACAAGTGGGAATTTATAGCCAACTATCAGAACAAGGAGATCAGCGAGTGGAAAATTACTCAGAGGAGACGTCACAGTAGGAAGATTCTTGCTAAAGGCAGGTGAAGGACTTATACATAAAGGGTGGGGAATGAGATACTTGATCAGATATAAAGGGGGATTAGTTATCAAAGGTAGAATGATTCTTGCAAATCTGACTTGGCAGAATTCTTATCTTAGGGCAGGCCAGGATTGAGATCTAGTTGAGAAGAGGGCTCAGAGGAGCCTAATGAGTTTGGTCAAGAACACAGCCTTTGTCAATTGTAAATGGTATTGAGTTTTTAATTTTGGTTTCCATGTGTTCTTTGTTACCACAAATATGATTCATTTTCATGTGTTGATCTTGTATTCTGCAACTTGGTTGAACTTAATAGTTCTAGAAAGTTTTCTTTTGTAGGTCATTTGGGATTTTTTAAAAAAATGTAGACAATTATGCCATCTGCAAATTGGGTAGTTTCTCTCTTTCATTCCAATCTTTATGCCTTTTATTTATTTTTTTTTTTTCTGGCCTTATTTCAGTGGCTAGAACTGCCAGTCCTCCATTGAATAGGGGCGATGAGAGTGACCACACTTGCCTTATTACCAATCTTATGAGCAAAGCATTCAGTCTTTCACAATGAAGTATGATTTCGTAATAGTATTAGATTTGTTGTAGATGCTCTTTATCAAGATGGTAGAATTCCTGTGACAAAAAACCAACTCAAACTGTTTTTTTTCTTCTGTTCTCACAACAATCAACTCACAAGACTTCTGTGACCAAATGTGTGGGGATTTCTTGCCACACACCAAGCAAGCAATCAGTTCTGCAGTGAACGCCAGTTAGGTGTCCTCTAATTCAATTCAATTCTGACATGATCTACCTGGAGCTAGCCTCAGACACCACAGGTTGAGGTGTTAGTCCCATAAGACTGTCCTCTCTTTCTCACCAGACACAAGTTCAGGCCTCCAAAACTTCTGATCAGCTGGCTTCAAGTTGGGGTTTCCATGAATCCCTCTTTGGGTTTGATGAATTTTCCAGACTTGCTCACAAAATTCAGGAAAACACTTAAATTTACTGGTTTGTTACAAATAATTTTTATTTTATTTTATTATTTTTATTTTATTTTTATTTTTTTTGAGACAGTCTGACTCTGTTGCCCAGGCTGGATTGCAGTGGCATCATCTCAGCTCACTGCAACCTCCGCCTCCCAGGTTCAAGCAATTCTCCTGATGCAGCCTCCTGAGTAGCTGAGATTATAGGCATGTGCCACCATGCCCAGCTAATTTTTGTATTTTTAGTAGAGACAGGGTTTCACCATTTTGCCCAAGCTGGTCTCAGACTCCTGGGCTCAAGCAATCCACCAACTTTGGCCTCCCAAAGTGCTGAGATTACAGGTGTGAACCACTGGACCTGACTCAAATAATATTTTAAGGGATACAAATAGCCAGATGAAGAGATACATAGGGTGAGGTCTAGAAGGATCCTGAGTGTAAGAGCTTCTGTCCCCATAGAGTTGGGGTGTGCCACCCTCCTGGTAAAAGGATGAGTTCTTGTTCACCTGCTTGTAAGCCTCCACATGTTTAGCTCTCTGAACCTAGTCTTTCGGAGTGTTCATACAGGCTAAACTATGTAGGCATGATTTAGCCATTGCCCATTGGTAATCAGTTTGACTTCAGCACCTTTCCTCTCCCCATAGGTTGGAGGGTGTATCTGAAAGTCTCACCACTGTAATTATGCCTTGGTCTTTCTGATGAACAGCCCTCATTTGGAAGCTACCTAGGCACTGCCAGCCACCAGTCAATTCAGTAGCATACAAAAAGACATTTCTTTGGAAATTCTAAGGATTTTAGGAGTTGTATGTGAAGAAATGGGCTGAAGATCAAATTTTTCAATATCACAATTCCTATCTATTCATAACATGCTGACAGCTTTTATTATGAATGTCTGTGGAGTTTATCAAGTGCTTTTTCTGTACCAAGTAATATAATCCTATGATTTTTTCCTTTATAGACTGTCGAGATGGTGAGTTACAATGTTTGGCTTTTAAATGTTAAACCAGTCTTACATAATTGGAATAAATCTCACATGGTTATAATTATTTTTATATATTGTTTTGTTCAATTTGCTAATATAATATTTCTAGTTTTCTTTTTTTTTTTCTTCTTTTTGGGGTGGTGGACACTGTCTGATTTTGGAATCAGTATAAATCTGGCTTCATAAAATGAGTCAGAAAATGTTTCATCTTCTACTTTTTTGTAAGATGTTCTGTAAAATTCGTGTTAATTCTTCTTTAAATATTTATAGAGTTCCCCAGTGAAACAATCTGGGCCTGAGATTACTTTTGGAAAGCTTTTTAATGCCAATTTAATTTTTGAAAACTATTATAGGGCTGTTTAGGCTATCTGTTTCATTTTGGTTGAGTGTTAGTAGTCTGTGGTTTTCAAGAAATTAGTCTATGTCTTCTACATTTAAATATATATCGGCCGGGCGCGGTGGCTCAAGCCTGTAATCTCAGCACTTTGGGAGGCCGAGACGGGCGGATCACGAGGTCAGGAGATCGAGACCATCCTGGCTAACACGGTGAAACCCCGTCTCTACTAAGAAATACAAAAAACTAGCCGGGCGAGGTGGCGGGCGCCTGTAGTCCCAGCTACTCGGGAGGCTGAGGCCGGAGAATGGCGTGAACCCGGGAGGCGGAGCTTGCAGTGAGCTGAGATCCGGCCACTGCACTCCAGCCTGGGCGACAGAGCGAGACTCCGTCTCAAAAAAAAAATAAAAAATAAAAAATAAAAATAAATAAATAAATAAATAAATATATATATATATGAGTACACATTTATTTTCTATATTGTCTTATTATCTTTTTACAGGCTGTGGGAGCAGTGGTGATACTTCTCTTTCATTCCTAATATTAATTATATCTTTCTCTTTTTTATTTTTTGCCAGTTTTACTAGATTATCATTCTTATTGATTTTTTTCGGAAGAAAACTTTCTGCTTTATTGAATTTCTGTATTATTTCTTATTTTGAATTTCATTGATTTCTGCTACTATTTTTATTAAATTCTTCCATTTTATGCTTTAGGTTTACTTTGCTCCACTTTTCCTAGTTTCTTGAGATAAGAAGTTAGACTATTGATTTAAGACTATTCATCTTTTCCAACGTAAGTATTTATAAGCATATCAGCATTGTTCAGCTGCAAAATCATGTGTTTTGATTAACTTTATTTCCATTTTCATTCAGTTCTCTAAATATCTTACTTCCTTTGAGACATCTTCTTTTACCCTTGAACTATTTAGAAGCATGTTTCTAAATTTCTTAGAGAGTTTTACTCTTACCTGTTAATGATTTCTACTTTAATTTCATTATGGTCAGAAAACATACCCTGTAAAATTTCAAGTAGTTTAAATTTGTTAGGGTTTGTTATGGCCAGGATATGGTCTATTTTGATAAATATTTCATGAATAATTGAAAAAATAAGTATTCTATTGTTATTGGCTGGAATATTATGTCAATTAGTGTATACATGTTGATTAGATACTGTTGGTTAATCGGGATATTTAGATCTTCTATATTCTTGCTGATTTTTTAATAAAAAATTCTATAATTTATATTAAAGTTCACAATTAAAATTGCATACTTGTTAATTTCTCCTTTTATTTCTACCAATTTTTGCCTCACATATTTTGAGGCTCTGTTTGTTGGTAGATACACGTTTAGTATCATTATATCTTCCTGGTGGATGAATCTTTTAGCATCATATAATATTCCTCCTTGTTGCTACTAATTTTCTTCACTCTGAAGTCTATTGTAACTGATACTAATATAGCTATGTGTGCACGCATCTTTTAAAAATCAGTATTTGCATATGAAAGCTAATTTTTATTCTTTTACTTTCAATTTACCTATTTCAATAAATTTCAAGTGAGTTTCTTATAAATTACATATATAGTCAATTCTCAATATTTGCAAGTCCATATTTTCAAATAGCCTACTTACTAAAATTTATTCATAACTCAAAACAAATACACTATTTTTGCCATCATTCATGACATATACAGAATGTCAAAAAAAACTGTCAACGAATATATACATTCTTAGCTGAAGTCAATCAAGGTGACACTTTCTCTTGTTTCTGTTCTTATGCTGGAAGCAAGTGTCCTTTATGTGATCTAGTTAATGCCATAGTTTCATATTTTTGTACTTTCAATTGGCGATTTCACTGTTTATTATGACCCCTAAGCATAGTGCTAAAGGGTTGTCCAGTGTTCCTTAGTACAAGAAGGCTATCATGTGCCTTATGAAGAAATTACATGTTAGATAAGCTTCATTCAGGCATGAGTTATGATATTGTTGGCTGTGAATTCAATGTTAATAAATTGCAATATATATTAAATAAGTGTCCTTTAACAGAAACACATATAATATGTGGTTATATATTAATCAATCGATGAAAATGTTGTGACCAGAAGCTTGCAGGAAGCTGACCCTGTATTTCTACTAGGAGCAATAAATTAGTGTTTGTGTTAACTTTATAGAACATAGATACCATGAACAATAGGAATTAATTACAGTTGATTCATGTCTTTTATAAAATCAACTACTGGCCAGGCATGGTGGCTCATGCCTGTAATCCCAGCACTTTGGGAGGCTGAGGTGGGAGGATCATGAGGTCAGAAGATCGAGACCATCCTGGCTACAGTGAAACCCCGTCTCTACTAAAAATACAAAAAATTAGCCAGGCGTAGTGGTGGGCACCTGTAGTCCCCAACTACATGGGAGGCTGAGGCAGCAGAATGGTGTGAACCCGGGAGGCAGAGCTTGCAGTGAGCTGAGATTGCACCACTGCACTCCAGCCTGGGTGACAGAGCAAGACTCCATCTCAAAAAAAAAAAAAAAAAAAAAAAGGAAGAAAAAAAAATCAACTCTACCTTTTAATTGGTATGGATTACTTACATTTAAAGAAAATATTGATATGTTAGGGTATGACATTATTTATTTTCTGTTTGTCTCCTCTTATTTATCTGTTTTTCTTTCCTTGCTTCCTTGTGTTTTATTCCAACATGTTTTGAGATTTAGTGGAAGTAATATTCAACTTTTACGCTATTGTGATTATATTCACATTGTTCTAAGCCATGTTTTATGATTACATTTTATTTTTATAAAATTTCCTGGAGTTAAGTATTGCCTTTCCATTTGCTTCATTTCCTATGTGCCATTGGCAATTCTTCCCAAATCATCTAACAGAATTGTAAAATTACTCTAAACATACATACAAATGAATGTTTTAATACATGTTAGCTTAATATAACATATAAATGCTAAAATAGATGAAATATCAAAACAGTGAAAAATAATCAAGTTTGCTCAAATGCTATAAGGTACTGAGATCACCCACTATACTACACTGTCTAAACAGAACTCATAAAATGATACATTCAGCAAACTGAAGCTTTAATATAAAACAACTTTTAAAGAAAACATAGGTCTGACTTTTTGCATTCAGTAAAACTCAATTCATTGGATTCTAGAAAACAACATATTCCTGAGTATATTTCATTTATAATTCAACATTTTATTTCCAAATAATTGGTTAGGCATCCATAATTTTATTCACAATTCTAATTTTTTATTTCAAAGTTTGATACCAAAGGTATACTACAGAGAGGCCAGGTGTGGTCAGTTGGAGTTCTCATCATTGATTGAGGCTTTAGCTTCTTCAGGTTAGGGTGTCAAGGATGACCAGACTCAAGATGCTGATGTACCTGAACCAAACCAAAACTGTAAAGGAGTTTCACAAAAGAGATCTTTGTGGAGATAGAATAGTTCCATTTCTTGACTTCAGTGGTATCAACATAAATACATGTAATAAAATGACACAGAACTGTGTGTGTACATTGTACCAATGTTAATTTCCTAGTTTTGACCGTGTATTGTAATTAAATAAGACATGACTATTGGGGTAAACTAAGTAAAGAGTACATGGAACATCTTACTGTCTTTGGACATTCTGCTGAATCTATAATTATTTCAAGACAAAAAATTAAAATTGTGTAGCCTTATTTTAATTTCTGGAGCACATGTCATTATTGCTATTTTTTCAGAACTCTTAGATTGTGTCTGTATGAATTGTTTTGTCATGAACATTGCAATTATTTTGTGTAGCGTTCGAAATGATAACAGATATCATTGGCATCGTATTACATTGACAGGTTATTTGAGGGAAAGAATCCAAAACTTAATAATATTTTCCTCTGATCCTTGTAGTTACCAGATGGAATGGACAATACCTCTAACCTCAGGGACTTTGTAACTTTAATGCTGTAAGCACAGAAGTCTGGCAGAGAAGATGTCTGTGACTCAATTCAGTATGGAAAATGACATTTTCCTTTTGAAATTCTCTTTCTTAATAGCAATGTTTTTATAAAACTATACAATATTTCAGAGAAATAAATATATTAAACATGTAGTATCTTTAAAGTTATAGTTTTTTCCTCTGTCTTTTATCTCTATCTACAATTCCTTATGTTCTAATTTTTAGACTTGTATTTTGGTTACTTATATTATTTTGTACCTTCTATAAGTCAATCATGGGATCTGAAATGTATGAGAAATTCACCTTGAGTTCAATTTTAGGCAATGATCATATCACCCATGATTAAAACTGTTTAGTGGTTAGAAATAATTAAATCCACTCATTTTACTATGATTTATGAGGTCCTCTGTAATCTAGCCCCTGACTATCTCACTGATCTCAATCTGTTCTTCCTTTCTTTCTATAACTGTTTGCTGACTACCAGCTGTATGCTAGACACTCTTCAATGTATACTGAGCATCCAAGAGTAAAAAGACAGGCACCATTATGTACCTGTTCTCCTGGGGTCAACAGTACAGCAGGGAGCATTAGATTTATCAAATCTATGAATCCTTGCTTTTCTATGCATTTATAACTATGAAACATTATCAAAGATTTAAAAACCCCACTTACTTTGTTTCAAATTGATTACCAGTTTTTAACCGCAGTCTTGAATAAAACAATTAGAGGAGATTATAATTAGAGTATTATAATCAGAGTTAGAATAAAGTACATACAAACATTTTCATTTTTTATGTCACTACTTTCAAAGTTCAAGGGAATATCTGAGGTGCAACATTTTGCCACATGTCCACCACTTGGTCAGAGTTTGGGGCATCATGATTGACTAAGTCACCAAGATTATTTCTATGATGAGAAGAATATATCCCTACAGGAAAATCAGAGTGCTGTTTCTTCTATTGTGTGGCTGTTATGACAACCAAAATACTCCACAATTAAAATATTGCTAGCTTTATTCTGTGAAGAAGGTAGGACACACATTATGTTTTCAATTTTACAAATGGAGAAACTGAAAACTTGGAAACATAAATGCACAAGGCCAAAGAGTAACATGGCTAAGACTTGAATCTATTTTAAGTTCAAAACTAGTGCATATTTCACTATCAGGAATTAGTAAACTAAATTTCAGAAAGGAGCTTTAAGGTGTTTATATATCTCTTGAAATAATATGCAAAATGTTGTTTATAAGTTTGGATGCGATTTATTTATGGGAGCAATCTGTGAATATCATCAGATTTTTAAAAGGACTGTGACCAAAAAGTAAAACAAATAAAATAAATAAAGAAGGCTAATAACTACTGCATGCATATTGCATCTATTAGAAGGAAGTAAAAACGTATGAGTCTCCAGACACTAAGCAGTGAACATGTTTCTCTTTTATGTTTGAAGAGCTATGAAAAAGTAAAAAAAAAAAGTTACAAATTGACACAGTATTCTACCATTCACCACTACTTTGAGATATACACTTTCTGGGAGGCAGTTCCTCAGGAGTATATCTGTAAAAGGAGGCTGCCTCTTTTGAGAGGGTACTGACAAGAATCTACTCATTTATTTCCATAGTTCCTTGAATCATCTCCATGCAAAATCACAAAGGACTCAAGTTTAGCCTCTACTCTTTTTTTTTTACATGAATATTCACAGCAATTTCATCTGTAAGAGCCAAAACTACATATAATCCAATGTTCATCAATAGGTAAATGGATAAGCCAATTATGTCACACTCAATAAAGTACTCTCAGCAAAATATAGAATGAACTATTTATATACATTACAACATGGGTGAATAATAAATAGTGAGGGAAAGAAACCAGACAAAAATGACTATAAATTGCATGGTTTCATTGATATAAAATTCTGGAAAATATGAACTAACTCCTAGTGACAGAGGACAAATCAGTGACTTCCTGGTGGTAGAGACCAGGTACCCATGGAAAGATTATAACAGAGCCAAGGAAACTTCTGAGGGTGATGGGCAAAGTCATTATCTTGATTGTGGTAACAGATTCACATGTATATGCCTATGTCAAAATCTATCAAGTTGTACACTTTATAGCAATTTTACACTTTTATAGCAATTTATTGTACGTCAATTACACTCCAATAATGCTTTTTAAAAATAATGAGGGTTTATGATTAAACAAACTAAATTACAAACTAAGAAGGATAAGCCAGGACTATGTCATAAATTAATTTTTTCCTACCACAGTTATGAGCAATGGTGGGATTGTAAACTAGTTCAACCATTATGGAAAACAGTATGGAGATTCCTCAAGGATCTAGAACTAGAAGTACCATATGACCCAGCCATCCCACTACTGGGTATATACCCAAAGGATTATAAATCATGCTGCTATAAAGACACATGCACACGTATGTTCATTGCGGCACTATTCACAATAGCAAAGACTTGGAATCAACCCAAATGTCCATCAGTGACAGACTGGATTAAGAAAATGTGGCACATATACACCATGGAGTACTATGCAGCTATAAAAAAGGATGAGTTTGTATCCCTTGTAGGGACATGGATGCAGTTGGAAACCATCATTCTCAGCAAACTATCACAAGAACAGAAAACCAAACACCGCATGTTCTCACTCATAGGTGGGAACTGAACAATGAGATCACCTGGACTCGGGAAGGGGAACATCACACACCGGGGCCTCTTATGGGGAGTGGGGAGTGGGGAGGGATTGCATTCTGAGTTTTACCTGACGTAAATGACGAGTTGATGGTGCTGACAAGTTGATGGGTGCAGCACACCAACATGGCACAAGTATACATATGTAACAAACCTGCAGGTTATGCACATGTACCCTAGAACTTAAAGTATAATAATAATAATAAGAAGAAGAAGAAGAAGAAGATCACTTGTACCTTATTTAGAATTTGAAGAAAATTTTAGAAAAATGAAGACAGTTTGTCTTCCAAATATATCTATTGGAAAAAATAGCAAAAAAACCCTTAAATTAAACCATGTATTCACTGTACTATATGAGCCTCTACTCTTTCACTGCTCAGCACAAGTGGGAGAAGAAGGTTGCCAATTTGTTCACCATTGCATAGTGAGGGAGCTTGGACATGCTCATTTCCTAGCTCCTGTGCAGTTCCCTCAAGGGAGAGCCAAGTGCTAGAAAAGAGTAGCCTTACAGTCTGTACTTAAGTAATTAGGCTGGGAGGAGGAACTGGAGACATATCTCTCAATGAATATACACTGCTTTAGGAAATATGGTAAGTCAGGGATTCCCCAAGAAACCAAAACAAGGTTTTCTTGCTCTGCTCTAAAAGTAAAATTAAGTATAACAGATGTGACAATGCTTTGAAAAAGTAGATAAAACACTAGAAAAATATGAAGGTTTATGATGGAAACAATTCCTCTAACCCCCTCTCAAAATGCTGCATAACATTTTATGTGCATAAAGCAGGTAGCAATAAAATGCAATACGGAAGAGTGTATACATGGGGATAATTTAAGAGTAATAAGTAATATAATTAAGAATTAGCATATTTTGGCAGGATTACCTAAATTTATTTTCTCAATGATTTTTTTTTTTTAATTTTAGGTATTTAGGAATTCAGTTTTTCCCTTTGGAGGACAGAGATTAATACAGGTTAATTCTATTTACATCTGGCTGAGTGTTCTAAGACTGCACCTATGGGTTTAGAAATTAATCACAGATGAATTCACACCAGGCCTTTCTTTGCTGGCTCTACATATTCATTTCTGAATTTTTACTCTTAGATAATAGTTAAAACTCCCATTTCTCAGAAAAACAGAACAGCCCACTATTCCAGCTTAGAACTTTTTTTTTTTTTTTTTTTTTTTGGCACCTGTTGGATAACTCAGGCTAGTAGGATTTTTTCATGTACTCTCTTGTTATTTCCTAAGTACATAATATTAGTTTGAGGAATCTACATGTGTAGGTCCCCAAACTGTCTTGCATGCTAAAATAATGATTCAGGAGCTAACATTAATACAATAATTGGAATTCACTTCTCTTTTTGCATGTATCAAATCACTCACAGGTATAACAACTACTACTTTTTATGGTCTTTCCCAAAAACCATTTCTTACTATGTAGAATAACTGGGCCCCTTTTTCATTAGGTAAGAGTTTTTCTCTGAAGAGAAGCAAAGAGTGAGCAAATATAGACTCTCTTTTGTGGGAGGGAGCAGGAGAAGGGAAGGCTGTGATTATCACATTTTAATAATGTTTGTTGCATCCCAAGCATCTTTATTTAAGATTTATTTCAAATAATCCCAGTTGCAGGGGAAGGCCCAGTTGATCTCGGAGCAGGTGAAACATCCTATAGAAGTATTTGTCAAAACGTGGTTTACAAACTAAAAGCAGCAGCATCACCTGGTGACCTGCTAGAAATGCAAATTTCTGGGCCCCACTCCAGATCTACTGAGGATGGGTCCCAGTAATATCTGTTTCAACAAACTCTCTAGGTGATTTTGATGCTCACTAAAGTTTGAGAACATTTGCTCTGTTGAAGAGTCATTTTCCTTTCCCTTTAAGATACCTGTACAAATGTTTTAATAAGGTTTAGTTTCATGTATCCTTTAATTTTTAATATCATATGTGTTAGTGAAAGCAATATTCAACTTTTATCTTATTGTGATTATATTCATGTTGTTCTCTTTTAAGCCATGTTTTATGATTACACTTTCTTTTTGTAATAATTCCTGGAGTTAATTATTGCCTTTTCATTTGCTTTATTTCCTGTGTGCCATTAGCAATTCTTCCCAAACCATCTAACAGAATTGTAGAATTAGTCTAAACACTAGTTTTCTCTAGGTCAACTTGTACCCCAGGCATCCAAATGAAGCTTTCCTGCTGGATCCCTTTGGCTTCTACTGGGTGGATTATTTTCTAAATCTTAGACAGATCCTCCGTCGAGACTGGCCTTTATCCTCTCCTCTGTGTGGATCTCATTTGCCCTGCATCCACTCTCACTTTCTCTTAACTCCTTTCTACCTTCTTTCTCCTCCTTGATAAAATATAAATATAAGTTGACAATTTTGAAACTTGTTTACGGGAAATTATTGTATTCTACTCTTATACATCAGAGTTGGTTTTTTTGGTTGTTGTTTTTTTTTTCATTTTTAAGACAAATCACTAAAAATAGAATGAAAGTCCTGTATTTATAGTGGAACTTGTCCACTGATGGGTTTTACCATGAGTGGATTCCAACAAGCAGAAACCCAGTTGTGTTACTAGAGAGCCCTCCAAAATCAGTCTCTCTCTCTCTCTCTCTGTCAATATACCTATGTATCTATTTTCTTGTGGAGTCTTAGGGGTAAAATGGTGATTTTATGTCTGACAGCCACCATTCCTGGAGCCAACACTTCTCAATACTGAGCCTTTCCTAGCCCTCTATTGTGTTGACTCCCTAAATCTCATTCTGCTCTGGTTCAGTAAAACTTCAGAAGAAACTTTCAGGCTCCAGCTATTGTATGGCTGTTCATGATCTAAAGTTCCTTCTACAGACAGTCAAAGAATCTGTTTTCATCCCATGCCTCACATGAAATGTCAGAGATGAACGGTACCTCCAATTCTTGAGAGTTTCTGAAATTCTGCATCATGATTGGGCTTGCTTGTCATTGGAGTCCTCCTTGCAGTCACTTTGTATTTAGCTTCCTCTTCTCTGCAAACATTAACTTAATAGCTGACTGAGACATGGCATGAGAAGAATAGAGCCATGAGGTACTAATAGGGAAGGACTGACAGACTGTAATGACTGGATGGCAGGATGGAGGAATAAATATGTCAGGGATGAATACCAGTTATCTGATTTGGGTAACTGTTTCCCAGCAGATGATGATAAAATTTACTGAGTAGATAATACAACAGAAAGAGTGGGTTTGGTAAGTTCAAGAATAATTATGCACTCACTTTGTAATACGTTGGTTTTATGATGCCTGTAGTTCTTTTGAGTGAATATATCTAGTTGTGAGATGTATAGACAGTTCTGGTTGTCCAGAAAGTGATGTGGTATGGAAATAAAGATCTGAAAAATACTAACAGATAAATGCCATGTTGTCTATATTGGAGTAACCAAAATGAATTATGGTATGAAAAAGAACAGAGGCTAGAACACTGGGAAACATCAACATTTAAGAGGCAGTTGAACAAACTTCTACAAAGAAGACCGTGCTAATTAGGGTCCTCCAAGAAGCAGGTTGAATTAAAGGCTAAAGATATTTGCTAAGGAATACATCTGTAAAGGATAAAGGGGGAAGTGAGAAGTACTAGGAGACAGAGACTTCACATGAAGATATGAATCTGACACCTATGAAAGAGAAGAGATAAGGAAGAATTAGATAGGAAGAATCTCACACTGCAGTGCCCTTCTCAAAAACTTTAGACTAGACTGATGGGAAGTCCCTGAGCACAGGGACTTTGGATGTGTCCTGTGCAGGCAGGAATGGGTGGTCACTGGTACCATTCTCAGTCATTAACTGGGAATAGTCCAAGGAAAGTGTGACCTTTGTGGAAATGCAGTCATGAATTCAAAGGGGCAGCAGCTAGGACTGTCCATCGTCTTCGCTTCCATAAGCAAGGTTTCTTGAAGACCTGACAGGCAGATCATAGAAACATGAGAGAAACGAGAAAGAATGGTGGTACTGAACCCACAGATAGTAAGTTCTGTGTATTATGCCTATAATATTTCTGTGAAGAGAAATGGAGGATAAATCATCCTAAAACTGCAAATGTGAACCTGAGCCTTTACCTTGTAAAATCTGTAGTTAATAGTCATGTGCAAAAATGTGCATAATTGGAAGCAACATTAATACTGCAGGAAACCTAGTTCTGGAAATGATGATGGATTGGCTTTAAAGTTTAAAACCATTTACAATTTTCAAATATGCACTTAGAGTTGATTTGAAATATTTCATACTTGAGTTTCCTAATGGAGTTAATTAATCACAGCTGATTTCGTTGCAAGCACAGCACCAACCAGAAACAACACAGCCAAGTCATATGTGCAAATCAAGGCATATCACTCCTACACATTTAGTGATGAGGAAGAGATATTTCTTCGCCAAGCCTTCATTCTTACTTTGTTAATATGTTGTATTCCAATATAGTTAGAAACTCAGTTATGACCATAGACTCTTATAACCACAGCTTTTCAATTCTATCCTACTTTCTTTGAAAATTTTAAAGTTATCACATATTTTTATTACCTTTTGGACTTTAGAAACCTAAAAATAAGGGTCTACATTTTATAATCTCTACCTATATGCATATAACTTTCAATCAATGGCCCAGAAGCAAGGGATTCATATTAAGGCTTTTGGAATATATTCATTACATATACACACAGTATAGAAACAGAATTTAAGAGAGGCAAGGAGAGAAAGGGGGAAAAATCCCTATTTATTACAGTCCCTTCCCACATTTACAAGGCTTAGAGATGACTTTCCACATGACTTTAGAGGATTGCTCTTCATTAAAAGGGAGACAGATTGTAGCTGTATGGTTAGAGTCCAGGAAGGAAACAGAGCTGTGGTGACCGAGTCTTGGAGTAGGAAAAGGAGAGGAGGAGATAAGAGAGAATAAGACTATCAATTCTGCAAGGATGGGCACCTTGTCTATTTGTGCTCTTCGTGCTGGTCTATTGGCATAGATAAAAAAAAAATTGCAATTTTAATGTTCCTCTTAATACATTTAAATCTAATTTCTGCAATCAGCTCAGATTGCAAAGAATAGGAGAGCACCCTTTTATTTAGTTTACCCCAGCAAATTTAGCCATGTCTTAGGCATAGTATGGGTGCTCAAGAGTTAACTGATGAATTGAACTGTTTAACAGTTTTAAAGTTATTTAACCTCAGAGATGTTAAATTTCTATACTGTGATCAGTAAAATCTCTTTTTTGTCTCTGATTGTGGACGACCAAAATCCAATTCTGACGTGGCAAGAAAGAATTCTATGTTTCCCGGTGTCTAAGAGTTTGATTATTTTTCTTTACAATTTTAAATGAAAAGGGTATGTCTCTGTAGGATTTTATTAAAATCAAAACTTCTTGTTTATGTATTTGAGTGGACATTCCAGTTAAGCAGGCTTAACAGATTTTACATATGAAGTAGTTACACATTAAAAAAAAAAAATTCACAAACAGGATGAAAGTAGGTCTCCACATCCACCGTAATGAGATATCTGGTTGGCATCCACTCCTCTGAGTTTAAACAGATCTACTCTTTAAATCACTGATTTAATAGAATCATATATATGTTTTAAAAATTCTAGAATACATTGAGTTTTTGAAACAGGAAAAATTGCATGACTAATAACAGAATATCTTAAAAAGATAAGCTGACTCTCTGATATTTTCCACTTTTATTTCTCTACAAAGAACAAAAAACAAACTTATACACAAATGTATATATCTAATAAGGAAGTGCTATATGGTATATGTATTTGTATACAAATATACATAAATATGCTATGATGATTAATTTTATGTGTCTGTAGGGTACCCATATATTTAAATATTATTCTTCGTGTATTTTTGAGGATGTTGCTGGATGTGATTAACATTTGAATCTACAGACTAAGAAAGGATATTTCATTCCCCGATATAAGTGGGTTTCATCCATCTGTTGAAGACCTGAATAGGACAAGAAGGGGAAAAAGATAATCCCCTCTTTCTCTCTGCCTGATGGTAAGCTGGGACATAGGTCTTCTGTTTTTAGACTCACACTCGAACCGGAACTCACATCATCAGCTACCCTGCCTGTCAGACATTGGATCTGGACTGGAACTACACCACTGGCCTTCTGTGTTCTCCAGATTGCTAGCTGCAGATCTTTGGACTTCCCAGCAATCAGATTTCACATGAGCCAATTCATAGTCTTTCTGTCTCTCTGGAGAACCATGACTAACACACACATCACACACACACACAAATATAGCATAAAATAGTAGTAAATTGCTAACTACAGGACAGAATTTTGAATCTCTTATAATATGATTAAGCAAGTAGATTGTCTTTAGCTTGTTTTTATTTTTTGGTACTGTCAGAGCTTCAAAATGTTGAAGTTGAAAATAATTACTTTTGTTAAAGTTATGAAATTAGAATGCTTTTAATGACATATGTGATAAAAACAATTGAAGTCGTTAAGCTTCAGTGAGTTTAATAAAGTGTTTACTGATCAGGATGATTTTGTTTTGAGCTGCATTCAGGTATATCTCTAGGGGTGGCATCAGTCATCCATCTGAATTTTCATTACTGCTAATATTGCAAAAAAGTCAGAAAATTGTAATTAAAATTATAATTAAACCAACATTGAGACATGACTTGAGAAAGAAGTTTATAATTTTATTCAAAAGTTTTCTTTTCATAAAGGCTTTCAGATTTTCAAAGACAAAATCACATTGGTTACATATTGTAGATTTCCTTATAATGTCCCCTTCCTGTAGACATTTCTAGTCATGAAACATTCAGGCTTTTGTTATTTCTAGACTTCCACTCTATTAAATGAAAAAGGGAAGTTGCAAAGTAGAGTGAGCAGTACAACCTCTTTTATGTAACAAAGATTGATACTGCTATTAATATAGATATATAGACGTATATATTTACATATACATGAATATGCTAAGAAATAAAATGTAAACATTTAGTTAATAGTAATTAATCTTAGGGCAGAGGCTTGTAGGTAGTGATGGAAACTTTCAAATTTCATGTTGTATCTTTCTAAACTCTACATTTTTTGGCCATGTGTCATTGCTTTCATTTATTAAAAACTCATGAAAGACTCTAGGTCCTTCTTCTTTTTCATCTTTACAATATTTGTTTAAGATAGAGAAGAATGTTTTCTGGAACCATTTAAAAGAAGCCTCTTCCTAAAAAATGTAATTGCTTTCTTAAATATTTTTGAATTTTTATTATTTCTCCCTTAAACTAGTCATAACACAGATTATATGTAGGGGTTTTGCAAGACCTGTCATGAGGAAGATCAGGAGTAAGATTTGTGAAGAGCACATAAAAGAGAGGGCAATGACATATTTAGGGAGGTGGCACAGAGGTAAAAAGGGAGAAGAATGCTTCTGGAAGAATGTGGCAAGTTCCTCCTCCCTGAAAGTGTAGAGAGACTAAGATCATCCAACAGGTGAGTTGGCTGACTCTAAGGAAAATCAGGGTGAAAGATGCATCATATATTTTTCTCAGATGGGTGGCAACTGAGCTCTGGAGTGATGCTAGAGATTAGGCATATCAGAAAAAAATAGAACATTGAACCAAGCCTCTCCAAACAAATGAGAAATTCAAACGGATACCTAGAGAAGGAAATATATCTGGCTAAACACAGTGGATTGAATACTCAGATCTCTGCTCTTCCTCAAGACACCATTAAAATGTCAGTAAAGTATAAAAAAAAAAAAAAAAAAAAAAGAGAGAGAGAAATAAATAAATAAAAATCCTTCAAATGAGGACATAAGAGTAGATAAGAGATGAAAACTAATTTTTAAAAGCCAGAAAGTGGATGGAAGTTTGCAGAGAAGAGAAAGGTGAACACCAAGTGAATGCAAAGAAAACTCCAATGAGAAACAAGCCTATTCATGATGGAATATCCCAAAGTCTTAAGAATTGGAGGCACCACTTAACCCTGACAGCCTGTGTGAGGGTTGTTTGTATGTCTGTATAAATAGAATGTTAGATTCTGCTCATCTAGTGAACTGCAGGGTCCCACGGGGCATTTAAATCATACCAACATCCAGGCTCCGCGTCCAGAAATTCTGATTTAACTTAGTCTGGATGGCACTAAGGTATATTACTTTGTAAAAGCTCCTGAGGTGATTCTGACATGTAGTCAGGGGTGAGAACTGCTGCTCTCTTACATATTGACCATTGTTTAGAAATGGAAGCGGGCTATGATTTAGTGACCTTACCGGAGACTTCCCATCGAATAAAACTGAGTTAGGATAAGAAGCAGTTCACTCCCCTTAGGATTTCTTTTCATTGGCCATCCTGCCTCCAGTCCTGCCAATTAGAGGCAGTGGAACTTATTCTCAGCTAATCATGACACTGAGTCTCCAGGCAATTGAACCAGAGCACTAGCAGAAAAGAATTTTGTAGGTCAGAGTTGTTTATATATTAAGGGAAAAAAAATCACTCCTACACACTACTGAATTACTATCTTAAAATATTTTTTTTCTGTTGTTTACACATACCTCTGTGCCCTATGAGAAAAACAGACAGTTCAAAAGAAAGAAACTGCAGCGTTGGTCAAGGAGTTAGATGCCCTTTGGTGTCCATTTTAACACCTAGACGACTGCATTTGAAATTAGGAATGCAGGGTTTTCATGCCGTGCATTTCCGTGTCATTATGTTTTCAAGCCACGAGGACAATTTTGATATAAAACAATATTGCTTTGAAAATAGTGCTGCCCCTTGGAATGAAGGCAAATGAGGATTTAGAACACTTGCAGGTTGTTCTGTCAGTACTAATTTGAGTGCTAACGTTCTATTTGCAAACCTAAGTAAACAGGAATGTAGACAGCTTGAACAAGATGAAATTGTGGTATCGCCCAAAGGAACAAGCTGATCAGGGAGAGCTCAGCATGCATTTGAATCAAGAGCATGTGCAAAAACGGTACCTCTGCTTCACGTAGTCTGGGCTGGACTGAGACAAGGGAGGCTTAACCTATGACACCTGGTATTTGAGGGCAGCGAGCCATACACTAGTCATTCCAATAGCCTCTCCAGATTTTTGCAGCACATGGGAGCTTGTGCTAGACAATGACTACATTCAGTTCTTCGGCAGCTGTCGATCACAGTGGGCTTCAGCAAATTCCAGTTCCTGAACTCATCAGCAGCAATAAATGGTTATTGCATGTTTAGTGAGCACATGGTAGCAAAGCTGAATTTGTAGTAGAGTATTAAAAAACCTTCTGATTTAGACAATGCATATTAAAGATACATGGCAGAATTCTTCCCTAAAGAAATGATAAACAGCTGCTTATATAATCAAAAACTTCAGAGCCTAACAGCATCCAGGGTCTTCGTGGTTAAAGGAAAACCTCTTGAAGTCACAGAAAGAAAGGTTTCCTTTTTATGTGAGGATCTTGGTCTTCTGTAAATCCAGCAGCACGTTCCCAATTAACTAGGGCTCTCTGCTTGAGTAGATATCCTAACTAAGGTGGCAAAGTGATGTTGTTTGTAAGGATTCGGTTTTATAGAAACCACCAGAGAATGGTTACTGAGTCAGGGGACATGGATTCAAGGAACAGATGTGCTTTCCTACGTGAGGAAGGTTTAGCTTCCAGGGATGTCAAACAGTATTCCAATAAGCACTGATCCACGAGAGCTAATCAAATTGAAGAGCAGGATGTAGACTAAATATCCAAATCCCTGTGGGCAAGAGAAGCAAAACCTATACACACACAGATAGGCAAGGGTTAAAAGAAAATTCTCTTCCCCCTTAAGGAATCTCAAGTCTCTTTTCTCTTAGGTTATAAAGAGTAGTCAGTGTACAGAGCTGTGTAGAATACAAACTATTTTTTCCTAACTAAAAATGACCTCTCACTGTTAGACTATGTTTGCTATGAAGAAAGAGAATTTGTTTTGGGAAATTTCTCTTTGTCATATCTTGATCATCAACAGCAAGTCAAAAATATAAACAAAGAAAGTACCGTCTCCCTAAGAATGAAAATGCATTTGGAGGGAATGAATGAAAACTACTCCCAGAATAATGAGTTTTTAATTTTTAATTTCCAAAATCTCTCATTATGTGTGTGTGTTGTGTATGTATACAGACAATAATTTGTATACATGTAACTTTTTTTCTATGCCTGTTTTACAAAAATAGCCAAATTAGAGAATCTAGTTGCAGGCCAGCAACTAACACAAGCTTGGTGGAAAAGGAGACCTTGTGGGCAAATAGGAAAGAAAAGTACTGTTTTCTCCAGCTTAGTTACAGGGCTCATGGTTTGCTGATTTTAACCCTCACCCATCTTCACCCCCACTGCTAAAAGCTTTTATATAGAGTACAATCTGCATAATGTTGCTTATTTACCACACTGAAGAGCAAAATGCAATATTGTCTTTTTATCTTCTTTAAATCATCTTATAAGAAAACAAAAAACCAAAACAACATTTTAAAAAGCTGCTTGATAAATATTTCTACTTCAAGGGGTGACATATTTAAATTAGGGCTTAATCCAGAGATTCTAAACCTAAACCTCCAAGAAACCTTTGAAATACAATGTCTTTTGCATGCACACATCTGCATTTTTCTGGGAATAGAAGGTTTGCAAATGTGTCAGTGACCTCGAATTATTAAATTAACTTAAGGCCAAAGTATAGTGAATTAATAATTTAGAAATACACACTAAAGAATAATATAACCCTCAAATATCCAAACAACTTTCTAATAAATGGTAAATCACTTTTGGTTGAGTATTTTTCCCCATATCATATAAGAATCACAGAGTTGGAAGGTATAAAAATATCTGCTATTTGTCTCCCGTATGCAACATTATACCCCACTTGGCTGAATTTTCACTTTCCATTTGAAAGATAAATCAGTTAAAGGTGTTCTCTTTTTATACTATATAAACCTAAAAACTATATTCTATAAGATTACATATTATTGATAAATTAACTGGTTATTCATACAATATATGTTATGATGTCTATATGGTTGTTTTAGAGCTCTTTAGTTTCCTCAAATATCATTACGTTTTTATTGTAATAGAACTCCATTCCTTTCAGTTCCACAGTTTTATGATTTTTCGAAAAGGGCTACTGCTGAGGTTAACTTGTATGCTGCCTTCACGATACAATTTTAATTTTTTATTTGCTTAACAAACTTCATAGATGAAGAAAATATTTTCATAAGCATCTCTATATAAAACAAAATACAATTGTATTGAGTTTGATAAAACTGATTTTATGTATTTGTTTCCCAGTTGTCTTTTGACTAATGAGCAAAATTGAGCTTTGTATTTTACCACCAAAATGAAAAGTAGTTTGCTTTACATAAACATTACCTTCTCTTTGTATACATAAATTTCAGAATTAACTTACTTTGTGGATTTTCTAGAATTCATTCTCTCAATATGTTAAAAAAAAAAAAAAAAAGAGAGAGAGATGGGATAAGACAGAGCATTCACCAACACCCGCTGTTTTTCTTAGAAGTTTTCCGATGAAGATCTCTCCTTTCTCCAATTCTGATAATTAGAATGCTAATCTTCTGTTGAAACTCTCTCCTTTTTTAGTTTCACCCAATTAATTTTTTATATTAGAATTGCATAAGTAATGTATCTATTTCAAAGCAAGTCATTTAAGCAATGCAATTATTTATCACTGTTAGAAACTGGAAGGTACTTTTTTCAGATTATTCTGGGGCAGAAGCCTTTACCTGGAAAGGTAGGAATAATGGCCAGTGGGGTAATTCCCAGCATCCAGCACGTTCAGTCAGATGCTGCACCTACCCTCCTCTACTTATGACTTCAGACATTCATGGCCTTCCATGTGGCCAGGTGCCCTGACTCCTGTACCCTGACATGGAGATAGTGGCAGCTCACTCCAGGTTTAACCCACTTTAGTATCCTAGCCTCGAATATGTGTATGTACTCTTTAAAACAATGGTAATTCACTTTTGGTTTCTACACAGCTTGGCTTCAAACCCTTTCAGGAACCTAATTCTCCCAGGAAGTCCCTCTTTAACCAGCCTCAGGTTCATTCTACTACTCTAGGAATGCCCATTTCCAAATTTAGAGACCTCTTTCCAAGTTGAGACTGGCGATGGCCAGTATCAACTCAGTATTTATTTCAATCACGATTTATTTCAATCACGTAGGAGAAACACAAACCTAACTTGTGATACATCAAGGTCTTTTATTTGATAAATACTTAGTATGCATCACACCCTCTTCTAGGAATTATCACATATTAAAGAAAAATAGTAAGACATTTTATGCTAATTTTCAAAACCAGGAAAGGGAAGATAAAAGTTGTACAATTATGATCGAATGTAGTATGTGAGAAATGGTGCAAGAAAACAAAACCAGGGACATAATTGTGTTTCTTTTCTTCCTGGAAAGAAAAAACTTATAATTTCTTTTCTCAAATTGTTTCCCTAAGAGCGTCAAGGTTCAAAAACTTTGAGAAAGAGGCAATAAAGATGTTTCTCTGACTGTAATAGTAATGAAAAGTGGTTTTGTTCATATATTGTTTTCTCTCTTGCTCTCCCTCTTCCTGCAGTATGTGTGTGTGTATATATATTCTCAGACACACATGGAAGGAAGTCCAATTGTGGCACGCAGTCATAATTAAATAATTATTTATATATTATGAAATAAACTTTTTAAAATAAAGCAGATCTTGAAACTAGGACAAGTTATCATTTCCAGTGGTTACTTGGTCTTATGATTCTCTCAAGGCAAATTCTCCTTTAGAATAGAAACGCATAAGAAATAAAACAGGATAACATTGGGGTTAGGAATTAGATTAAATGGATCGTAGAAAACAAACAAGAAATAGTCAAAGATGGAACCAGGCATCTCCATTTTTATAAAATTGAGTATTTTCTTTTTTGCTTCTTGAATTTGCTTTTTCTCTCCTTTCAGTTTATATTAAAGTTCCCATGGAAATGTTGAGCTTGGGGCTAGAATCTTCCATAGAGTCATAGCAAGGAATACGGCAGTGGTGTTCAAGGTGAGAAAAACCAAAGGAGATATCAAGCATGACACAGAGGGAAGAGAATGGGTTTTTAGGATGTGATTTTAGGACCTATATTCAAATGTATTGTCCCCATCTGGCTGCATGCATGTTGGCAGGTTTTCTTTTCTTTTCTTTTTCTTTTTACTTTTAGCATCAGTATTTCTTTTACATAAAGTAATCCCTGGGGACAAACTCAAGAATAGTGTTGTGAGATTTCAGCGTTTGCTTCTTTCTGCATTTACAATAAGAAGAAAGTGACATTGATACCTGTTTGTTTTCACGGGGTATTGTGAGCAGGGCCAGATTGTTTAAAAATATATAATTATCATTAATATTTAACCATAAGTTACTCATGGTTCAAAAGACTCAAGATTCAAAAGACACCTGTGACTTAATCTCTTTTTATTCTTACTTTGATCGATTATTTAAAAAATTCAGACTTTTTGCCTTTCTGCTCAAAACACGAAAACATATTTTGTGCTTAAAAAAAGTATATAAACATTTTATGAAAATAGAATGTAAAGATAACTTGTTAATTATAAAAATCACTGAACTGATTTGTATTGCAATTGTTTAGTGACTCCATGCCATATCATACGATGATTCTGCAACTGGACTTTTAAGAGAGAAAAGAAATATTTTTTTCTGATAATTTACAGCTCAAAGACAAAGCACAGAATACTAGGATACTACAGAATTAGGCATACCAAAATGAAAGGATTAATAACCCTTGTCTGAGAAGTTTGACAAATCAGGTGGTTGCCATAACTAAAAATAATATATAAATATAAATAAAATGTAATTTTAATCTATTTTAAAGGAAAATTCCTTTCATAATTCCTTTTTTTTAAAAAAATATATCTTCCATAATAGCATCTTTATGGTGACAATTGCATTCATTTTTTCTGCTATTAGAAAAAGTGTTTGAAATATGTAGGCACTGGACTGGAAGAGCACACTACAAACTTTTCTTTGGGGTAAAATGTTTCTGATAGTTCCCTGTACTGGACATTTAGGAGAACAAACCATCTTCCCCTACTTTCCTACAAAATGGTAAGTTAATATGAAAAATATGATGAAATAAACTTTTTAAAATAAAGCAGATCTTGAAATTAGGAGAAGTTATCATCTCCAGTGGTTACTTGGTCTTATGATTCTCTCAAGGCAAATTCTCCTTTAGAATAGAAACGCAATTTTAATTTTGTCATCATCACCTATTCCTCTTGCCTTCTTTTCACAAACCTTTTAAACAAATTGCCAATATTTATTGCTTATTTTGAACTTCTATAAAGTTGGTCATTGCATTTCTCCTAAAAACTCTATTTTCTCAAAGTTATTTCCTTTTTTTACATCAACATGGGCGCCTCTTACATTTCTAGAAAATATTGATCTTCTTTAGTAAAATAAGTTTCCCAGTGGTTACAAATGACTTGTGAGTGTGGTGGAAAAAAGTTCATTGATCTCAAATCCAATAATCTCATATGTGCAGACAGAAATCTTTATGAATCCTATTTATTTATAGGTTTCTATTAAGTGGCTCAGCTCATAGGACTCGAGGTACTGGTTTATCACTATGACTGTGCCTTTGAAACCAATCATAAAAATATCAACAGCAGATTATGAGTGAAATCAGTTTTACTTAGACCTATAATCACGCATAACACTATCCCATTAAAATAATTAGGTCCTTCAAATTTCAATGCAACCTTGAAAACAAAACCTTGTTGTTTTCATCCATGGGATAAGTCATTTTTCCTGGAGCCTTGTTTCACCACACATTTATTTAAATTAGCCTCATCTTATTCAATGTCCAGTTTTTAAAATCCAAAACAAAACCAAATCACAAAAAGATGCTCTTAGAGACAGTAACATCTCTAAGTGAAATATTCTTTTATGAAAATTTTCTAATAGCATTTGGATTAAGTAGCAGTTTATGCCTCTAATTAATTTAATAATATGTCTTCTTTAAAAAGTTCACTGTCTACTTCATCTGTTTTTCATAATCTAAAATATTAGGTTCTACAGTATAGCTATCAAAAAGACCCACTAAACAGTGAGCTCATTCCTCTAAAGATTCAACTGACTGGCAAATTAGAGACATGTTAGGCAAATAAATGACCCCCATTGTACCCTAATTGTCTATTAATTATCTTGTCAATGAGGTCCAACTATAGTGTTCTTGGGGTGATTGAACATGACCTCTGAAGTATGTCTGTTAAGGCAAAGGAAAATTTCAACACAAATAATTAATAGTCTGGACCTTCTCCCTACATCTTTTCCTTCTTTTCTGGCTCTGTCCTTTCAGATTTAACACTCAGATTGAATGCTTTCTCTTAAAATTGATGCTGTGCTTATTTCTCAGTTGCCTTTCTTTGGCTGCCATAATTATTCACCTGTAGGGAGATAAAAGCAACACATTCAGACCCTCTTGCAGCATTGACAATGAGGTGGATGTAATCTGTAGTTTAGGTGGGGTCTGTATTCACATGTGAATCTCAACTGAACTGCAAAAAGACTTTTTTCTCAAAGATGTAACACGTTGCAATCAGCTGTTTTTCAGAGGGACATATTTATTTGAGTAATGTGTAATTTGAGTAATTTATGTGCTAACATGGAAAAGTTAATAGAATTGTTGTATATGAAATGTTTCAACCACTATGTAAATGTACAGAGTTTTAAAAAACATAATTATAAATTCAGACAGCTCTACAAAAGTATATTGTCAAAATACAAAGAGACAATATTGTTAGATGAAAATCAAGATAGGCTCCGCGTTAATAAACGTCTATCATATTATGTGAGCATAAATAGGATTTGAGACACTGATATAAATATCAAACTAATTTTGACTTAAGTATCACCTAACCAGTTATTTGAGAAGGGCTGTATTGCCAAGTGAAACTGCTAGGTTGGGGTCAGCAAGTATTTGTCAGGATCAGTCCCTGGGTCTGAGCTAATGGCAGACATGGCTAATCAATCATAGCACTCTTGCTTGCTGAGTCCAGATTCAGCCTTAAGTATCATCGCAAGTGCCAAGTCTATTATATAATAGCTGCCTGAAGAATTGTGTTGCAAAAGATTGTATTTGCAATCCCAGTTTTGGGCAGCTCTTCTGAGTTCCAAAACTTGAAGATCATGCATGTAAAACAAAATGGATCATAAGATATGAAAGTTATTCAATTGAAGTAGTTTTTTCATTTAAAGGTAATAACTTATACATTCCAATGCACCAATAATAATAGCTTTCAAAATTCCAGCTACCAATGGTAACAAAATTAAAATTTCTTCATCGTCACCTATTACTCCTCTTGCCTTCTTTTCACAAACCTTTTAAACAAATTGTCAATATTTATTGCTTATATCACCTCCAACCCCTTAACTTTCTCCCATTTGGCTTCCATCCCAACACTTTACTGAACCTGTTTCACTCATATTAACAATTATTTCTATGTGATTAAATCCAACAAACAACTTTTTTTTTTTTTTTTTTTTTTTTTTTTTTTGAGACGGAGTCTCCCTCCGCCGCCCAGGTTGGAGTGCGGTGGCACGATCTTGGCTCACTGCAAGCTCCGCCTCCCGGGTTCACGCCATTCTCCTGCCTCAGCCTCCCGAGTAGCTGGGACTACAGGCACCCGCCACCACGCCCGGCTATTTTTTTTGTATTTTTAGTAGAGACAGGGTTTCACCATGTTAGCCAGGATGGTGTCGATCTCTTGACCTCATGATCCGTCCGCCTCAGCCTCCCAAAGTGCTAGGATTACAGGTGTGAGCCACCGCTCCTGGCCAACAAACAACTTTTAATCTTTTTTTTCTCTTTATTTCCAAGTAGTCTTCAATACTTCTAATTGTTTCCTCTCTCAACCTTTTCTCCTCAATCTATCCTAACACACTCTTGGGTTTCTTTTTCAGTCTTTGTTCTTTCATCTTTTTTGCCCCTTCCGAAATGTACAACCAAATGTTTTAACTGTTGTTTTTTATGTCTCTGAGCAAAGTTATTTTTTCTTTGTTTGTTCTTCCCTGGGTGAACTCATTCCCTCCCATGTCTCAAATTATCATCCTTATGCCTAAGACATCTTAACTCTGTATTTGCAGCAAAAACATCTCTCCTGGGCTCCAGGTATGTATTTCCAGATGCCCTCCTTGGCATCTCTACTTGGTTCTTGACTAATCGAATCAAAGCGCTTTACATTCCTTATAGGACCCTTGATGTTTCTTTAGTATAAAAGTTATCTCAACAAATGACCCTTACCCACTACCCTTTTGCTCATGCCAGAAATGGGGGTCTTTTGACTAGTGTCTTCTCACTTAGCCCCATCCATTTAATCTGTTCTGTTCATGCTGACTTAACAGTATTTTTTAAATCAGTCCATTTATCTAGATTCCCATTGCCACTAGTTGAATTAATCTTCCTATTTCTACTCTTGTTCTAGCCAAGCCATCCTTTATACTGCTGCTATACTGATTGCTGTAAAATTTGTATATCGCATAACCATTTGGAAGCCTATTATATTTCCTCGTTGTTACCGACATGAAATTCAAAATCTTCACAGGATTCTCCTTAGCCTGGCTCCTCTCTGGGTTCCCGGCTGCACAATTCAGTTCGTTTGTTTGTTTGTGGGGTTTTTTGTGCTATATCTATATTGGGCTTGTCTCTGTTTAATAAAAGAACACTGTTGTCTGGTCTGAGCAACTTGACACATTTTATTCCTTTACCCAGGTACACCCTTTACCCCTCCATTATTTAGGTAGCCCTTACCCACTTTCAGGATCCAGCTCATATGTTTATTCTTCAAGGAGGCCTCTCTGAAAACCCACGTTGAGTCAGTTACTCCTGTTATGTTTCTACAACACTTATCACTTATCTTTTTGGAACTGTTACGTGTTTGTGCTTTTTATTAACTTCATAAAGGCAGGTTTCATATTTGTCCAGTTCTTGGCTGTATCCTCAGCATAGGCACTTCAGAAATACTTTGGAAATATTGGTAGTGCTGGGAGTTTTATAGAGGAATTTAAACTTCATTTTTCCTTCTTAACAGCACCACTTTTCCTTGGAGGAATTGTCTATTTTCCAAGGGATACGGTTCAGTGGGACCTCAAGTCAGGGGCCCTACCCCTTCCCCAGTCCAAGGTCAAGGATAAGATCAAATGTGGGTGATTTGTGATCCCTCCCTGGAAATCAAATCTGGATCAGGGTGTCAAGAAAGCAGAGCACCGGAGTTAGTTCCCTCCCAGTGGCCGCATGATGACTGAAGTTCCTGTCTCAGCCCCAGCGAGCTGCTTCGGTGCTTTCTCTTTCCCAACACTACTACCCCCACCCTGCTGTTACTTCTCTGGGCTCTTGATTTGTAATGAACTTTGTTTTCCTTAATCAAAGTTCTTTTCTTTGTTTACAAAAAGGCACCCTCATAGACAGCTTTTACTTTTTTCTTTTCTTCTAACATGTCAAAAATACTTCATGATTAGCTTGGGATTCTGGATTAGAATCCTGGGTTTGTAGACTTTTTTGGTAGCTGTATTTTCAATGGATATCTTCCAGCTTATGGCCTTAATTCCTCTATGCTTAGCTGTTTTATGGTTTTTAAGCAATTCTATTTCAGTCAATCCTACACTTAGGTATTCACTTACACGTCTTCTCTCATGAATGTTTATTTTTCACTATGTATCATATATGGGCTGGATACTAGAAATACAAAAATGAAAACACATTCCTTTGTTTCAAATTACTAGTGATGAGATATATTGACACTTTATTTTTCAGTATCTTGGGATGTGAAAAATGCTACAAAAGAGATGACATACAAAGTAAGTAAGGTATTATGGGCAATGGAGGAATAAGGTTCTGCGACAGTCTGCTGGTATAATGGAAGGCTTCTTGAAAGAGAGTAAACAAAGTCACAAATAAGAATGGAAGGAGCATGGAATATTTATGAGGATATGTAGTGAGGTCATTAAGAGCACAGACTCTGAAGCCAGACTGGTTTCAAGCCCAGGATCCACACCTATGGCATAGTTTTTCAAACCAAACCAAACCACGCCAACTGAAAACACAAAACAATAACAACAAAAGCATACAAAATGGCAAATCGTATCAAGCCCCTAGACTTAATTTCCAGTTTACAGGGAGTACAAAGTGAAGGGGAACATATTAAATCAATCAGCAAAATCCAAAATTCTGAAAACTCCAGAGAACAAAATTCGCTTTTTCCAACACAGAGGGAAAACAGAGGGAGAAGGAATTAAAAGGAGCTTAAGAGACATAACAATCATATAGACTATGTGGATCTGTTTGGATCCTGATTCAAACAATCCAATAGAAAAGTATATTTATGAAAAAAAACATGAGAATTTAAAGACTGGATTTTGAGAAATAATTATTAATTTGAGTTTGACAATGGTTTTTTGTTGCTATGTTTAAGGAAGCTCTCATATTTTAGAGATGCTTGCTGGAATACTTACAAATAAATAATAATATGTCTGAAATTTGCTTCAAAATAATCCAGTTGAGAAAGGAAGTGAAATGGAATTATATACAAACAAGGGTCGATGTGAACTGCCAATTAATTAGCATTGGATAGTTAAATGGTATTAAATTGATACTGAAAATTTAAAAAATAAAAGTAAATAAAAATCCTGGATCTGCTACTTACCCATATATCAGCTATGTGTGATCTCAGACAAATCATATACTGTCTTTGTCTTAACCTCAGTGTTCATTATTCATAAAATAGAAATGATCATAGCAAACTAATATTTACTATTAGGATTGTGGTTAAGATTAAATAAATTTGTTTATGTAAAAAGTTTGGAGCAATGCTGACTCAGAAGTATGCTATATCAATGTTATTATAATTTTTAAATGGTATAGCAAGAAGCTAAAATACCTGAGAAAGAAAGGCTAGAGAGAAAACTGAATATATGAGACATCTGTAAGAGTGATGAAAGTTTAAAAGGTGAGAAATTAAGTTTTAAGAAAATCTAATGATGTCCTTAGGCATCAGGGAATATACCTGACCATTTCTTATGTAATGTGCCTATGATTCCAGAGCTTGAACTCAGAATATAAAACAGATAAATAACTAATGTCATCTTGTTTGTTGTAATAATTACTGTGCTATAAGATCTCTAGAATCACAGTCAATAACTCTTCTTCGCAATTAACGTAGTCTGTCCAAAAATCTGATAGAGCATTTCCAAGCAGCAGCAGTTTCATTACGATCAAGTTTTCTGACACGATTGCCTTCATGAGAACCACATTTCATAGTTCACTACCCGTGATGTTTTTAATCTGTCAAGTTAATGGGTTTACCTAAATTCAGCCAGCCTATGTAAATTATGGAAAACATATATGCATTTCCATGTGAAGTATGAGTTCTTTGATTATTATTATTATGATGACGATAACTCTCTGTACAGAGTGCATTTTCAGTTTGGGATATTTTTGTTTAATTTCTATGTTCTAAGTGATTATTTCAGCAAGTACCCTAGTTAGTATACCACCGATGAGCCTGTGTGTTGTTGAAATGATTTTCCAGAGGTAATATGTTTCTGGCCTAGCCCGTCTGATTATTTTATTGAAAGTATGATAAATGTTAGAAATAGCAACACTTTAAATTAACAAAATGATCATTTATTGTCATGTGGGCATATTGAAGATAAAAAACAACACAAATATGGCCACATGCCTAGAATAAATATAAGGAATCTTGTTAACATGCAATATTAACTAATTTAGTGTGTACATAATGCATCTAATGGAGACTATGAAAGTGATTTATAAGTGTTTTTAAAAGCACTATTAATTTCATTTTTTAACACCTGGTGTTTTTTTGCTTTAAAAGAATCTCTGTATGAATTTTGCTTTTCACTCTGAAAGACCAGGAGTCAACCTTTTATAAATATAGAAGTAAATCTTTACAAATGAAATATTAAGTTGTCTCATGTATTTAGGTATATTGCATAATATAAATTTCAATCAAATTAAAATTAAATAAAGTCATTTCTTTTAGGTTATGAACATCTGACAAATATATATAAATAAGAAAGAAGGAAAGAACACTTGGTATGATAATTAGTATTAATTATTACTGCTATAATTTATAAAGTGCTTTTGTTTGCCAGCATCATGCTGCTGCATTGTGTGCATTATCTCATTATTCATCACTGCAATTCTATTAGTACTGTATCTTAAACAACAGTAAATAAAGAGAGTAAAAACAGTATGATTGCTTTATAGCCTTAAGAGAATCCTCCGTCTTCTTCTTAACTTCCATTAGGTTGCCATACAAACCATTCTTCTGTAGAAAGTCTCAAGCCACCATTGCCTATGATGTGAGTACTATTAACACACTCATTCTGGCAGAGTAGGAGGTCAGTTCTGAGAAGCGTAACCTTCCAAGGCCATACAGGTAGTGAATGTCAGACACTATGCCGGGATCACTTTCTCAGTCACTTTCTCTACCTGGTCTTTCTTCCATTCACGCTCCTCTTCTCCCTTCTGCTTACCTGCTGCAGAAGTTAACTGTTGGCTCCAGTTTCATTTTGGCTAATTAAAGCATTAATTCACTTAGCTCTCCCTATTCTACAGAACAGCTTCTCCCTTTGGTGTAATCCACGTTGCAAAAAGAAGTCTCAGCCTTCTTTGTCTCCACCTCCTCAGGAAACTGTCACAGTGGTCTGATCCTTTCTAGCCTCTTGAATGCTTTCAAACTAGGATTTTTCAAGCATTTAGTTTGCCACATTCCTGAGAGCAAGTGACAGGTAACTGCTGAGGCACTATAGCAGCTCCCAGCAATCATTAGAAGAAGGTTCAGTGAAGTGACTTCAGACAAAAATGCACTTTAAAATGTTTACTTTGTGCTTGTGTGTGGGTGTGTTTTCAGTTGAGATATTTGTGTCTTCCTACGTTTTATTTAAAGACTGTAAGATTGGACTGGCCAGACACCTGTAAGTTATAAATGCGTTAAAAACAAATTCCCTTTACAGAATGAGACCTTATTTTCAAGGACTACTGTGTAGTACTTTATAGATCTAAAACATAACTCGTTTAAGTATTCTTTCAGAATTATGAGATTTTAATTCATTTAGATAATATAATCCTTTTAGTCTTTATCAAACAACATTCAGCCCTTCATTTAAAACAGTAATGCATTTTACATGATCTGGTTACCCCTCCAAAAAATAAGAAAAATAAAAGAAAATGAAGAGTATGTAAAGAATGACCTTTTACCCTTCCCCCAAAACAGTGAATATGATCATTATATGTAAATAACATAATAGGAAAATGGTAAAGCAATATCTATTATATCAGTCAGGATTCAGCCAGAGAAATAGAACTCATAGGACAGATATATGTATTATTTATTACAAGGAATTGGCTAACAGGATATGGGGGTTGGCTAAGCCAGTCCAAAACCACAGGACAGTCAGTCAGGAAGGGGAGATAATGAGCAGTACAGACCTCTACAAGAACAGGCAGATTTTTTTTTTTTTTTCCCCTCTCTCTCCCAGGGAAACTTCAAACCTGCTTTTAAGGCCTTCCCACAGATTCAGTGAGGTTTGCCCAGATTACCTGAGGGAATATTTCTTTACTTTATGTCAATTGATTATTGGCTTTAAATACATCTGCAAAATGCCTCCACAGCAACACCTAGATAAATGTTTGAGTAACTGGGGACTATATCCTAGCAGAGTTGCCACATCAATAAAGCCATCACATCTATGAATTTCCCAGCCTCCTTAAGAACACATTGTCATATTTGAAGCTTTCTCAGAGCTCTTCCCTGCTCATGTCCTTCTACCTCTCTCAAAGAATCACAATACTGAACCACCATATTGAATTTAAAAATATATCCTCTTGCTTTTTTCTTTTATATTGCTTTTGAGATTTAAAAAATGGTGGCACTGTATTTCTATGTTTTTTTCACTTAACATACATCAAATATGTATACATTTTGGTGTGAGTAGCTATTGTTATTTATTTTACTTCTATGTACTATTGGATTGTTTGAACACACCAGCATTCCTTTATCTATTCTCCTACTTATATTTTGTTTGTTTACAGTTATTTTCTATTCAATCAATAACTCTTTGAAACTTTTTGTACATGTCTACTGGGTCACATATTTGAGGATTTATCTGGGTCAGTATTTAAGATTAGAATCCCTGGGTCTTATATTGTAAATCTAGGTTTAATTTACAAGACAGTTACATAGTAGTAATATCAATTCACTTTGCCTCCCTTGGTATAAAGATCTAGATTATTGCCAACACATGATATTACCAGACTGTATTTTTTAGTTTCCTATTGTTGCTGTAACAGATTATCACAATTTAGTGGTTTAAAATAACACATATATATCCTCTTAGAATTCTGGAGGCTGTAATTCCAAAGTCAGTTTCACTGGGCTAAAGTCAAGATGCTAGTAGGACTAATTTCTTCTGGAGGATTTGGGGGGAAAAAATCAATGTTCTTATCTTTTTCAGCTTCTAGTGGCTGTCTGTAGTGCCCGGTGTATGGTTCCTTCCTCCACCTTCAAGTGCATCTTTCCAGTCTCGGCTTCTGTCATCTCATCACCTCCTTTTCTGTTGTAGTCAAACCTCTGTTTGTGTCACTCCTATAAGGACACTTGTGATTGTATTTAGAGAACACCTGGATAACCCAGGATATGCTCTTCATCTCAAAATCCTTAATCACATATCCAAACTTCCCCTAACCATATAAGGTGACATTCATAAATTGTGGAGATTAGAGTGTGGCAGGAGAAGGCATTATTTAGCCTATCACTCAGCCTTTTTGTGCAAACTTTATACACATGATGAAATCTTACTGTGGTTTCTATCTGGATTTCCCTGAATAATACTCAATAAAGATATTTTCTTACATGCCAGGGACATTTGTGTTTCATCCTCTGTGAAATGATTGTTTATACTTTTAACCTTTAATTTTTATTGAAATTTTAGATATGCATGCTGGTTATTAATTCTTTATCAATTAACTGTATGACAAATGTCTTCTCCCATTCTATATTTTTTCTTCGAATTTTAAAGCTATCTTTTGATGAATACAAACTCTCAATTTTAATGTAATTAGATTTTTTTATGCTTAAACATTTTTGTCTCATTTAAAAAATATTTTTCATCTAGAACTCATAAAGGTATCCTCCTTTATATATTCTTTAAAAATAGCTAAAGACTTGTTTACTTGTTTGTATGTAATACACACCTTGAATTGATTTTGTTTATGGTACAAGCAGAATCCAATTTCATCTTTCTTTTTGATTTTTTGAAAATCAGCTATTCTAGTACCACTAATTCCATCCTTTACCCTCTTCTTTAAAATTCTGCTTCGTTGTGAATCAAGCCTCAATATCAACATGGCTCTGTTTCCGGGTTCTATATCTTGTTCCATGAGCCTATTTGTCTATCACTGTAGTAGCACCACATGGTTTTAATTACCATAGATTTACGGTAGGTCTTAAACTCTACAACAGCAAATCCATTATTTGGGTACCTTTTAGGAGTATCTTGTCCCTTTTTCTCCAAATAATTTTAGAAAAATCTTTGCCAAGTTTTAGGAAAAACCCTGTTGACTTTTTACTGGAATTACATGGAATCCATAGATTAATTTGAGTGAGTTGACATCTTTATATTTGATTTCACTATGAATATTTGGTTTTGTAGAAATTAAATAATCTTTTAATAAGGTTATACAGTTTTCTCCACAAATATTTTACATATATTTTGTTCGATTTATTGTTAGATATTTTATATTTTTTGTTGCATCCTGAGTGGAATTTTAAAATTGTTATCATCTCTTTATTATTATTACAAAATTGCAGTTACATTTCACATATTGATTCTATATCCAACCTTAGCTCAGCTCTTAACTCTAAATTTTTTTCTTTGTGCTATTTTGGATTTAACATGTGTACTATAATACTATCTCTCTGAATAATTAGAGTTTTATTTCATTAAATTTTTGTTGTCTTTTGGGGTTTCCTTCCTGTATTGTAAGACTTTCAATATATTGCTGAGTTAAATTGTTGATAATGGTCATCCCTGTTTTGCCTCTCGTTTTAGATAATATTTCTAAATAGTCACCATTGAAATTGTTGATGCTTTCTGTACATTTTGATAGATATTCCTTCAAGTTACAGAGTTCCTTTTTATTTATCATTCACTAAAATTGTTCTCAAGAACAATGATGAATTTTATGGACTTTTTAAAATACGTATTAAAATAATAGTTTTCTACCTTTACCCTTCATGAATTGTATAGGGTTTCTTTGTAGTTAGAGTTGCTAATATTAAATGAATTTCAACTTACACAAATTCAACAGATGAATACAGTAATCTCCCATCACTCAGGTTCAACAACTATCAACATTTTGCTATTCTTGCTTCATCTATACCTTTCCCTCCATGCCCCCTCACTTACTATTATTTTAATATTTTATATGATCTTCTAATACATTGAATTTCACAAATCCTAATTGTTCAATTTTGATAAATTGATATAATCTATTAAGGTATAAAAACATTTTGGTCATTCCAGAAAGTTCTTTCTTGCCTCATTCACATCCAGAGATGATACAACTGCTAATCTAAATTTTTTCACCAAAAATTAGTTTTGGCTGCTTTGAAACGTCATATGAATGGAATCATACAGTAGGTATTCTAATGTGTTCATCTTCTTTAACTCAACATAATGTCTGTGAGATTCACCCATGATGTTGCCTGTAGTTCATTCCTTTCTATTGCTAAGTAGAGTTTCATTAGATAATATAACAATTTATCTACTCTCCTGTTGTTGGACATTTGGATTGTTTCCAGATTTTTGCCATTATTAGTAAAGCTGCTATAAACATTTTGTGAAAATCTTTGTGTGGATATGTTTTCATCCAAGAGAGTAAATACTTAGGAGTGGAATTGCTGGTTCAAAGAGTAGGTATGTGTTTATATTTGCAAGACACTGCCAAACATTTCTGCAAAGTGGTTATATTTCCATTAGCAATCGATTTGAAAGAGTTTAAAGATTTTTAATTACAATTTTAATTTCTTCATAGTTATAGAATATTTAAGCTTTTATTTCTTAAGTTGGTTTTAGTAAATTATTTCGGCCTTGAAATTACTTAATGTTATTGGCATATATTTTTCATAATTTCTTTTCAATATCTGCTATACCTGTATTTATGATCCCCTTTATTTTCTAACTTATTTATAGTTTCACTTTAATATTCTTGAGCAGTCTTTCCAGAGGTACATCAAGTTTCTTGGTCATTTTAGAAAACCAACTTTTGGCTCCTCCTTCCCTCCCTCCCTCCCTCCCTTCCTCCCTCTCTCCCCTTTTCTCCCTTTTCCTCTCTATCTCCTTCCTTCCTGCCTGCCTGTCTTCCTCTTTCACACACTCTCTCTCTCTCTCTCTCTCACACACACACACACACACACACACACACACACACGGTCTTGCTCTGTTACCCAGGCTGAAGTGCAGTGGTACCATCACAGTTCACTGCAGCCTCTACTTCCCAGGCTCAAGCAATTCTCCACCCTCAGCTTCTCAAGTAGCTGGGTCCACAGGCATATAACTTTTGGCTTTTTAAGACTCAATTTGTATTAACTGAAGTTTATATTTCATTTTTTTTGAAAATATCTTATTTCACTTTAACAAAGTTTTTTAGATTTTTCTTTTTCTGAGCCCCAAAGTATTTAGTACATTAATATTCAAAGTCTCTTTATTTGCAAACAATACATATAAAGTTACAGATTTTACTTTTGCACTATTTGGCTCACACTGGCAAATGCTGATATGTGGTACTTTCATTATGTTCAGTTTTATGTATTTCTAATTTTCATTATGATTTCTTCTTTGATGAAGGAATTCTTTAGATGTTCTTAATTTTTAATTTCATAGACTTTGTAAATTAAATGTAGTATAATCAGTAAATGAGGTCAACAGTGGACTTATTCTTTGAAACCTGTGAAATTTGTGTATATCCTAAATGGCTAAATTTTGTTATACCCAGATATGCTTATAATAAATATCTTTCCAATTAGATCAATTTGTAAATTGTGTTGTTTAAAACTTCTATATACTTGAAAATATTTTTGTTTCCTACTTTCATATTTTCTCCTACCCTTCATCATCATGACTTAGGAAGAGGCCTTAAGTAAGAAACCTAGACCCTACCCTCTCCCCTTCCCCAGGGCCTCATCATTAATGGTGAAATGGGAGTCTTCAAAAGTCAGTCCTTCTTATATCCAATGTTTATAATTTAACAACTGTCTGACTTGGGTTTATCAGGACTAATCTCATTTTATTCTTAATTTATATTTATTTTGGTCATCCCCAAAAGCCCCAGAGTCTGAGGCCATTTTTCTTCTCCTCCACTGAAATCCTTGTAAGGCTGTACCCAAGCCCTATTGTCTTTCTCTCCCATCCTTCTGAAACTTCTGAAATTATTCCAGCTCTGTTTCCATTTTCTATATTATCTACAAAATCCATGCCATTAGTGATCAATCACCTTCATGAAACCCTTCTGTACTGATTATCTGTACGACTTATTTTGGAGACAGTATGTGCTTCATTTTCTTTCTTTTATTTGCTTATACTCTTAATTTGACTATAAGTAATTTGAAGAAGGAACAAGAGAAATTTGGGAAGCATTTAGCACATCATGACACTTTTAAATATATGAGATAAAATTGGAAATCATAGAAAACATTCAATACATCACCCTTAAATATTATTTAGCTGCAGGTTTTTTATAGATGCTTTTTTACAGATTGAGAAAATCCGTTTGTATTTCTAGAGTGATGAGAGTTTATTTTATTATGAATTGTTTGATTTTGTCAAATGCTTTTTTTGCATTATTGAAATGATTATAAGATATTTTCTCTTAGTATGTTAATGTGATAAATCACATTGAAATTAACCCAATGTTGTACTCTCAGGCTAAACTACACTTAATTATAAATTATTACTCTTTAAATATTTTGCTATATTTGATATGCTACTCTTTTCTTAAGAAGAACGTTGTGTGTGTGTGCGTGTGTGTATTCTTGACCTAAATCTAAAAGCTAAAGCCGTAGAGCTCTAAAAAAAAAAAAAAAAAAAAAGGAAAATATATTTGCTACTTGGAGGCAGGCAAAGATATTTTACAAAAGATGCAGAAAACAGTAGCCATGTTTGAAGAACATTAGTTAACTAGATTATATAAAGAACATTTCTGATTACCAGAAGACACCATTAAGAAAATGAATAGACTAGCCAAAAAATAGGGGGAAAATATCTGCAAAACTTTATATGGCAAAGAATTGGTATGTAGCATATTTTAGTAAGTCCTACAACTCAGTCATAAAAAAACTCAACCCTTCAAAAATCATAAAAGTTTGAAGAGTCACTTCAAAAAGGAAGATATACAAATAGCAATACGTAAGTATAATAGTGCTGTAGGTGGTTTGTCTTCAGAGAAATGTAATTTAATATGCTATTCTCACGGGTGGTACTGAGATACCAATAAACTCCCATCAGAATGCTAAAATTAAAATGACAGACAATGTATGTTTGCAAAGATACGGAGCAATCAGAAGTCTCATATGGTACTTTGAGATTGTAAAATGATACAACTTTGGGAAACATTCTGGTAGTTTCTTATAAAACCAAATACACACTACCGCATAATCTCAAATTTTATTCCAAGAGATATGAAAAGTGTATAATTCCATAAAAAGATTTATATTCATAGCAGTTTTATAATATCTCAAAGTTAGAAACAGTCTAGATATTCATTGGTAGGAAAATAGATAAATTCTATTATATTTGTACAGAGATAACTACTCGGCAATAAGAAGGAATTAAGTACTGATTCAACAACATGGATAGATCTCAAACATGTTGGGTCAAAGAGGTCTCACACAAATGATTGATTACACACTGTATTATATTTCATTTGTGACAAAAAAGATTCAGAATAATTATGTCTCTGGGTAGTGAGGGGAAGGGTTAGAGATATACTGGGAAAGGATGTGAAGAAAATTCCTGGGAGGTGGTGCTGTTTAGTATTTTGACAGAGGTTTCAGTTGCCTGGGCTTATGCATTTGTCATAACTCATTGAGTCATACATTTGAGATTTATGCATTTTATTGGGTATAATTTTTACCTCGAAAGAAAAAAGTCATAAACAAACATTAAACTCCAGTTAATAATGATTAACTATGTGCAATGAAATATTTGGGAGAAAGTGTACTAATGTCTACAACTTACTTTGAAATGTATAAAAAATAAGATGCATTGATATATGAATAGAGAGACAGATGAAATATGGAGCAAGTAAAATCAAAATATTGATTATAGAATCTGGGTGGTTAGTCCACAAGTTAACTGTAAAATTCTTTCAACTTTTCTGCACCTTTGAAAGTATTCATAACAAAATATTAGAAAATATAAAATTCATATTTCCACATAAAATACCTCCATGGAACAATTGGCAGTGTTTCAGGACTTTTGCTTGCTATTAATACGTGAAATTCACATTGTAAGCATTACTTGCTTGCAAATTTTTATTTTAACTTTGTAAGTTTATTATTCCCTTGATTACTTTCATTTGAGAAAATTAGGATTTCAAAAATAAATATATTTGATCACAATTCCATTAAATATTTTAAAGCTATTTGGCACATTTTTATTGAATGAAGGTAAGATATGGGTAATGATATTTTTAATGTAGATGTAAATTACCACTTATTTGTAGTTAGTTGATCTATTTCTGACATGCTGAGGGCATTATTATAGTTATAAGATTTTATATAATAATAATAAAGAATAAACTAAGGCTTAGTGACTATAGGCATTGCTCAGGGGAAGAATATTATTATAACTCAAGGAAGCTGTGTTTCAAATCTGGATGCTCACTAATAATTTTGCAAATGGATAGCTCTATTGGGAAAGAGCTAATGTGATTGATCTTTCGTTGTTTTGTTTTGTTTTTTTCCATATATTGTCATTTGGAAAATCTGCAGATCTGTTAGTGTTGTCAGCCCATGAAGCAATTTTTATGCTTTTATATAACTTTTTTTTGTAGTTAAGAGTTAAGACTTTACAGTATATAGATGTAGAAGTTAATCTCATGTCTATCATTTACTGTATGTATGTTTGGAGGTAAATTTTAAATAATCTAAGCTTCATTTTACTTATTAAGAGTAATGATTTTAGAACTATTGTATTCATGCTGTTTATATTACAGTAAGCAATAGCTAAAGTAGTGAAAAATCAAGATTATCTATAAATATATATACAATATATAAATATATAAATATATACTATATATAAATATATATTCATTGTATGTAATATATATTTATTGTATATATAATATATAAATATATATTATATATAATAAACATATGTAAATATATATTATATATAATATATAAACAACATATATGTTTTATATATTGTTTTTATATACTGTATATTATATGTTTATATATTATATATGTTTATATATGTTTAAATAATACACATTATATATTTATATTATATTATAATATACAACAAGGCATATATGTTTATATATATGCCTTGACTTATTTGGTTGTATTTAAATCCATATTGGTGAAAACTAACTCTGAATAATTTTAACACAAAAACATGAAGAGCCAATAATATAAGTCAATACAAACCAAGTATAAAAATTTATACCGACCTCTAAAGAAATATACCACCCACTAGGATATAAAGCCTGACCTCTAAATGAAAGCCTGACCTCTAAATAAATATACTGCCCACTAGGATATAAAACACTTGCAAATTATATGTGGAAATTTGAAAGAGGTTCCCATGAAATTCTGAGAATGAAAATAGACTGTGGTTTTGCAAGAATGTCTAGAAGTTTATGTGTGTTGTTTTCATTCATTTTGTGACTCAAGGTTTTGTACTTTCCTTTCAAAGGTCAGCTTGTTACAGGGAAATCACACCTCTTCCTCAGTCACACACATCATCTCTAATTGTGCTCAACAAAACAAACTCACACAGGGTCAGAAATAATTAACAGGTTTTTCTATGTCTGTTTCTGATAAAGCCTCCAAAATCCACAGAAAGAACACTTGGAAATCATTTAAGATAGAGAAGCCTGATTGGAACTACCTAACATCGTGAGTTAATCGTCACAGTTGAGGATTTGGAAAATTAGTTCTTGTTGCTAATGCAAAGATAAATGCTAAAATAAATGTTCAGGTTCTATGACCATATACCCCAGTTCATTCTATTAGTATCCTATTTACCAAAATGTTTCAAAAAGTAAAATAGGTCATAAATAAAACCATTATATATGTTTTGTTTGGTATAAATACAGAGAACTTGCATTATTTTGCTGCATTTTTTTAATAGGAACCCTGAAGGGCTACTCATTTATTTTTTAAATCAGGTCATTTCAGCAAGCCAGGTGAAAATATAGGATTTAAATGTAGTAATCAGAAACAAAATAAAAGTTACTTTAGCTCTCCAAGGATAACATAGCCCAAACAGCTTAAAATCTAAATAATAAAGCAAGACTTTTGCTTATTGGCTGAACCATATAGCACCAGTTCCAATTAAAGTTAGCTGTGTGGTGATTTTTGAGAGCTGAGAGAATAAAATTTAATGGAGAACCCAACACCTATTTTCAATGAGGCCAGAATGAGACAAATTTTATTTGTATGCTTTTTAATTAATTCAAAGCCACTGCAGTGGAAACTAGTACAGACTCTTTGGAGGCCAATTGACAAGTTATATCAAGAACTTTCCATATGCTTAAGCCCCTAATCTGATAACTCAGCTTCTAAGTGTTTTTTTTTTTTTTCTTGGAGAAACAATCAAGAATTTATTTAAAGCTGTGGATTTGTAATTTTAATTATTGTAATAGTCTAACTGGAAAATAATCTAAATATATAAATAGATTAAATAAATTATAGTGTTTTCTACAATGTAATGCTATGAAGTATATATCTGAAGATTATTTAAAGTCTTTGGATTATACTCACAATGTATTGGTGACAAAAATAAAAATGTTTTCAAAAGGTCATATATAAGTTATAAAATCACTCACATTCACATATATGCACAAAAATATAATAAAAGGCTGGGCGCGGTGGCTCACGCCTGTAATCCCCGCACTTTGGGAGGCCGAGATCAGGAGATCCAGACCATCCTGGCTAACACCATGAAACCCCGTCTCTACTAAAAATACAAAAAACTAGCCGGGTGAGGTGGCAGGCGCCTGTAGTCCCAGCTACTTGGGAGGCTGAGGCAGGAGAATGGCATGAACCCAGGAGACGGAGCTTGCAGTGAGCTGAGATCATGCCACTGCACTCCAGCCTGGGCAACAGAGCGAGACTCCGTCTCAAAAAAAAAATAAATAAATAAAAGACATAATAATAAAAACTAAGAAAATTCAACATGATGCTCAAAATAGGTCTAGGTGGTAAAATTATAAATAATAATTTTTTTTTCACATTTTCTAAATGCTGTATAACAAATATGTGTAATAACTTTTACCATTACAGACAATATTAAATGAAACATTTTTAAACATGAAAAAATGCAAGCCCTTTAAATATTAATTTTGGAAATTCCTTTCACATCATGTTTGATAAACATAATAAGGGACACAAAACTGGACTAAGCGGGCTTAGGTAAGCCATTTGATCACCTGTGACTTAGTTTGCCAATTTATTAAATGTGCCCCATGTTGCTCTGAGGAGAAAATAAGTAAAACTAAGTCTTCAAACTCAGATTGACTATAAGCAGCTTCTTTTTCTTCCACAATTGAACTGTGTTTCTACATCAAGCACTGTGGTAGTCAGAAAACTAATCTCCCCAACAGTAGCATCTAAGTCTCCGTGGACAAGGTGCTTTTTTTATAATTTCATGGTATTGATAGAAGGGGAACTTATTTGATCCTGGGGCATCCACAGTGAAATCCAGTATATTTTGATCACCTGTCCACCCAAGTTGTCCTTATGCTTTCTCTTTTCTTGTTCCCAAGACAACACAGTTTACTAATTTCTCCACTCTTTGACTCCTTTGCTTTCCTTTTACTCTTCCCTTAGGCCAGGATATTCCTTTTTGAAGTGATATAAGCATGTAATCAGGAGCCTGTCTGTACTGGGTTAGAGAATCCTGGCTCTACCACTACATGGTTCTGAGACCTTTAGCACCATATGCCTCAATTTCCTCATCTGTAAAAGTGGGATAATTATAGTACCTACTTCATAGCATTATTGCAAGTATTGCATGCGGTGGCTACCCAGCCAACTGTCTAGAAATATTTTGCCAGATAATAAGGGCTCAATAAGTCTTAGGTATTATTATGTCTGTTCTTATTAGTGTGGTGGAGAGAGCAGGGTGGGGAACGAAAGGGACAAAAGATGTTTTTATGATATTTTTAGTCAGTAGTTGCTGTTTCTACTGAACTCACTATTATCTCCCTTTCATGTGCATTGAGCAATTAAACAAGTATGGCATTTGGTGGTGCTCAGGAGGGAAAAAGAAAATTTTTGTTACAGTATTACTATGGTCTAGACATTTAACTGGGCACTAGGTTACCCTAGATTCTTGGCCTTGTTAAATTTCTCTCAGGTAAGAATTTTCCTGATGGCAGCAGATAAAAGTAGAATAAATGATGGCACAGAAACAGTCCTTAAGTCAAACTGTTATTGGGACACCAAGATTTCTAAAAATTTTCTGCAAAACATTGGTGGCAAGCACTTTTCAAAGAATGCTGAACTGAATCTGTTGCACCGCTTCCCATTTTTTTGTGACCTGGTCAGTGCAATATTTGGTTTAGGGAGGCCCTTCTTGCTAAAGGACTATAATTCTTATCATCACCAATTTCTGACATGAGTATTATTTAGAATGTGGCAGAATGGTATAGGCTCAGTTGCATAATGTCTTTTCATCACGAGGATTTATGCTTTTCCTTGAAGCTGCATTAAATCACTTTGGGGAAAAGGCTAATGATAAAAGTAGGCTTTGTTGTTGCAGTTGGCAATTGAAGATAAAGGAAAGGGAGATACTGTGCATGGCTCAACATTAAAATGTTAGAAAGCATAAAATAAGTAATACCCTGACCCTAGTAGTGAAGGATTTTAAAACAGTAGAAATGTGGCACTTTTATTAAAATTTCAAATATGCACACTCAACACTGAATAAACCAATGATGGGTTTTTCTAGTTTTCATAGCCTGAAGGCCAGTGTTACCAACGATACAGGATTTGCCTTGATAGGGCAATAAACTAAGAATCCAAATTATATCAAACTCCCCAATTAACCAGTGAGATTCAGATATGGGCTGTTCTAGTTATGATGATTCCACTATAGACTAAAACTCCAAATCAGGTTAACCTTCAAAATTATCCTATGAAGCTGAAAAAAATTCTTCTGATATTAAAATTAGTAAATATGAAAGACGGCATTCATCATCTCAACAAACAGGTTTGCTTAAGAGGTTTCGAATTGAGAGGCAACCAAGATTAGGATGTTTCTAAGTTCTAATCAAGAAAACCAGGGTTTCTCGTAAATCAGGACAGTGTACCCTTGTACATTATCTTAACTGCACATTCCTTTTGTTAGTCAAAGAACTTATTCCTACTATTTCTTCAGATCAACTCAAATTCTTTATTCTCTAGAAATCTTTTTCCAAATATCAGCTGTTTTGGGGTTTTGTTTTCTTCTGTTTGATTTTTACTTTACCATTGTATATTAATGCCTATCTCAATTACCATTGGAAATTAGAAATGTTGTGTGCTTACTCTTCTTTTCCCTGAACGGTATATTTTGAAAGTCAGAACTGGGTGTTTTTGTCTTGTCAAAGCCTAGTATGACTGGGAATATAAGTTTTTTAAATGAAGCTTGAATGAGCCTACAGATCACTCCCAAGCATAGTCAAATTGTTGAGAGTATATCCTGAAGCCAACTGTATCCCCCTACCCCGTGCTAAAGAAAAAGCTGAATAATTTCAAATATATAAATACATAGTAACTTTAAGTAGCAAGAGAAGGAGAGAAGTCATCTGCATGACTTTGTATTTTGTTTTTTGTTTTTAAAAAGCAAATACAATATGCAAATGTTTCTTTAGTTTAGAAAAGGGAAAAGATGGCTAACTTTAAAAACTATTATCAATTACTTAGGTGACAATATCTTTTAAGCAGGAAAAAGTAAGCTCAACTAGTTCTGAGTCATATATTGAAATATCCCTAAATATACGACTCTTTGTTCTAACGCAGTTCACACAGACTAACCTAATCTCTTATTTGGTTGCCTTAGGTTGATTTGCTTGAGGAGAGAGAATCTGGGGAAATGGCAGGTGCTAGTTATCCAGTTAGATGTCTCCATCATTGTGGGTGTATAAATCAGCATTCTTGTTTATCTGTCCCTTTCTTTGTGATATTAGCCACTGAAAATCAGCTCTTCTGAGCATAATCACATCTAAGAGGGCTGACAGCTTGGGGTCCTTAGGTTGCATACCTAAAGGCTGGAGATCAGATTGTAACAACACCATGGGTAAAGCCTTCCCTGAAGCAGTGGGCCAGCCAGGCATCCTTCATTTCTAGTAGCTCTTGATAACAGAACTTTATAACTAATATTCTAGTTTCCAATCAAAATGTATGCAACATAATTGCCTCCATCAAAATCTTTCCTTTTTCTTATGTCTACTGATGTTTGTAAAATGCCCTCAATTGTGATTTCTGACATTATAATTATTGCAATGAGCATCCTTGAATATATGTTCCTAAATATACATGTAAGAGAACATGGACCAAGAAGTGGACTTTTTTGATCATAGGAGTGACATCCAAAAGGTTTAATAGCCTCCATGACAGAGGTACTGTCAAGCAAAGTAGTTGCCACCAGGGGACGATAGAGAGTGTACTGCTTCAGTATTAACCTTAGAAGTGTGTGGTACCTTTACTGGAAATTACCAAGTCTTTGAAAGGAACTTGTAACAATGTACTCTTTTCCAAATGTTGGAACTTTAGGGGTTTAAGTCTCCTTTGCATTTTGCTTATCCCAATATACAATATAATTTTTTATGACCATTTTTTAAGATATTTAAGAAATATACTTAATTTGTATTTTCTAATGAAGAAAATGGAATAACCAAGGCAAATGTTTGTTGTAAGTTCCTGTTCTAGTAACTCTCCTCTGAAATACCAAAATGTGACCTTTATAACCAGTGACTCTTTAAGCAAAACCAAAATTTAGGTGAAGAGATTAAGCTTATACTCTATGATTATTATATGTAATTTATTAACTATGATAAAATATAAACATAGTACTATGTTTTTAAAAAATATACATATAACTAGAGTGTAGTTCTAGAAGTAACTACCAGTTTGTTCTTAATATTTTGATACAACTTAAGCAATGTGTATCTAGGTTAATGTTTCTGTTTTAGTGGTCCTCGTCAAGATTCTTGTCCTTTTATATTTTCCGTTTTTCTTAAACCTCAGTTCAGGTAAGTCACCACAGAGCCCTAAAGTTATTCCAAACAAGGGCATCATTTCCAAAGACTCAATGATATAGGGCTTAGATAAGTACAGAAGTTAAGAAACAGAGCCAGATCCCAAAGCCTAGAAAGTAGTCAGGTGATAAATTAGGTTAATAATATTGGGCATCAGATTCCACAAAAAAGGAAATGAAGGAAAAGAGGGACGTATGCATTGACTAAACACAATTTGTCTAGAACAAATACTGAAAACATCCATTGTGACTTTTAGTTGGGCATGAAAGGTGGTGCTGGACACACTTCTCGGGATGTGGAGAAAGATACTCAGCGGCCTAAACTAAGTATTTTAGTTAGAAATACTTAGTTAGAAATGGAAAGACAAGTATTTCCACAATAGTCAGTTGTTCATGAGAGCAGTGAGATTATCTGAAGTTGAAGTCATCCTTGCATACCTCCAGACATATGTTTATTGCAAACATAACAAACAAAATAGTGTCCCACACAGGTAATCAAAGTGTAATTTTTAAACTGCTATACTCTATCTAATGTAGTATTTCGTAGCTAATATCTAACCCAAAATTTATGAAGAAACAGAAACACTATATTATTCAGGTTAATAAATTATTATATGCTTCTTAGTAATCATATCTAAAGACAATGAACAGAAATTTCCTAAAGGAGTTACATTGCAGCCATCCATATTAAAACTAATTCACCCAACTCTGTAATCAAATGCATGCTTGCTTACCTAAATATATTATTTCTAAAGGCATAATGGATTCACTTATTCTTACTGAGTAATACAGCTAAATTTTTATTAAGTTTACCATGCTATTAACTAGTGCTACTGGCATTCAGAGATGAGATTTTGATATAATCAGCAACTAAAAACAATTGCTTCTATGGAAAAAAGAAACCCAGGATATCATTACTGTGTCATTGCTACATTTTAGTAGATGATTTCAACTGAAAAGTTAAAAAGCAATACAAAATTACTGAGTGAGATATGGAATCACATATTGAGATAAATATTGATTCAAGTGCTTTATTTTGATAAAGGAAGACAAAGTTCTTAGGTAAAATATCAGTCAATATTATTTTGCTAGATTTCTAAAAAATACAGATAGCACACATTGGACATTATCCTAGGTGAAAACAGAACATATATTCCACTTTGGGGGCAGGCCTTGCTTTTCTGACTATTACATTGGGTTTGTAGTACAAATTAATTAGTAGAAGTAAGCTAGAAACAAACCAATTCTTAATTTCTGGCCATCTTCTGGCAGAGATGTTAAAAATAACCAGTATTCGTTTCTCAAATTATCTAAATAATCTTGTTAAGTATTTATTTGATGGAAACTCTTTTCCTGTTCTCACCTATGAAAGATCAATGAACTATGAACTATAAATTAATTATATTAGCACATTTGATATATGCATAAGAATTAAGTTTTAATTCAGGTATTATCCAATTATCATACCATTACTTAGCTTTTAATAATACAAGCCCAAATTCTTATAGTAACTCAAAACTAAATTTTAAGTGATTCCTAAACAGCAATTACATTCGGATAGAATCACCTCAGTGTAGGTTGCCTCAATACATTCAAGCAGCTCTCATGATTACTGCTTAAGAGAAGAAACTCTTCTCAGAAAATATTTATTTGTGCTTAAGGTCAAATAAATAAAAAAATTAATGAGAGGCTCTAAGATGAATCTGAAAATTTTAGGTGCTATTATATCAACCATTCCTTATTATTTGAAAATAAAAGACCTTTTCAGGTACCAAAAAGTAAGAAAGCAAAAGAAAAGACCAAGGAAAAATGGGATGGATGCAAAACTTATCAGTGGTGCATGGAATCACAATTGCCAAGTCAGCAAATCCCATTCCAGTTTTCAATCCCATTCCCAGTTCAGTGCGTGGCAAGGGCTCTCTTTATCAAATCACTGTCAGTTTTCCTAAAAGTGTTCTGAATGAGCTGGAGAGTCACCAGTTGCTTTTCCTAATAAACAAGTTATTTAAAAGCATATGTTGTTTTGTAGTAAGTACAATAAATACAGTTTTTCAAGCGGGATTCTTCTGAATATTTCTCAAAACATTTACTTAGCCTTTAAAAGCGTTAAGTTGCTTTTGAAATAATTTATATTTTGAGTGTGTAATTATGTTAAATGACTAACAAAGTATCTTTGAGTGAATAAATCTTCACCTTACAGATATGCAACACAGAAGGCCGAGGCGGGAGGATTGCCTGAGCTCAGATGTTAACGACCAGCCTGGGCAACACAGAAACCCCGTGTCTACGAAAATACAAAAAGTTAGCCAGGCATGGAGATCTGTGCCTGTAATCCCAGCTACTTGGGAGGCGGAGGCAGGAGAATTGCTTGAACCCTGGAGGCGGAGGTTGCAGTGAGTCGAGACCATGCCACTGCACTCCAGCGTGGGTGACAGAGTAAGACTCCATCTCAAAAAAAAAAAAAAAAAAAAAAATTGTTTGTATGAAGATATTCTAGATATTTACAGAATAACTGCTACTTTCATTCCTCAAGTGCCCTGCTAATGCCTCTAGAGATGCTAGCTAGTACGCTTCTCACTTATTCCCTGTGGCCATCCACACTATTCCCCAAAGTATTATATGACTTTTAATTTCCAAAAATTATTTTTGAATTAAAAATTTAGAATTGGAAATTATGTTATAAAAGCACAGAAATTATTTAAATTCAACCTGAAATGCATAGTTCAGGCAAGAATATCAGAAACAACTATTCTTGATAAAGTATGGAAACTGAGATTTGAGATATTATTTATCAAAACATTGGTAGAGCCAGAAATGAAACTAAGTAATCATATCCTAAACATTTTCATTTCTTTAAAATTTTAAAATTTAAATTGCTTCAGGAAATAGAAAGTAGCTATGAACTTTATAAAAGAGGGACAATGGTTATACCTTACTGTACTTTTTCTCCCAGTGAATACACACACATACACACATACACTCTCTCTCTCATCTTTCTCTTCCATTAGCACTATTATGTGACACATTTTGAGGTCAATTTTTGGTTTATGAATTATGTAATTCCACTAATGCCTGTTGAATGCCTATGCTATGCTAGGCGTAATTCTAGGCAATGAAGATGCAACACAGATGATTTATAATCAGAAATTAAGTTCTCCAATATAGTCAATAGTGCTTCAAAAATATTTAAATAATAGTTTGTATATTTTTTATTATGACTTGTTTGGTTGAAAGTAACAGAAATCTTACTTAAAATGGTTCTTACATCCAGACAGGAGGAATAAGTTATAGTGTCCTGTACCACTGTAAGATGACTACAGTTAACAGTAATGTATTAGTTTAAAATTTCTAAAAGGAGGCTACTGAACATTTCTAACACCAAGAAATAATAAATGCTTGAGATGACATATATATTAATTACCCTGACCTAATCATTATACATTATATGTATCAAAACATCACTGTGTACCCCATAAACATACACAATTATTATTTGTCAATTAAAAAGATAAAAAAAATAATTTTTAAAACGGAGAAGAATTTAGCTCATACTACTGAAAAGTCCAAAGATGGATCTGGTAGGTCATAGCTTAATGTTGAATATTGTTTTCAGAGTCTTTTTCCATCTCCACAACGGATGCTTTCCTCTTTGAATAGATTTCCTCTTTGCATAGGCTTATTCTGCATGGCAGAAAAGAAGGTCGCTGATAGCCTCAAGTCTACATTTCTATTGCTTTGTGAGCTAAGAATAAGATACATTTTCTCTTTCAGCATCATAAATCTTAGAGGAAGCTCTAATTAGTCCTGCTATGGACCGTCCCTCAACCAATCACTTGGGAAAGAAGGATCTGACTGGCTGTCCCTGGGTTACACATTTACTGCTGTGGAGGGATTAGATGGAGAAAGGAGGCTGTGAGGCAGCCCCCTCAAATTGCACAAAATAGATCTGTCATAGGGAAAATGCTCCAGAAATAGTAAGAATTGAGGACTGTTTGCTGGACATAAGAGCAATAGTCATTCTGTATTGTAATTTTTAGTACATTTGAGATATGGTTGTTTACTTCCCAGTTACTCATTTAATAAATGAGTTAAGGTGCATACCTCACTCTTTTCATCAAATGATATATGTAAGTGCTATTATAATTATACACTTTCCAAGATCGGCTATTGACTAGTTTTTTTCAAAAAACCTAATTCAATTTGCTGCTGTATTACTAATAAAAGCTATATAACTTTATAGCTGTCAAATCAAATATATATTCTTTATCAAAACTAGCATAGAGGCAGGGCGTGGTGGTTCACGCCTGTAATCCCAGCACTTTGGGAGGCCGAGGCCGGTGGATCACGAGGTCAGGAGATCAAGACCATCCTGGCTAACACGGTGAAACCCTGTCTCTACTAAAAATACAAAAAATTAGCCGGGCATGGTGGCGGGTGCCTGTAGTCCCAGCTACTCGGGAGGCTGAGGCAGGAGAATGGTGTGAACCCGGGAGGCGGAGCTTGCAGTGAGCCGAGATCGCCCCACTGCACTCCAGCCTGGGCGACAGAGCAAGACTCGGTCTCAAAAAACAGCATAGAAATAACTGTAGACAGGAAATAATCTCTAGACCTGAGAATTAACAGGAAAATGAGGAAACAGTGGGAAAAATAATATTTTTAAAAGCAAGTATTATATATGAGATCCCACTCTAGGCAAATGTTTTACATTATCTCACCAATTTCTGACAATTACTCCATGAGAGATATACTGTCTCTTCAATTTTCAAACACAAAACATAGACTCACAGAGAGTCTCCTTTGAATAACTTGGACAAAGACAGACACGTAATAACAAGTAAATATGACTCTGAATCTTATGGTTTTTTAAATACAAGAAAGTTGTAGAACATAAATATGTTTGCATTTGTGTGCGTGCTTATGTGTGTGTGCATAAGAGAGGTGTGTGTGTGTGTCTGTGTGAGTGAGAGAGAGAGAAAGAAATACCAGCTCCAAAGGTCCCAGTGTGATCAGCTGAGTTCTCAGTTGATACTATTTAACAGTTTCATTTGTTCCTCTTTCTAATCCTACTTCCCTCACTTCCTCACAAGTGTTATTCCTAAGAACGCTATTCAATATAACACTTGTATGCAAATCTCTGTCTCAGATCCTGTTTGCCAGGAAACCCAACTTAGGATATTTGATACCAGGAGTATCCTACCTAGGATGCAGAATCTAAGAAGGATTCTCAAGTTAGATTCACGTTAGATTCACCTTCTGACTGCTGACAGGGGAGGAACTATTACCAGTGGTCGAAGGAGCACCAGACCCTTGCACAAGGTAACAGTGCAACTGTTCAGTCTCATATTTGTGGTTAACTAGCATAGAAGTTAAAGGAAATATGCTGGAAGGTGCACTATCTCTGCTTTTTGAGAGATCAGAATGAAGTTATAATTATAAAAACTATGAAATTAGATAGCCCCTACTCTGAAAAATGGGTGCATTGTTTAAGGGCAATGAAAGATTCAGGTAGGTTAATCGTCTTTTTTATTTTTTTTAAGATGCAGTCTCACTCTGTGGCCAGGCTGGAGTGCAGTGGCACAATCTCGGCTCACTGCAACCTCTGGCTCCTGGGTTCAAGTGATTCTCCTGCCTCAGCCTCCTGAGTAGCTGGGATTACAGGCACACACCGCCACGCTCAGCTAGTTTTTGTATTTTTAGTAGAGACAGGGTTTCACCATGTTGGCCACGAGGGTCTCGATCTCTTGACCTTGTGATCTACCCACCTCGGCCTCCCAAAGTGCTGGGATTACAGGCGTGAGCCCCTGCGCCTGACCTGTTAATCATCATTTTAAGGATGAATATATCATTAAAACTAAGAGAGGATAAATTTGGGAGCATATAAATAGACTATCATGTCGGACATCCAGAAGGCAAGAAAAGCTAAGGATCAGAACTAGAACTGATGTAAATAATAGCAGAGCTTCAGAGAAGATAAAATTATCAACACTAGAAAATTGGCTGTATCAGGACTATGTATTAAAGGAGATCTCTGATTGTTAGAGAGTGGGACTTACAGACATGAGATGGGGGCATGCACTCAACCTTTTTGGATTTACAGGTCTCCCTGAACCCTTGGACCTGTGGAGGTGTTTTTTCTCTTGGTACAAGGTGTGTGCTTATTTCTTTTTGTTTGGAGAGAAGGTGGAGGACTCTGCTTTGCTAGAAAAAAAGAGGCCCCTCAGTATCTTTCCCCATTCCTGAACAATAGATAAACAAATGATATTAAATTCAAACATAATTTAGGAAGTGCTGTGTCTTCTAAGAGAGGAAGTAAACTATGCCAAGACGACTCCCCAGGACCTAGCCAAAATAGAGCAGGATGCATAAAGCAAAATTTATACAATTTTTTTTTGTTTAATAAAGGTCAATTTTATATCCACCAGGTCAATTCTACTTTGTTTCTACTTTCCTGGAAGAGGAAGGTGTTCCAACAATGTTATCTCAGAGGGAATCGATTTGGAGAGACATACTGAAAGTTAAAGCCATCGAGGTTCAGAGAGGAAAAGACCTTAAGTTTCCGCATCTTTTCTTTCTCGTCTCCCATGGGAGTCATTTAGCAAATGATTACTAATCAATTCAACTTATTCTTGAACTAAGCTCAAAGTGATGGCTTTTTAGGACATATGATTATCAAATAAGCTGGTATCTGGCAATCAATGTTCATATGGAAAGTTGGTTTTAGGCAAGATAAGCTGTGTAAAAATCTCATCTAACATGAATAAAAACTTTAGTTTTAAAGGCCACACTTGATAAAAATTTATAATACCTAAAGTAGTCATAAATTTGAGAATCTTCTAAGTAGTTTCAGATTTATAGACATAAAAAAGTACTCCGTCATGTTCATAGTTTTAGAGCTCCTCATATGCCATCCGTGTTGACTACCTGATGACTTTAATATTGTCTTGACTGAGAGAAGATATTTGAAAGAGCATAATCATATATAAAGAATTGCATTCCATTTTACAGACATGAAAATGAATACTTTGGTGCTGTGAGTTCCAGTAAGTACAATATTATAAACCTTTCAAATCATCCATAGTAAATAATTGAATTCAAATACAAGGAGGATGGCTTTTATTCTAATAGGCAAAGCACTAGATGTTAACAAGCATCACTTAAGTATACCTGATGAGTTCACATTTTCTGAACAAAATTAAATCTCTGGTTAATTAAGATTCAAAATGATGCCCCTACATGATGATCTTCTTTCTGCATCAAATGAATAAAGGGAAAGCGGTCTGTATGCAGTTTCTATAATGAGTAGATTTTCTTTGAATGAGGGCAGATGGTGACCAATTAGGCTCATTTTAAAAATCATACTTAAAAACAATAGGGGTAATGAAAGATAATACATATCACCTCTCTAAGTAGATGAATACTGTTGATTCATTAAACTTTATCCAAAAGTCAAAAGTATCACAGATGTCACCTATCAAGTTCCATATTTATATTGAAAATGATCATGCAGGGTTTTCTTCCTTCTCCACAGAAGTTTCTGTTACCGTAATCTTGCTTAAGAAAGCCAGTGAAATTCTTAATAGCTTTATGACTCTGAAATTCCATACTTAAACTGTTCTTGTAGTTAATAACCCTTAGGACCAGTGGGATTATCACCCTTTCTTGATGGATATACAGAATATAAGAGGATTTTATCTACATCTCTAGAGGCCAATGACGTTAGCACATTAGACTTTATCACTTTCCTCTGTCTCTCTAAAAAATAATTGTTTTTCTAAATTACCTCACTAAAGTTTTACTATTGCTTTAATTGGTTTCCACTTTTTTTTTTTTTTTCTTCTTGAGACAGAGTCTCGCTCTGTCATCCAGGCTGGAGTGCAGTGGCGCAATCTCGGCTCACTGCAAACTCTGCCTCCCAGGTTCAAGCAATTCTCTTGTCTCTGTCTCCTGAGTAGCTGGGATTACAGGCGTGCACCATCACGCCCGGCTAACTTTTTGTATCTTTTACTAGAGACAGGGTTTCATCATGTTGGCCAGGCTGATCTCGAACTCCTGATCTCGTGATCTGCCCACCTCAGCCTCCCAAAGTGCTGGGATTACAGGTGTGAGCCACCGCGCCTGGCCCACCAAGTTTAAATTTTTTTAATTTTTTTTTTTTTTTTTGAGACGGAGTCTCGCGCTGTGTCACCCAGGCTGGAGTGCAGTGGCGCGATCTCGGCTCACTGCAAGCTCCGCCTCCCAGGTTCACGCCATTCTCCTGCCTCAGCCTCCGAGTAGCTGGGACTACAGGCGCCCGCCACCAGGCCCGGCTAGTTTTTTGTATTTTTAGTAGAGACGGGGTTTCACCATGTTAGCCAGGATGGTCTCGATCTCCTGACCTCGTGATCCACCCGCCTCGGCCTCCCAAAGTGTTGGGATTACAGGCTTGAGCCACCGCGCCCGGCCCCCAAGTTTAAATTTTATAAAAGAAATTATAGTATGAATATGACAGTAGTGTAGTTCAATATCTTAAGCCTTTTTATCCTGCCAATCAAGCAAAGCAAAATAGAGAACAAGAATTACAGCTAACATACAAATACTATTTTTAGTGAAACTATAATGTTGACGACAGTGTAAATATATAGTATTAAATAGTATGTAAATAGTGTGTGTATATATACACACGACTATGAATTTATTTTACTATTACTTGTACACATATAAATGATGGAGGTATAAATTTATCCATTTTAAGACATCTATAACAAAAGAATTGGAAGCAATCCAAGTGTTCATTAAAAGACTAAAAATTATGATAATCCCCTAAATTTGTAAAATGTGCCAGAAATCTTTAAATGACAAAACAAGGATGAGAACATATAAAAGAAAAAGAAAAAAAGATTTTTACATGAAGAAACTCTAGAAGCATACTCAGAATTAATAAAGGTAATTTTTTGAGGGGACTGTCAACTGGTGGGTGGGAAAGGTAAAACTAAATAAGGGCTCTTAATTAGAAGCAATATTTCCCTCGGGACATTTCACAATGTCTGGAGACAGTTTTGTTGATCACAAATGGGTAAATAATGCTATTGGTATTTAGTTGGTTGAGGCCATTGATGCTGCAAAACATATTAGAAATGCAAAGGGTAGCTAGTCCCTCAACAACAAAATGGCATCTAGACACAAATGTCAATAGTGCCAGGGTATGGAATGCTAGACTAGACTAAGAGTAAATATGTTTCCTTTATGGCTATTTATACAATTTTGTCTTTTTGTATTTGAAAAATTTAATTTGAAAAGATAATAATATTCTAATCTTGAACCTCTTTCTAAGAGAATCTTTAATTAACACTCATGGATACAATAGCTAAATGAGGATTTGCACACTACTATCGATTTTGCACACCTTTATTTGTAAGATAGTATTTTACTCTAGGTGGCAAATGGGGAAGCACAGTAGTCTCATTTTTTGATGTATTTAGGAAACCATCAAAAAACAAACACAGTATCACTGACGTATATGCCAAACAATTATGAGAAAATCATATTTATCAAAATTAGTGTTTAATACATTCATTAATTTGTATATGTGATTGGGTTTACTGTAAATTGTGTCATCCTCAGTTTTTATTCTAAAGTAATATGCCAACATAGTCTTAACCTGTTTTATATATGTGTGTGTATATATATGTGTGTGTGTATATATATATCTTGCATAGCATAGTGTCACACATATATATACACACACACACACACACATAGCTTGCATATTATACTGTCTCTTTAATAAAACTTGACTTCTTCTTGGATAAAAGGAAGTAGTAAGAATGCTCATATTTTTCAAAAGATTGTTCAATGTCATGTTTCCTATGAAGCGTCTTCTTACGCATACCAAGGCTGAATATATCGGTGCAATATCCTTACATAGAAAGTATTTTGATTCAGCTCTTTTAATATAACTATAGGAACACTTTGGTGCTGTATGCAAAGGATTATTTTATAACCAACTATTGTGCGCAATAGATGTTCATCATCAGGAGTGAGATGAAAATCAGGCAGGTCATATATGCAATTCAAATGTATCCTCGCCTTAACAGAATTTGGGTAAATATGAAGCCTCTTATAACTCGATGTCCACATTACCATTATTCCTAGGCTTTAAATGCGTAACAACAAATTGTTTATTATCAACTTCATTGTCTGCGCTAGGTTTTTCAAGTTTCCTGGAAAGGATATCTTATTTGCATATACAAATCAACACATGCTGCTATTTGCTGATGCCCCGACTCAGAACCACCATCATTACTTCCACTGACTTTGGTTTTATTTAAGGAACTATTACTAGAGGTACCAATGTTTTCAATTATTAAAGTGATACATAAGTTTTGCAGTATCTTGGGAAGAAGATGAATGACTTCCTCCCCTCTATTTGTTATTCACAGTTACTGATGTGAGGAGGGGTTCAGACTCCTAAAACGTTTTAAAGTTTAGTAAGACAGCTCCTTTTATTTCAGGTGCCACATGCTATTTTAGTTTCCAAATCACAAAGGATTTTGCCTGATAAAAGTCATGCTTTACCTGGATCCAGTTACTTTCACTGAAGTATTTTATTCTCTGCATCAATTTAACTCATTATAACAGACCTTGTGTTCCACTTTTCACATATGGACAATTTCTTCTCATAGGACGATTTCCATTCATAATTCACTTTCTTTGGGGCCCAGCAAATATGCCTATTTATATATGCCTGGGTTCCAATGACAAAATAGAATTGTTTGTTTGTACATTTGAGTGGAAGTTGTTTGTTATGGTCTGTGTTATGGACCAAGAACACAGCATGTGCCCAATAAGGATTTTTGAATAATTGGAATCTCTATTTCTAGCCTAAGTGATTAATTACTTTCAAATTTCAATTGCAGAGAAAAAATGCCAAACATTCTTTGAAATGAATCAACAGTCCTGAGCATGTTATTTTGTATTATTGTTGTACCCAACACTTCAGACACTGATAATTCACCTAAATTTCTGTTTTCCCCTCTAAGGGGACTTTATAATTAAAGAGAACCAATAATCTCAGTGAGTCTATCATGACAATAGATGTAACCTAACTTGATATTACTCAACAAAAAGAGAACTTTGAGGCATATTAAAAATCTGCCCAAATCTGTAGAATTTAGATGGGAGTTAAATCTAAAATTAGTTATACTGTATTCCAGTAGGCACTGGTGTAGCCTCGGTATTTTGTTTAATGATAATTGTATTTGTTGTCTTTTGCATCTTTCTTTGTCAAGAAAGATCTTCCCAATTTCATAAATAAGAGAAATAGAAAAATTTAGAAAAATGTCCAAAACTGTGCAAAGGAATAGACTATAAAAAAGAACCCCACTAATAATGACATGTAGTCCATTCTCTATACTTAGCTTTCTTTTCTTTGTAAATGTTCCATCATGACTATAAAAATTATATTATTTATTAAATGTTTTTATATTTCCATTATAATTCTTCACTTTATATGAGGAAGATTAGCCTTTTTCTCTATTATTAAAAATATTTTTTAAATGTATGTTTAATTACAGTGGCAAGATACTTAGATAAATGCTCCATAGATAATTGTTTCTTTCAAAGAAACTGGAGTATTGAAATAACTGAGAATGATTAAATTTGTACTATTGATTTGCTTTAGTTTTGACATATAGAATTACTCATGTGTTTTATTGTGATTGACATAAAATATTAATGATTATGATATACAAGGTATAATCACTGATATTTAAAAAGTATGATGTCAACATGAAATGATAGAAGAATAAATCTATATTGATTATCTAACAGCTGTTAGATAAAAATAATGACATCAGTCATCAAAATATAACTATATAGGCTTTCATTCTTAATATATTATGACATAATTTATAACATGAGACTAAAAAGATATCTATCTTAAGAAAGGAGACATTAATTCGACAATCATTTATTTAGCATTTACTATATATTAATCAGACACATGCTAGGTTCAGGATATGTAACAATGAATACCATACCCTTTCTGCCTTCAGGAAATTTATTATCCCTCTAGAAAAGACAGATCTGTAAACAGATAAAAATATCAGTGTGAAATGTTGGAAATCAATCTATTTTTATAGATTAGATATCCTGAAAAATTCTTTTATAATAAGCACCTGGAAATACTACATCGGGCCTTCCAAATATTTTTTGAAATGTATATCTGATATTTTAATAATATGGAAACAAATACATGAAAACGTAACGGGAAACAACAGTGATTAGGATTAGTTTTCCAGGCATCTGCCTTGAGGATATTTGCTGATGTGAGTAACACATAGGTGTAGGCTAGGGGAATGAGAACTATCTATATTAGTTGCAAAGTTGAAACCAAGACCACTGAATATATCTGAATCTGTTAAAGAGCTCCTTTTAGTAAAAAGTTTTAAAAAATTAAAATTACTTGCTTTCCAAAAGGTGACCAGAAAACTTACTATTGAAATGACGAAGGATTTTTCTCAGTCACTTTGCCAGCCAGAGACCTCTGTCTGTCAATGCCCCTGCCCAGGCTCTGTCAGCCCCGTTACCCTACTGTGGGCCACAGCTCTTGGGCTGGCTCGGCCCTACTGCTGCTTCCCATCACACAGGGAAGCTGCCCTCCACTCGCAGAGATCAGAGGGCCACAGTGTTACCTGCTTTCTTTGTACTCATGTTCAGTGGGTCTCAAGTTCTTGTTCCACATCCAAGAAGAATGAGGATACACTGACAACTGAAGGGTGAGAAAAACAGAGAATTCTATTGAACTCTCAGCGGAGAGGGGACATGAGGGTTGTGTATTGGTGAACCCTCAATTGGTTTCTTCTGAAGTCGATTGGTTTCTTCCCCCAGTGTGGCTGAGTCTGGGACTTTTATATGCTCAGAATGGGGGGTGTGTGCTGCTTGGTTTATGAGTATGCAAAAAAAAGGCTAAAACAAAGGCTCCAGTCAAAGGTTGACATGACAGTGTAACAAAACAATCAGGGAAGAGTAGGTATATGTAAAATAGGTGAAGGGTGGGTATCCATCAGAGGAAAGTGTGCCAAACAGGAAGAGACATTCTCAATCCAGTCCATGGATTTACCCCAGGACTTGAAGCTAGGTTTTCAACTCTTCAGCTTCATGGCAGGGTTTTACCAGGAACCTGTCCCTGTCTGCCTAGGATGTGTCTGCCTCCTGTCACTATCAAAAGCCTTGGCTCGAGATAAGGAAAGTATTCTTCTATCAGAATTTTTAAGCCATAGCACTTTCTCCATGTAATAGTGGAATTCAGATTTACAGCTGATTAATCTATGAAAACCCCAGAATCCAATTATTCTCACTGTATTTAAATTTTGTAGTTGAGTGACTGCGGTTTCCACTGTTAGATCTGATGTACAGAAAAGAGCAATTATAGAGCTCTTAAAAAATATAGGTGCTACCCTCACAAATCTGTTTCACAAAGCATTGGTCATGGGTATATCTTCTGGACCCTCCCAGCTGGGATGAGTAGGTCTAAAGTGACTAATCAACTTCACTATCCCTATCTCCTTAAGGTTTTGGATCCTTTCTTCTATATTAACCCAAGGGAGATCAGGCATTTCCAGGTTGGTCACAGTGGGCCATCTTTTAATCTATATTTCAGCTAACCAAGCAAATGCATTATTAGAACCTTTTTTAATTTCCCAAGCTGTAACATTAAATGCAGAATCCCTACTTAGTGGGTCTAAATCAATATATTCAGCCTAACCCAAATTTATGTTCCTTCCACCATTATCTCACATCCTTAATATCCATTCCTGTGCCTGTTCTCCAGATTTCTGTTTCTATAAATTAGAAAATTCAGGCAGTTCTTTTGGAATGTAGCGCACCTCCACACGGGTCACACTCTGAAACTCGCCTCTAGGGGCCCCTAATGACTTTAGTGTAGTTATAGGTCTAGAAGCAAACAAGGGTGTTGTGTGTGGCTCCTGAGAAGAATCAACGTTATCTTGCCTGGCAACTGCCTCAGGCAGGTTATAACTGTTGCCTCAGGCAGCGAGGGTTTATCTCCTCAGACAAAGGTGGAAAGGTTGATGGCAGTGTGGGTTGTGGGTCATATATATATTATATATTATATCTTATTTTATATATATTATATAAGATACATATCTTATTTTATATATAATTATATATCTTGTATATAATTATATATAACATAAAATATCTAATATCTTATTTTATTTACAACATATAAGTTATATATTATATATCTTATTTTATACATAACATAAAAGATATACATTATATATTATTTTATATATAACACAATATATTATATATTTTATATATAACATAATATATATATCTTATTAGTTCTGTCCCTCTAGAGAACCCTTTATATGTAAACTCCCCTTTATATATAATACATAAAGGGGATATAAATATAAAGGGTAGTTTATTAAGTAGTATTAACTCACAAGATCACAACATCACACAGTAGGCCAGCTGCAAGCTGAGGAACAAGGAACTCTTCATATTTCTTCCTGCCTGTTTTATATTTGCTGGCAGTTGATTAGATGGTGTCCATCCAGATTAAGGGTGAGTCTGCCTTCCCTAACCCACTGACTCAAATGTTAATCTCCTTTGATAATACTCTAACAGACACACCCAGGATTAATACTTTGCATATTACAATCCAATCAAGTTGACACTCAGTATTAACTATCACAGTAGCCAGATACAAAGATTTTCAAGTTGGAGTTCAAAAGATGATTCAACTATACGCTACTTCCAAATAGACATCCCTTAATGTAAGGACATAGATACCTTGAATGTAAAAGATTAGAAAAAGATATACCTTGCAAACACAAACCAAAAGCAATCTGGAGGTGCTGTACTAATATAAGAACACATCAATTTTAAGGCAAGAAACATTTCTAAGAAATATATTTGTATGTTCTATTTAATCTAGTCTCAAAATAATTTGAGGCTAATTTTGCTTTTTGCAAAATATTGACATTTTCAGAAAAATGAGATAATTTGAACTAGGAGACCTCCAACATAAACAATACCAAGGGGAATGTAGTCCTTTACTTTAAAAGGAAAATGAACTATATATAAAAAATAAGAAACGGAGAAAGAATGAAAAGCAATAGAAAGTACCAATAAATATGTAGATACATTTAAATAAATCTTGACCATAAAAACAAAATAATAATATCTTATGGGATTAAATTATAGGTAGAATTAAATGTATGACAAAAATAATATCAAAGGAAGAAGAATTTTAAAAGATGGAACTCTACTAAGAGTCTAACATTATCTGGAAAATTGTAAATATGCTCTATTATAAGGAAAAAATATGCTGTGATTTCTAGGTTAATAGTTAAAGGAAGAGAAAAAATGTAAATACAAGCTAATAGAGGAAACATTTGCAATAACTGAAAATAATTGATTAATCCACAAGAAGGCTCAAAAGTAAAGAAAAAGAAGACTAGAACAGGTGGAACCAGTGGAGAGAAAATAGTGAGATTGTAGATATAAACAGATACATCCATGATATAATGAAGGTACACAATATAAACATTTCAATTAAGATACAAAGATTTTCAAGTTGGAGTTCAAAAGATGATTCAACTATATGCTACTTCCAAATAGACATCCCTTAATGTAAGGACATAGATACCTTGAATGTAAAAGATTAGAAAAAGATATACCTTGCAAACACAAACCAAAAGCAATTTGGAGGTGCTCTACTAATATAAGAACACATCAATTTTAAGGCAAGAAACATTTCTAAGAAATATATTTGTATGTTCTATTTAATCTAGCCTCAAAATAAAGCAAAAACTGATAGATCTAAAATGACAAATTGATATACACAAATATAGAATGTCATTTTAATATACCTCTTCCTGTAACTGATGAGATAAACAGATAAAACAATCAGTAAGTATATGAATATATGAATAGCACAATTAACTTGACCTGTATGAAGTGTCTAAAATGGTATGATTAACATCATAAGAATATGCACTCTTTCCAAGATCACATAAAACATTTACCAGAATTGTGTATTAAAATATTTGACCACAAAAACTTAAGTTATTCAAAGTACTTTCCCTGACCCCAGGAGAGCTAAGCTAGGAATTAATTCTAAAATATATAATTGAAAATTCTTAAATATTTACCAGGTATATAGTATATTTCCACACTTCTACATAATGCATGTGTCAAAAGTAATCACAATGGAAGATTAAAAATATTTTTATCAAAAGATAATAAAAATGTAACATCATAACTTGTGATATGCTCTTAGAGCCATGTTTAATGGGAAATTTAGGGTTCTAAATCTTTCATTAGGCAAGTGTACTGAACTATATATTGTCCAAAAGACAATGGAGCACTGAGAAAAAGATCATTCTGCTCATGAAATGCAGCTTGGGAAGTATTTTATGCAGAAACTGTTCTTTGTCAAAGTTGTTTTGTCTAGGTGACCAGCATAGATGAGTGGGGAAAGTCACAGGGAACGAGTCTGGAAATGCATGATGTGATAGTTTGAGCAAGCTAAGGAGTTTGGAATTTTTCTCATTGGCCAAGGATTTAATGTGAATTATCACTGGTATTTAATTAGGAAAAATAAGTGATATAAGCAATCTGAAATAAACAGAAATCTATTTCTGTTTTACATCAATTAAGGATGGATTTAAAGGACAGACTATAGAGGATGTCCTTAAGATAACATACTTAGAAATAATGAGGGAGAAAATTAATTTAGTGGTTATTAAATGCAGAACAGAATACAAATTCAGGTGCTGTTTCTTGGGTTGAATAAACAATACTTGATGACTTATAGGATCCTGGGGAAGTGGTAAAGAAAGGTAAAGACAATTTTCTACCTAATTTACTAGGTGAGTATTGACTATTCCATTAGAATAAAAGGAGAAGAGGCTCTGAGAACGAACATAATGGACCCAGTTTTAGACACATGAATTTAGAATACCTGTGATAGTTGGAAGTAGCTAATAGAATTTAAAACATTGGTCAACATTTGAAAGACAGGGTTGTGATATATATATGGGTGATATCACTTGAAGAGAGAGTAGATGAGAATGCCCAAAGATAATGCAAATTGGGAAGAAAAAAGGGGTATCATGGAGACAATTTCATTGAACATTGAAATTCAAGATGCAGGCAGAGAAAGATGACATAGACCAGACGCCATAGAGAAGAGATTCAGGGAAATACAGACTAGGTATCAGCAAAGTTTTTAAAAGGAGAATAAGTCTACTTTTTCAAAGTTGTAAGACTATTGTCATCTCCTCCATATGCTTGAATACTAAATAAATGTAATACTAGGGGCCCCTGAGTGCCATACCCTTTTATTTATTGATTTTTCAAAGAATAAGATTTGGAACACAGATAGCAAATACACGAAATCTTTATCAGTAATGCTACAACTAGGCCAGATTGACTGATATTTGAATGAAACAGCTAGTTAATGGCGAAATTGATGGAAAAAAGTTGCCTGGAAAACAAATGGAAAATCTGTTAATGTTAACATTATTCAACATTAATCAGTCAGTGAACATCAACATCAAGTAGCTATGGATATAAAATGGTGTCCCCTCTATTACATATTCGTATCTCTGGTTCAGACATTACCTTTAACAAACATAGAGGCATACACAAGTTTAAAACTTGAAGTGTAAAATCTAAAATCCCAAGTGTAAGCCATTTCTCCTCTTTTAAAAACTGCTCTGACAGGGAGGATTTACCTAATGAAATATTGTTAACATCATTTCCATTGTAACTAATTATAACAATGATACCTATTTGGAAATATTATACCACATGCTTGTGTAGAAATTATACATATGGGGAGAGAATAATAATAAACATATCCGTAATTTGTTTATATACCAATTAGCCCTAGAGAATAAATAAAGCTTAACCGAAAATGCCTGCAAATTTTCTTTCTAGCAATGTTCTGGAAAATGTTTGTTAATCATACCCCACCTTCATCCAAAAAAAAGGGGACTTTTTAAAGAACAATACTTCAGGGACAACAAAATAATTAAAAATTAGAGATTAAAATGTATTGGAAAGCAAGACAATACCTCTTTCTAGTAAACAATTTGATCTCTAGGCATTGGGTGGTTCAGTAGCAAATAATTAAAATACTGATGCTAATATACAATCGGTTTATTAAAAATTCTACTTCCGAGATTTATTGTGTCCCTCTGGATTTGAAGTGAACTTTCCACTCTTCATTGTTATGCAGACTACCAGGCATTTGGGGATAATCAGTTCATTAGCTGGGCTTAGGAAATGACCCTCACATCACCTTCTCTGTTTGGTTTTGCAAAGGTCACCATGCAAATGTGCATGCTTTGCACCCACACAAGCTCAGAGAAATGGCCTGAAATCTGACATGTTTTGTGACTCTGTGACAAGTTCTGACCCTTCTTTTACAAAGAAAGCCCTGAAGTTAGAGAGGTACACACACTGAGGGTACAAAAATCTGTAAACAGAGCAAGTCAGGGCAGCACCTGAGAAACAAACATGGTTCGATGGAAATAACAGATCACTTTTCCATATTAATAAGACATTATAAATCACAATTTAATACAAGAAAATACACTTAAAATATCCACTGTCTGCACAGATTTTTCATAAATATTCAAAACATGACCCATTTATCTTAGCCCACAGGAAAAATTTAACTGAGGTAATCTCTGTCATCAGAAAACATAACCTATTATATGGCTTCTCAGTTGACGAGAGCAGATGAACAGATAAAAACAGTAAAATGAAAATCAAAACTACATCCTCCTAAACTAGTGATATCATTGTTTTGATCTATAATGGCAAAGTAAAATGCAGTTATTGCATTTATTTGGAAAATTCAGGCCCCCAAACCTCATATCACTACTTTCTTCCAAAATTACCTGTAAAAAGGAAAAATGTACAATCCTATCTATATAATTTTATATATAATACTGATATTATATAATATAGATTATAATACATAATTCTATATAATATAGAATTATAATCATTCTAATTTTTATAGAAATCTATATTATATAAAACTTAAAGTCTAAAATCTAAAATCCCAAGTGTAAGCCATTTATATTATATTAATTATATATATTATATAGATATATAATTTTATCAGTATAATTCTGTAATTTGTCTTTTAATTTCACTATATCAAAATAAAGAAATTTTCTTGATAGTCAACAAGAAATGTATTTATACAAGTGTACTAATGCATTTATGTCAAAAGTCATCAAATGGGTTCAGAAGTAGCTGAAACCATGAGGGAACACATGGATTCAATCAGAGCAAAAAAAAAAAGAATGACTGGAACAAATATTTTTAAAAAGAGATTTACTATCTTCATTTTTTAAAACTCCTGAAACTTTTGGAAAAATGAAATAGGGAAAGGGGGTTTGAGAGAGTATGAGATTTGAAAAATTATTATAAAATATTTCAGACACTCAAAATTGTGTAAATGTTATGACAAAACCCATGTACCAATCAATCCTCAGTCCAGCTTGAGAAATAAAACTTTATGAAAGTTGAAAATCCTTCTCCCTAATCACATCTCCTTTTCTACCATATCCCATCCTAAATCAAACACTATCCTAAATTTTATATATACTGTTTCACTGGTGAATTTTCATAGTTTATCCTTTTGCATTGCTTAACTGTGAACATTTTAAACCAATAATAACAATGACAGACATACATATTTTAGTTTTTATAAGTTAAATACTTTTAGTAAATTGGGTAGACAATTTATGTGTTTAAATTCATAGTATTATATGCACACACCTAATATTTAAAAAGGATAAGTTTCCATACATTCAATTTTATATAGGTTTGCTGACTTTTGTAATATGAGACTTTGTGAAGGTAATGTTAAGTAGGGTGAATGGTGATTGATTAAAACATACCAACAAATACAAGAAAATCACACAAGTACTTTTAATGTAAGAAAAACAGATAAATATTTAACTCTGAGCATGACTGTAGAAAACAAGAGCGCTATATTCTTTGAGAGGGACAAGCATCATTAGCTAAATCCCTACAGAGCATCCCATGATACATATCGACTTGGTGAAGACCCCTTCAAGTCCTCTTTACCATTCTCTCTGCTTTTTTATCATTAATACCCTCCTGACTTCTCTGACTGATTTTGAGATTCCTTTAGTCTCTGCGTGCTCACACTGGTAATAGCTCTAGCACATTCCTCAAGGCTTACTAATACATCAGGTGAAGTTGGATCAGTTTCTCATGGTCAATTACCAAGGGCACGTTTCCCTACTGTTCCCTGCCTGATATATATTTCTGCTAGGCCATGTTTTAATAATTATATGTTCTAATAGCCTCTATGCAGGTAAAAGAGAAAACTATGCCATACAGGATGAAAATTGCAAAAGATATTAAATCTCAATAGATTTTTTTTTTTTTTTTTTTGAGATGGAGTCTCGCTCTGTCACCCAGGCTGGAGTGCAGTGGCTGGATCTCAGCTCACTGGAAGCTCCGCCTCCCGGGTTTACGCCATTCTCCTGCCTCAGCCTCCAGAGCAGCCGGGACTACAGGCGCCCGCCACCTCGCCCAGCTAAGTTTTTGTATTTTTAGTAGAGACGGGGTTTCACTGTGTTAGCCAGGATGGTCTCGATCTCCTGACCTCGTGATCCGCCCGTCTCGGCCTCCCAATAGATTTTTATTACAAATTGATTATATTAAATTGTATAAATACAGAGATGCCTATTTTAGCAAAAAATAAATTGGATCTATTTTGTTATTTCACCCTTAAAAGCTTGTGTTTTCAGTGAATTCCCAGTATTTTGCTTTCTTATTGAACTGATAATTTTTGGGGTCTTTTTAAAGAGAATAAATCAAACTCTACCAGTCTAAAATGAACCCCAATGAAGTGTACAAAGAAAAAAATGTTTAATAAAAATACTATCTAAAAATAATTAGGAATTAATTTCGTTGAGGAAAATTCAGAACTTTCTAATGTTCTACCCTTGATCATACATCATCACTATCATTTTGTTCTTAGATAAGAGTGTGAATATGAAAGAAAGAGCATGTGAGAGGAGTGGACTGAAGGAAGAATTAGTTATTATATAGTTAACAGGAAGTTAGATTTTTTTGCTTAACAAATAGCTCACAAATCTCTATGTCTTAAAGCAGCAAAAATTTATCTTTCTGGGAGTGTACTTCAGGTCTGGGCAGTTCTCCAGTATAGCTGATCTGCATGTGATAGCTCAGTTCTGTATCTCCATATCAAACTATGCTTCCACTATCATTGCAGCTGGAAAGAGAGATACAACGAAGGCTAGCACACCAACTTTTAAATGCATTCACTCATAAGTAATATTTCTCACTTGTGCTCATGTATCTTTAGCCAAAGCAAGTCACATGGCTACTTCTAACTATGAGTGAATAAGTGCACTCTTAGTTTATGCATGGAAGGAGATGAATTGGAAATAATGGTGAGCAGTCTTAGTGTCTACAATACCAGACTTCGGCACCCTAGCTATCAACAAAGTTTTTTTTTTTTTTTTTTTCCTGAGATGGAGTTTTACTCTGTCACCCAAGCTGGAGTGCAGTGGCACAATCTTGGCTCACTGCAACCTCCGCCTCCCGGGTTCAAGCGATTCTCCTGCCTCAGCCTCCCGAGTAGCTGGGATTACAGGCACCCACCACCACATCCAGCTAATTTTTGTATTTTTAGTAGAGACGGGGTTTTACCATGCTGGCCAGGCTGGTCTTGAACTCTGGACCTTGTGATCCGCCCGCCTTGGCCTCCCAAAATGCTGGGATTACAGGCTTGAGGCACCACGCCTGGCCTTCAATAAAGTCTTTAGATAGGATTGGAGCTGAACAAAACAGAGAGAAGGAACAGGCCAAAGCATCGAGAAGCATTCTGAAGATCAAATTCAAATGTCACCTATTGGTGACTTCCTGACCTACCTAGGACAATTTTCTTTTCTGTCCCTACAGCACACTGTTAAAATAGCACTCACCATCTTGCTGGTATCTTGCTTTCCCCTATATGATTAAGTGAGAGAGAGAGAAAACGCCTTTTTCAATTCTGAACTTTAGTGCATAGGACAATCTCTGACACATAGAAGCTGCTAAAAGAACGAAATACAGGAAATGAATTGGAGGAAGGAGAGGAAAAAGGAGGAAGGAAGGAAGGAAGGCAACAAGGAAGAAAAGCAGCCCCATTTAGCAATGAAAAAAATGTTCACTGGTGTGCTACTATGTCTTTGAATCTCCTATATATAGTAATTTTGAAAGCACTCCAAACCAATGCTAGAGTGTATGGCAGAGGCTGCTGATTGAATACCAATACCCTTTCTTCCCTTCTTTAGTATTAGAAATTCTAATTTTAGAATTTCCCAGTCTTTCCCAGTCTTCCTTGTAGTTAGATGTGGTTAAATGATTAACTTCTTGTTAATGGGAGGGAAGAGTAAATGATACGAGCAACTTCTTGGCCATACGTTTAAAGGGAAATTTTGCGCCCTCCACTGACCCTTTTCTCTCCTTGCTGTTACTGCTTAGAGAAGCCCTTTTAACCACAAAATGGAAGTTGCATGTTGAGGATGGCAGAACAAGAGAAAAAGAACTTAGGTCGCCAGCATTGCAGCTACCAATCCAGCTATGCACTGCTTCAGTTTGGACAGTTACTGAAAGAGAAATATATTTCTATCTTATCTACAGCAGTTATTCTAGTTATCATCTTCGCAATGGACTAACTTGGCAAACTTAACACTGCAGTATTTGAACATGTTCACACACACACACACACACACACACACACACGTGATCTTTTTTGTTTTAATGCTAAGGCAGCAACCATAAAATAAAAATACAGTGATAGACAAGTTTAGATGCAACTACTCTGATTGTAGATAAATATTTCAGAAACCACAATGTAACACGGAAACCAGTGTTAATTTCACCATAATGCCACAACGACTATAGAAATGTAGAAAGGTTTGTTAATTAAATCAGAGCTCCAGAGATAAGCATTCTAAAACCTTTGTGAAACACATTTAAAATCAGAATTGTTTGCTTAAAGGTATTCATACTTCATTCCAAATAAAAAGTAATAAAATGTCAGGGTTTTGATTAGATGAACTTCTGGGTTTTTTGTGAAACTGAACGAGTGCTATAGGATCATTCCCTTCACTGACTTGTCCACACAGATTATTAAAATACATTGCATCTTTCCCAGTTTTGCCCTTTAGTAGCAGCTGTACAATTTCATTGAGGGCATTACCACATTAATAGTCCCACATGTGTCAGAATTTGCATGAAATAAGCAGTTATGTGCAATTATGATTTGCCAAGAAACATGCTTTAAACTCTCCTCAAAACCAATGACAGATGTATGTTTCCTGATTTTAGGATCTAATGGACTTCAACACTAGGCAGCAGCATTCAAAAAATTTATTGTATATCTTAAAAATCAGTTCACCTAGGTGTACTGAAAGGAGGGCTTACCGAAAGGGTAAATTCAAAAAATAAATCCAATGTTCTTTTTCAACAAGTATGAAAATGATAAACTTCAATTTCTCTCTTAAAAAAAAAAAATCTATAAAAACCAGAAACAAACAACAACAACCAAAAGCATGCAATGCACCTAAATGTTTGAGTTTCTTTTTCAGTAAATAGGAAGACGCTGAGAGAAGCCAAAACATAACCAGTGTCTGCCTTGAAACATCACTTACAACATGTTGCATATTTATCATAGACAACATGCCCAAACTGTATTCATTTTCGGATAAACATGAGCTCAGGGAGAGAAATGACTTTGAATGGCTACGGCCCAAATCTGTAATTTTTCTTCAGTAGGATTGTGAATGTCTTTGGGTACTGCTAATGTTTGTTTCCTTTCATGGTTAAGAAAGTCCAAGTAATCCTTTCTGATTATTTGTCAGGAGTAAACACAGCATAATCAGATTGTGCAGAACATTTTTCTGAGGAGGTTAAATAAAAAAGGAATAAAAAAGATTCACACACATTAAAGCAGGACACTAGCAGACGAAACAGCATGCTGTTAGCACTGATTCTGCGTATACTTTGAAATTGGCAAAATCTCAATGTTTCAGTTCCTCTATTACCTAGAAGGTGACGATAATAAAGAACATGAATATTCTCACTGCATTCCTGAGAGAATTGTGCAATAATAATAATTTTAAAGTTTTCTTTAAATATGAATTTATTTTAAAAATGAGAGAAAAGTGGAATCATTTTCTGGTGTCTATTGTCACTTATTGGCATGAATTTAAATTTGAAGCAATCTGCAGAGCAAATTTCAATAAGAGGATATTTTAAACAAACCCCTTTTGACCCCAATCTTTCACTTGCCTAATACATACAAGTGAGAGCTGCTCATATAAAACATATTCTGACCTAGCAACTCATATTTACCATGGAGTGGAAAAAGGAGGTTAAGAGTATTTATAGTAGCAAAAATAGCTTTTGCCTTTTCTTTACTTATGCTAAACCAATGAATGAGCATATCATAGGGCTAAAGAGGGGCAGAAGTAAGATTCTAGTGATTTCTCAGTCCTGTATACACAAAGAAACTGAACTATTTCACAGCTAGGTAGGAGTTAAACAATGGTTAACAGATATTTTATGTGGCAGTCAGAATAAAAGCTCTTCTAACATTTACGTATCTTAATTTGGGGAACCTATAAATATATTATGTTACATAGAAAAAAGGACTTCGTGGATATGATCAAAAATTGTGAAATGAGGAGGTTACGCTTAATTATATGGGTAATTAATTACCCATTCCATTCATTTGAATGATTTGAATGTGTGCGTTCTTCCAAAATTCACATGTTGTAAGTTTAGCCTCCAACGTGGTGGTATTAAGAGGTGGGGCCCTGAGGAGGTGATTAGGTCATGAGAGCTTCACCCTCATGGATGGATTAGTGCTGTTCTAAAGGGCCTTGAGAGATAGATTTAGTCCCTTTTTTTGTCTTTCTGCCTCTTCCATCATGTGAGGACACAGCAAGAAAGCACCATCTTGGAAGCAGAAAGCAGCCTTCACCAGACACTGAGTCTGCTGGCACCTTGATATTGGACTTTCCAGCCTCCAGAACTGTGAGAAATAAATTTCTATTGTTTATACATTACCCAGTCTAAGGTGGTTTTTTTGTTTTGTTGTTGTTTTTTTGCGACAACAATAACAAAAATCAAATGGACCATTGTAATCACAAGGATTCTTATAAGAGGGAGACAGGAGGGTTAAGTCAGAGATGGAAGATAGGATGCCAGAAGCAGCATTTAGACAATAAAAGGAGGAGCCATATGCCAAGGAATACAGTCAGCCTCTAGAAATTGGAAAAGGCAAGGAAACAGAGTGTCCCTTAGCAGTTTCAGAAGGAACACAGCTCTGTGGACACCTTGGTTTTACCCCGGAATATCCATTTCAGACTTCTGACATCCCAAACTGTAAAATAATAATTTTATGTTGTTCTTCCTACTAGTTACAACGTCAACAACAAAAAACTATAAAGTTTATAAAAGAAGAGAGGGAAGACTTTTTCTTTTTTTTTTTTTTTTTTTAAATTAAGAAGGCAATTTGTTTTTATACTCCTAAGGGCAAAGATTCATTTAAAAATTGCATGTGTTATAGACAATGCCTGGTTCCCTTTAACTGCCTTAATGTAGGCCCTCACCCTTGCATGTCTGACAATACTGTAGGCCCACAGTGTGCCTGATGCATGCCTAACCTTCTTCAAAGTAGCCTACACTGCTACATTCAGAGATGCAAATATCATTCTACAGACCCTCTTTAAAATTCTTAGGTACCTTCCCCATAATATTCAGGATGGAATGCACATAGTTTAGCTCAATACATAAGTCCCCTTCTAAAACTCCTCTCCTACTTCTTTCACTCCCCTCCTCTCCAGCATGCTTGCCTCTCCTCACACTAAACACACACCCAGGCACACATACATATACACACACAAGCACCAAACACTCCCACATGCACATGTGCACATACACACATATTTGTGTGTATTAAATCTAATATAAAATTATTCATAGAGGGATTTCACTTTCTGATTTATTTTGTTTTTTAACTAACATCTAATTCCTCAAAATTGAGAAAATAGTAACTTTCTTAAGAAGGCTTGCTTTCCTGATTACTCATTATAACTATTATAATGTAAAGGTCCATCCTTTTTTGTTCCCATTGAACACTTTACATCATTATTATAGGACTTATCAACCAGTGCTGCGAAGATGCACATTGTGTTTATTTTTCATTAGACAATTATCTGGTAGCCATGACTGAGTGTTTTCCAATTTTCAATTTTTTTATTGAGCATCCCACATGGTGTTAATACAGTAGGTGGTCAATAAATACTGAACACATGAGTGAATGTGGTCACAATGATGGGAAAGGTGCCACTCTTTGAGAGTAGTAATTATTCCTGAGGATTTTTTTTTTACCAGTGGTAATAATGGTCACAGCCATCCTTAATCTTTACCTAATTCTCGTTGTAATGAAAAGCTACTTCCCAAGACAGCATTCTGTCCAAAAATTTAGACGATGGGGACCCTCTAGATATTTTGTGCCTATAAACCAGCAACACCAACTTAACATGGGGAGTCTCCACTCTGGCAATATTTGAGTCAATCATTTATCTATTTATAAGAAAGCAAGATGTAGCTCTTAGAAAGAGCCCATTAACATATATTAAATGCTCAAATTTATTACTGCAAATGCAAATGATTAGAAAATATGGAGCAAAGACAAATGCTCAGAACAGACTAATACTAACTTAGGAAACACTTCTTTTTTTTTTTTTTTTTTTTTTTTTTTTTGAGACGGAGTCTCGCTCCGTCGCCCAGGCTGGAGTGCAGTGGTGCCGTCTCGGCTCACTGCAAGCTTCGCCTCCCCGGTTCATGCCATCCTCCTGCCTCAGCCTCCCAAGTAGCTGGGACTACAGGCACCTGTCACCACACCTGGCTAATTTTTTGTATTTTTAGTAGAGATGGGGTTTCACCATGTTAGCCAGGATGGTCTCGATCTCCTGACCTTGTGATCCGCCAGCCTTGGCCTCCCAAAGTACTGGGATTACAGGAATGAGCCACCACGCCCAGCCCGGAAACACATTTGAAAAAAGTTAGTTGTCAGGAAAGCATTAAAAATTTTATTTGACCTAATTTTATGTAAAATGGAAAGGATATTGGAGAGATAGTAAAGTCATACATTCTTAGGCTGCAAGGATCCTGGAAAGTTATCACTTCTATAAAGAGAACTCAGTCTAGAGGAAGCAAGATGCATAAATATTCAGTGAAAGATTGGACCTAGCTTGACTGAAGGAACTGAATGGGGAACCTGAAATAAATGGACCAACTTACTGCTATCATAATACATTAAAAATTTAACTGTTTGGAGCTTAGGAACAATATTAGTAATATGATATGTAGATATCCCATATGCTTCATGACATTATTTTATCCCAATTGAGAATAAAATTATTTTTAATTTAGTAATAAAAGATCAAAATGTCTCTTTTGTGAAAGACAAAAAACAATTTAGTAATACCACAAAACTTCTCCTTAGAGTATCCATCCCATATTCTCTATGTTAAAATAAAAGGGGTCTTTTTCATGTTTACACAAATAGACTATGGAAAGTAGTATAATCAAAATCTTATTTTTACTCTCTATGGGGGAAATTGCTGCTTCTCTGTTTGGAGGCAGGTAGATAATTTTCGCTTTATCCGAATGCACCTTCATTCCATTTCAAATTTGTTGAGGTACAAATGAGACTAAGAGAATTCCCTTAATGTCTATGGTAAGATTATTCCCATCAACCTGCAAACATGCTGAAATGTCTCCCATCTGAATCATAATTCACCCTCAATCTCCATTCACCTCCAGCATCCTATCACACTTATCTGCTCCACAAAAAGCAAAATTTCTAAAAAAGAATTTATTCTAACTCATTTTTTCAGTCATTTTCACATTAAGTCAGTATATTCATGTTTCTATTTTAACAACTGTACTAAAGGCTGGGGACAAGGTTGCCAATAACTTCCTTTTTAGTCAATCCAATGTTCATTTATTAATTTCCATCCGACAGACATGATTATTCCTTCATTATAACAACACTTTTCCTTGGCTTGTAGAACATCACACACTCCTGGTTCTCCTCTAACTGCCCTGGCCAATCTTTCTGAGTCTCCTTTGCTAACTCTTTTTCCTCTTCCCGACCTGGAAGAATATCCCAGGGCTCTGTTTCTGGTGTTTTTCTTTGCCCTATATGTGCTCACATACGGGCTTATCTGCCTCATGGCTTTACATCCTATCTATAGCTTTAATTCTGGCTTATCAATGAGTTCCACACTCACATAACAAGCTACATTTCTACTAGAATGATAACAATAAATGCTTACAATGTGCTGGAAACTATTCTAAGATTTTTATATGGATTAACTAATTTAATCCTCATGAGAACCTTAGGAGGTAGATCTTATTATTATAATTCTATTTAGTAGAGGATATAAATGAGATACAAAAATGTCAGGTTGCTTACTCAGCTAGGAAGAAATAGCCCAAACTTAGAGCCCCAATCTTATTTATCATAGGGCTCTCAAATTTAGTGGGTTCAAAATATAACTGTTGAAGTTATATATATGATCAAGTTCTTTAAACTTGATCCTCTCCAGTCTTCTCCATTTCTTCAAAAAGATCCTAGTTGATCATCCTTGACTCATCTCTTTCTTGTACAATCAACATTGAATCTGTTGGTCAAGACTAGTTTATTCTCTTTTTTGAAAAAATTACTGACTTGACTCCTTTAAACCACCTCCACTGCTTCTGCCCTATTTTAAGCCATTAGCATCTCTTTCCTGGACAATACTTGCCCCCCACTGACAACTTATCCCTCTATTCAAGTGTTGCTCCCCTCCCCTTTCATTTTCTCCTCACAGCCAGAATATTCTTTGAAAAGTCATAAAATGACATGGATCAGATTATGTCACTCCTTTTCTCAATACCTCCAATAACTCATTAGACATTTTCATACCCTGAAAGGCACTTAATCTAGATGCTCCTTACCTCTCTAACTCCCTTTTATCCCAACTATACTGGCCTTCTTGATGTTCTTCAAATATCCTTTGCATGGTTAAAATTAACTGTCTATTTTCTGAATCTTTAAAGTGGAAATCTGCTTCCTCGGACATTATATGATTAGTATATGGTGGGGAGGTAGTTTGTCATAAACTTAAATTTTCTAGAAAATAATATGGCTGGTCAATGTTAATCAATTAATCCATTGACTCATTCATTCGTTCAACGAAGAGCACTATTTACTTACGCTAGTAATTATAAAGTTATGAAGAGCTACAAAGATAAAGTAGACATATTCCAACTATACTTTCTATAATTAACATTCATTTACAACTCATCTCTAGATTTCTAACAGTTCCTCAATCATAATTGATGAATTTTTTCCTGAATCATAATTTTGGGACAATTATTTTGGTCACATATTAGAACAGGATTCAAGATAATACCAGAGAACAACTTCAAATTTTAGAGACCCAAGTGACACCCACAAAAATGGAAAGAACATAAATGCATGCCTTTAGACTGGTGGACATGGCTCCATTTACAGCTAATAACCAAGACTACAGATAGAAAACGTACCAAAGAATATGATAGAAGTCTTTACATAGACACCAGAAAGAAGAGTATGACACTGTCTATATAGCAGTATCATTTTTTATTCAATGACTTTGCTAAATTCCTTAATACGCATATAGTTTGTGGCTATAATTTTCATGTTTCAGAAACATTTTAATTTTTGCTTTTTTTCACAGGAAGAGAAGATGGTGGTAAGGAATAATTCCATGGTAAAATATTTGATTATAATGCATGATTTTAATTCACATGATAACTTAGTCTTTCACATTTAGCCTATACATTTAATAACCAGAATCTTTCTTGTAAGAGCAAAAAATAAACCCAGAATTGGAACTCCTCCCCAATTATTTCAGTCTTTGAGTTAGCAATATTGTCTCATCATACCTCTATCTCTCTCTCCATTTCCCTCTCTCTTTCTGTGTGTGTGTGTGTGTGTATTCATTTTCTGTTGCTTATAACAGAATACTTGAAACTGGGTAACATAGAAAGAAAAAAATATTATTTCTTACATTCTGGAGGACAGAAAATCTAAGATTGAGGAGTGTCATCTGATGGCATGGACTCTTATAGAGTCCCAAAAGAGCTCAGGTTATCTTATGGAGAGGGGGCTGAGTGTACTAACTCAGGTCTCTGTTCCTCTTCTTATGAAGCCACCAGTCCCACTCCCTGCTAACTCACTAATCTATTAATCTATTAATTCATTAATCCATGAATGTATTAACCCACTCATGAAGGCAGAACCCCCATGGTTTAATCACCTCATAAGGGTTCTACCCTCTCAACACTGTCTCATAGAGGATTAAGTTTCAACATGAGTTTTGAAAAAGACAAACACTCAAATCATAGCACAAATATAATGTTCACTGTTAAAGTTGAGATCAAATATAGCTAAGAATGGTTGGGAATGGGGAACGAAATCAAATATATTCTGAAAGAAGTCTTTTTACAAGCAGACATTTAAACATCTAAAACATTGGTCATCTGGGCAGTATTAGATGTTCCGAGTGTTTTCCAGAGGACACAACACATAGTTGAAAAATATTGATATGATTAACATGTAGTTTTTAACTAGCAGTAGCATAGGCAGCAGCAACAGTCATAGCAAGTAAATATAAGATATTGTTAATGATATTCCAATGTAGCCCTAGATTACGCAGTTTATTAGGATATTTATAGTAATGAAGCTGGTGTTATGTATTTATAGTGATGCTACAGAAAAAATATATAAAGCTTTTGCTTTTATAAAGAGAGTTGTACTTAGACAAAGAAAGAGAAACTCTTTTTCTCATTTGGAAAAAAATATTATCAGTGGCAACCATAATAATTTGTGACTCCTTTTATGTGTTCCATACTGTAAAGTACTTCAACTTAACCAGAGTAGAAGTTGACTGAGATGATTGACCTTAGGCAAGACCAGAGGATCTTATTAGCTGAGTCCAGCCAAAGTTGCCAGCCTTCAGAATCATTAAGAGGGGTATGTTGTACAATAAAAGCTAACTGATACTAAAAATGGAGCTCAAAATACATTTGAGTCTACTTAGATGACAGACTGAAAAGTGCCACTGAAATATCAGAGAGAGAGAGAAGTGTGCACACAGGAGAACAAATCTAGATATGGGATATACCCATATCTAAAAAGGTAAAAAGAAAAGACACCTGGCAAAATAGAAAAAAATAGTCAGCAGCATTCTTTGAATACATTCTAATTTTTTCAGCATGTTGTATACATGGTCTGAATCTATGTATTTTTCCTTTGAGTAAGCTTACCACAACATTTATCTAAAGACTCATTCTTGCTTTACTATCATTCAATTTACCTTGGGTCCCTAGAGTTGCAAACATACCTGGCCAGTTGAGTATCACATTCCTCTAGACATTATAAATGATTAAAGGTTGAACAAATGGTACAATCGTGGCCAATGCAACATACATAGAGAAGTATCCCTTCTTTTTCATGTCATTTGAACCTGACAAAGAGATCGATCTAGTGTTGTTGGCAGCTGCCTTATTAGTGTATGGGAAATGAGAATGAAGACAACATGGAAGAGAGCAGAGTTAAGAGATATAAGAGATAATAGGGTTGAGGGACAATGTTGAAGCTCCTGCAATAAGTCATGCCTAAAGCCAGTACTTCCGTTGAATGTATCAGCTTGATGAAATAATGAAGGCTCTTAAGCCATTTGGGTGGAATTTTTCTTTTTTCAAACAAAAGGATCCTAACAAGAAAAAAGAAACATACTTAAAGACTATTTGGACCATTTGTTTCCTGCATCTCTGATTAATACAAAATAAATATTAATCAGGTTTTAAAAAATAATTTCTATGATCTTTATCAGTGGTGACAACTATAACAACCACCTTCATGCACTAGGCATTCTGGTATGTACTTTATATAAACAGATATAACACATTGCATTTAATCTTTAAAACAGATTGCAAGTTAGCTATCATAATTTTAATTTTAAAGATGAAGAAAAAGAGATATATAGACAGTTATGGCCCAGTATTCTATTTATAGATTAAATCTAATAACTAGTTTTGTATGTTACCTAATTAAGGGAAACAAAATGTCAGAATTTAGGAAGTCATATTTTAAATAGAAGCCACACTTAGCCTTCAATTATAAAAACATTATAAAATTAAAGTATTATAGTTACATTTCGTATATAAGAAAGTGTTTTGAATTCTCAAAATGAAAAAATAAAAATATCATATACTCAAAATCAGCCCAACTAGCTAAGGCTATATGTACTTACATAATGAGCTTTATCATTGTTACCAATCTGTCAGATTATGTGAAAATTTAGATGAGATTGACAATTTGCATGAAGTTACAATCTAGACAACAAAACATGCATTTACTAGATGAGATAACCGTAGAAATGTAGGTCCTTTCATTTTATTTCTATTTCAAGTGGTTAAGATGCTTTGATAATTGAAAAATCTAGGATAGTGATTACCTATTTTTGTGCACATCTTTATTGACAAGCCACGGTTTACCACAGAACATTTATTCAACATATCCTTCAAGAGTACAATATTTTATCCCATAAGCATTTCTTGATTGCAGACTATTTAGAAATAGATTAGAATATTCAAAGACTTCCTGTGGCTTTGGCAGAATATTACAAATATTACACTAAATCAGCTATTAAATAAATACCTCTATAAGTATAGGCTCAATTACCAAGAAAAAATATTCCTTTTTTGAACCCTTGGATAAATAAATTATGACATAATTTATATTTTATGACAATCAAGATAGTTTCTTATGCATTCCTTTTTCCTAAATCTGTATCATTCTCTTCCTTATTCCCCAAACAAAATTTAAAAACCTGAGCCTGTCATTATTTTAAATAGGTGTTATTTTCAAAGAACACATTTGGGAACTTAAAATGAATTCATACATAATTGTGGGAGGATAAGACTCTAGAACAACTGCCGCCTTGTGTGATAAAATATCAGTAATATCCAGGTGACCCAAGTGCAGTAAACTGTGAATCACTCCAAGTCCTTCCCCCAAAGTATTCACAAGGTTCTCTCTGATGTGAATGTGTTTGTTTAAGGCAGGTTTGGTTGTGATGAACAAGCAGAGACTTTTTACTATCACAATGGGAGCCATCAGTCTCCTGCTCCTGGGTTCAGGTTAAAATTTTCAGGGAAAAAAAAAACAAACAAAAAACTTTCATATTTACAAAATGCAAAATGTATGTATTACCTTTCCTGAAGTAGGTTATAATATTCAATTTGCCTAATCTATTGGCATATATTTCTACATGTGGCTGTAAAAAGAAACCGAGTCACAAACCTCCATAATAGGAATATTATTTTGGCAATGAAGAGCCAACCCAAATGTGATTTCTAGTCAGAAGACTGCCCTTTAAAGTAGACATTGACAGTTTTATATATAATATATATATGTATTTATATTTATATATATTTATATATGTATTTATATTTATATATATATATACACACACACACACACAATTATTTGTACCCCAAGGAATTTAAATCTCCACTCCCCAGCCTCCACCTTAAAAACATTTGATAAGTTGAATGTATTAGAGAAATGTGGATTCTTAAATTCATGTAATAGGACAGATTCTTCAAACTGAATTATTTAAATTGTAAATATAAACAGTATGAAGTTCATATTTAAGGTGACTGTGGATATTCAAAAAGGCATCAATAATAAGTGAGGCAAAAATAATACTTTTTGTTTCCCAGCTGGCAAGAGTTGAAGGGAATCAAGCCATAATAATGTAATGATAGAGAAAGACAAGGGAGAAGCCAAATCATTCAGGAAGAATTGCCATATGGCCAGAGCTGGGAACAAATGTGGGTGTGACTTACGCATTCAGTTATGCAGAAGGGGAACCATCAATAATTGCAGTCACTACATCTGAGATCTGAAGATTCTCTCCAAATGCTGAGTTTATTCTTCCAAGATGTATTTATTATTGTCCCAAAACAGTTAATGAGAGTAAAAAATGTGATTTACATATAAGCAATTGATTGCATCACATACTTTCAGATTGCAATTTGCAGCCAAGTGTACTACATTTTTAACAACTGCGTTTTACCATTTACGAATCAATTGGTTCCCTTCATGTAATACAAGTATTCTAAATATTCAAAATCTGATTCATTTTGACAAAGTACCCCAACTTAGGCAAATTCCAATATCACCAATAGCTCTATAGTTAACTAAATTTTAGCTTTTAAAATATTACATTGATCTTGTTCTACTGTCATCTGGGATTTGAAACCCACACTTTGGGAATTAAGAGACAGAGATATTTTAAAAATAGTTTATCTGATGAAGTGTCTTATTTTATCTAGAGCTATGTGTGTATGTCTCAAGCTGTTTTACTCCAAAGTGAAGGGATACTTGTATGAGGAAATAAATTTATAATTTAATGCAATACATAAATATGGACAAAAAGTCTTCTCATTTTTAAAAAATAATTTTTAACTTTGTAGAAAGATACTTATTAGTGAATAGTGCCATGAGAAAAACTATATATGTATAAAATTAGATGTGAGTTTTATTGCTTATAAGGGTGATTAAAGATTAACAATTAAAAAACAACAAAAAGGAAACATTAGTGTCAGTTTCCTGGGAAAGCTCCCAAACAAACAAACTCTATTTATTTTGTCTGTGGCTTATTTGTGAAAGCTGAGTTTGGATAATCTTTTCAGTTTCTTGTCATCTCTAATAGAATATTTTGACACATTTTTCCCTAACACCAGCCTTGCCCAAGAAAGAAGAATATACATTTCATAATGTAATGGATGAAAATAAAGTGATTGGAAAGTAATAATGATAGTGGGCACAATAGTAACTAACATTTTTTGAGTACTTACGTGTCATGCACTTTTCTAAATACGTTTGATGAAAAACTTCACTTGGCCTTCCCAATGGTCCTATAAGATGGGTACCATTACAATGATGATCTCACACAGGAGAAAATTGAGGCACAGAGAAGTTAAATAACTTTGCCAGGGTGATATTACTTATAAGCTTGAGAACCTGGAACCCAGAGCCCATGCTCTTAAGAACTAACAATACTGCTTTATTCCATGGTAGTATAACACACTTGCTGATTCAACAAGCTGGAATAGATATGCTTCCCGGTCTTAGCACAGCTTGAGTTTATGGTAAAATAAACAGGCTTGGCATTTATGATCATGCATTCAGTATTTTTGGTAACGTTTACTTTCATTCAACATAATTATGACTTAGTTTTAGAAACTAAGGAGGAAAATTAAAATATGGCAAATTGACAGTTTTGGGTACCAATTTCCTATTTTCTTAAGGAGAGCATGTAGACAATAATGTTGAATTCCCATGAAATGAATACTCTTGGAATAATAATAATAAAAGAAAAAAACCTTCTTGTCTTTTGAGGGAAGAATGTAAGCCAAGAAAACGAAGCCAAGTCTAGTGGGCAAACTATGTTTCCCTTATTGGGCTGCACACAGAAGCAGATTTTTCACCCCCCAAAATGAGATGCTTTTGAAAATCCTCCAAAAAGCCATTGAACTTATGCCAATAAATATCCCCTAACTCTCTGGAATAAACAAGAGCATCTGGCACTACTCCATGTGAGCTGTCACCTTTACTCTGCCTGTTCATAGACTTTCTGGAAAAGAAAGTAGCGCTTCCATCTGGTCACAGCAGCAAAGAAAGCAGAAATCACTAAAGTGCTTCCACTGAAAATCTGAGAATAAATCCAGCAACTCTGAAACTCAAGCGGGGGGGGAAATACAGAATTTGATTTTTTTCATAATGAATAGTCCTCAGTATAATGCTTAGGCATGGACTACTGGAGGAATTACAGAAGATTACTAACAATTTTCTCACTTTTACTTTGGCTCAGATTATATAACCATTTGTGTCTTCTTAGTAGTAACAAAAAGACGTTTGAAATGTTCTGAAGATTTCCAGGCAAACAGAGGGTTTATTAACTTTATTTGGACCACTGAAGCTTTAGGATTTCCTTTCTAAAATGAAATGCAGACAAGCAAATAAAATTAATTAATTAATCAATAAGTAAATAAGATAAGAGGAAAAAAGGAAGGTTGGTTTATACTAGAGAATAAAGTGAATTTAACCTTAAGATTGAACTCTATTTTGAGGGAAGGTGAGTCGGAGGAAATTTAAAACTTGGGATCACTTGATATAGCTTCTAGAGATAACATACTGAAAGGGTTTACTTTATCTGAGGGAAAATAATCCAATTTGCACCTAGGTGCTTGCTGACACAGAAGTGTAACCATGTTTCTTAGAAGAGTAGGCATATGCTAGGCACTGCTTTTTTCTGTTCCACTTCCATCCACTTCCTTTAGTCCAAGCATTTAACCTTAGAACTTTGGCCTACCTGAACTTCTTGCATTATATTTCTTATTCAAGGAGATACTCATGTGTCACTTTTTCAGATTTCAGCTTCACTGTCACTATCATAAATTCTAAAATAAGTTATCTATGCCAATAATCATTTTTTACTCTATTTAAACACTTTGTAAAAAAGAGGATCAGGAAAAATAACTAATGGGTACTAGGCTTAATACCTGGGTAATAAAACAATCTTTACAACAAACCCCATGACACAGGTTTGCCTATGTAACAAACCCAAATTTGTACCCCTGTAAAAGTTAAAGATAAAAACCTGTTGTGTTCTACTTAAATTTTTAATAGAAATCCTGAATATTTATTCTGACATCTATATATTTAACACCTGATCAGACATTCTGCAGGCAAATTAAAATATGAATAATTATCATTTGGGTTGAATATTTTACCAGCAATAAAATTATAATATTGAAGTTAGCTTCTTCCTTTTAGAAGAAATAGTTTTAAAAACACACTTTTATTAATATTCAACTGAAGTTCTAATCTTATTTTACATATAATATTGTTGACACTAACTGTAATGGGTTTAAAACTGCCATAAATTGTGAAAATCTCCTCTATCAAGATACAGAATACGTTTTACTACCTCTTGAATCTGAGATGATTTTGAATGATCGATACAATTAAACAAAAGCAAAGATATGGTGTATCAAAACATCCACTTAAGTTCTTTGATTTGTACCATTCCTTCAAATAAATTTGGTATTCCCCCCAAAATAAAAAAAATAAATAAAATGTAGGTACACCCACAATTCTCAGCTGTTTGCCAGGTAGAGCTGACTGATACCTCCTGTGTCTAATGAGGAATCCAGCTATCTGGACCCAGGTTCCCTAGAAAGAGGTCACATGACTTCTGAGCATAACCAAAAACCTTGCAGTTTTTGCTTTTTCCTTCTAGGATGCTGCCTTCTTCACGTGAAGAGTCATTCCAGCTATTCTCACTTATTCCTGCTGATTCTCTCAACATATGAATGAGGTCATTCAGGACTACCAGCTATCAGCTTTTCTGTCTCCTGACTGAAGCTATATAGGTAACCCAGGAGACTTCTGCTAAAGAATCACACACGTGAGCCCAGACTGAAATGAAGAGCCTATGCGCAAATACATTGTTTTTAACTACTAATTTTTGGGGTGATCTGTTATGCAGCAATAGAAAGTTGATCACTGATACGGCTTTGACAAGAAAATAACATCATTAGGATTTTCATTTAGAAGTGGGTATTTTAGTAATTCTCTAAAATATATCCAAAAAAGACTAATGGGAAATATCTATGTGTACCATAAAAGGAATGTTGGGATTAAGGATAGCTTTTGCATTATTATGACATTTTAAAAATGTCTGTGTATACTATGCACAAATTAAATAAAAACCAATTACTTTAAAATCAGAATAGGTAAGTCTTTTTCAGATTAAAAATCAACTTTTAAAAATGCACATGCATTCTTTTGACTTATTTAATCTCTCTAAATCTTATGATAGATGAAGGTATGGGTATTTTAATGTGGAAATTCCATTTGGTATGGATGCGTGAATTGGAAATAGTTTTGACACCTCTAGGAACTGAACTGGCATCAAAAGGTAAAAATCTATGTTATTCCAAATGAAAATGGTAAACAGAAAGATAATATTACCATAATTCTATAACAAAGATTCATATACATTCATACTGCTGATGTAAAGGTAGTTGCTAGACTGCTGGCAGCCCACTTGCCAAGTTATATGTTTTAACTTCCTTAACTTCATAAAATGGCAAACTGATGGCACAGTCGGACTTTAAATATTATAGTATCAAATAATAGTAGAGAACCTTATTTGTATGTCTTCTATTACAATAAAATAATACAAAAAGAAAGGGAAGAATAGGGCTGGGCGTGATGACTCATGCCTGTAATCCCAGCACTTTGGGAGGCTGAGGCGGGCAGATCATGAGGTCAGGAGATGGAGACCATCCTGGCTAATACAGTGAAACCCCATCTCTACTAAAAATACAAAAAATTAGCCAGGCGTGATGGTGGGCACCTGTAGTCCCAGCTACTCAGGAGGCTGAGGCAGGAGAATGGCGGGAACCCAGGAAGCGGAGCTTGCAGTGAGCCGAGACGGCGCCACTACACTCCAGCCTGGGCGACAGAGCAAGACTCTGCCTCAAAAAACAAGAAAAATGAAAGGGAAGAATATTAAAAGTACTTCTTTTTACTTCTTACTGTAATGTTAAGAGGAGACCACTCAATTGCTGCTTATCTTGCTTCCTGAAGCCTCACTTCATGTTACCTGAGATTCAGTCTATCATTGCTTTGTTTTCTTGTCAAGGAAGGCCAAGAATTTTATAAAAAGAACTTCGAATGCTCTTCTATTTTGAACATAAATGCAGTTCACTGGGTTTAAACACATGCCACGATGCTGAATGGATAGGGTGTTGGTTACTAAGGTGGCAAGTATCCAATGATGGTAAGACCACCTCTGAAGAGCAGTAGCTTGGTGTTCAAGGACAACTTTAGCAAACAGGACAGGGGTGATATCTTTCTTTTCTAATTGAAGAGGACAGATAATTGATCATCAGAGTTGTTAGAGATGCTGCAGCAATGAAAATGCATATCTATATCTGGAAAGGGATTTTATACTCAACAGCCATGCTTAAAGGTAAAGTATATTATATCCACACTGATTTTTATAAACACAAATATGGCCAATGTGGTACATTTCATGCTTTTAACTTTCTGATAGCAAACATTTTGGTGAGATTTCCTGAAGTTATTATCATTCAGGTTCACATTCAATGCAAAGCAAACACCCTAGTTGTAGACCATGGAATTTGCATGTGTGCAGAAGCTTTTTTTTTTTTTTGAGATGGAGTCTTGCTCTGTCACCCAGGCTGCAGTGCAGTGGCGTGATCTCTGCTCACTGCAACCTCTGCCTCCTGGGTTCAAGCGATTCTCCTGCCTCGACCTCCTGAGTAGCTGGGATTACAGGTGCCCACCACCGCACCCAGCTAATTTTTGTATTTTTAGTAGAGACAGGGTTTCACCATGTTGGCCAGGGTCCCGAACTCCTGACCTCATGATCCACCTGTCTCGGCCTCCCAAAGTGCTAGGATTACAGGTGTGGGCCACCGTGTCCGGCCGCTCTCTTTAAATCAACTCTACAAGTCTATGTTACTTTCTTCCTACATAGCTGATGAAAGGAGAACACACACACAACATAGCTTTGGCTCTCAGTCCTCCAACTCTCTGCTTGCCTGACTTCCAAATTGTCTCATATTTCGTCTCAGGTAATATTAAATATTACTGCTGAACTTTATGTACTTTTTTTGAGGCATTTTTCTTACTTTTCCTTGACATGATTCTCTCATCATTTGTAAATAATGCAAATTGAGTATATTCTTATATTTTTGATAAAGGAAGAAAAAGTAAAAGATTATTGCTTACCAAATTAAAGAATATTATTTCATCGATAGAGTCTTAATAGTGTCTGGAGATAGGGAGAGAACAAAGACAAAACACGAGATTTTGGGTGTCTGGCTTAATGTAGTTCATTCATCGTGAAAGCCTGTTTGTACTGGCGGAAAAAATAAATTGACATAATAATATAGGATTGTGGACAGAGTGAGGCTAGCGTTCCCTGTCTTGAAAAGTAAATAGTCATTTGATGAGTCTGGCTGAGCTAGCTATGGTCCTGAGTCCTTTCATGAAGGCTGACTGAGTAGTCTAATGCTCAGAAAAATCGACTTTCATAAAGATCTTAAACAACCAATGAAAGTTATTTGAAATTTCATCTTCCTGGACAAGACAATCCTAGAACGATCAAGTCAAGTTGTAGATGGTTAGAGGACTGATTAGATTATTTCTCTTCTTACAGAGATCAGGAAGAATCTGTCTCCAAACCGTAAAGTTGAAAATAGTTAAAAGCTTGCGTCAAAGATATTACATAAAGTTTATTCCCTTTGGAATTTTTGGATAACTCAGAAAGGGTTTAAATTTAACTTAGTACCAAAAACAACAACAGCAAAAATCACAGTATCAAGAGTGAAAAGAAAAAGCCACTAAGCCATGAAACCTCTTCAAAGGCATCATTTGTTCACTGAGCACTCAAGGCTATACAGCATTATTCGACACTGATTCTGCAGACAAGGAAAAGATAACAAAACTTTTTCTGAGAAGGCAGCTTTTTCCAAGGTAAGATTGAGTTTAATAACCAACACTGTTCTTGGCCAAAATGTCAAAAGATTTGTTTTCCTCTTCTCTGTAATTGAACTTGTACTGAGCACTCAAATATTAAGATAAGACTTTGGAAACAAACACACATTTTGAATAAAATTTGTCTTTAAAAAAAACCAAACTTTTGAGAATCACAATTCATTAAGAGAAGTCTTGTTATAAATATAATAATATAGACTTCATTGAACACAGCTTCTTTCCTAATACATTTGATTATTGAAACTATTAAAAGTATGTTATAATAATGAAACCTAATTGCAATATCATTATATAAAATAATTAATTCTAAGTACAACATTATAGTAAGTTTACATAGTTCTATTGATACTACTGAGATCCTTTAAGATACGTATCGAAAAAAACAATGGAGTGTCTACATTCTGCTTAACTAATGGGTTTTTCTTTCTTTAAACAGGGGTGTTCAAACTGAGGAGAAATGCTACAATGGGAAGGAGAAGGAATTATAGTCTGGTGGAAGAAGAAAAGAAGGAGAGGTATACTGTTATTGGCTAAGAGTAGGAATCTTGGGAGAGTGGGGATGGTAGGAGGAGAGAATAGAAAGGTTTAAAAGGTTGTAGGCAGACCTATAGAATGTTCTCAAGTGATCTCCGAATCCTAGTATTGACACATTTGTGTAATCTCCTCCCCTTTAAGGTGGGCTCATTTAGTGACTCACTTCTAACAGACTACAATAAAGTGATGGGACATCAATTCCAAGACTAGGTTATGGAAAGACTGTGGCTTTCATTTTGAGGGACCTCTCTCTCTTTTCTCTTGGACTTAGGGAATCCAGTTGCATGCTGTAAACAGGCCTATGAAGAGACCTACATGGCACAGAAATGATTTATCTGGACAGTGGTTAGTGAGAACCTACCAGCAACCACATGACTAAGCTTGGAAGCAGATCCTTCCTGATATAGTTTGAGTATTTGTCTCTGCCCATATCTCATGTAGAATTGTAATCCCCAATGCTGGGGGTGGGGTCTGGTGTAAGGTGTTTGAGTTACGGGGGTAGAACCCTCCATGGCTTGGGGCTGTCTTTGCAATAGTAAATTCTCTCAAAATCTGGTTATTTAAAAGTATGTGGCACCTGCCCACTACTCTCTTGCTCCTGCTTTTGCCATGTGACCTGCCTGTTCCCACTTCACCTTCTGTCATGACTGAAAGCTCCCGAGGCTTCACTAGAAGCTCAGCAGATGCCAGCGCCATATTTCCTCTGCAGCCTGCAGAACCATAAGCTAATTCAACCTCTTTTGTTAAATAAATTACCCAGTCTCAGGTATTTCTTTACAGCAGTGCAAGCACAGCCCAACACGCTTCCCTGGTTGAGCATTGAGATTACTCTATCTCAGTCAACATCTTTATTCTAAACTTATGAGAGATCATAAAACAAAGGCACCACAGTAAGCCATATCCAGATACCTGACTCATAAAAACTACAAGAAAATAAAAGTAGTTATTTAAGTTAATAGGGTTTTGGAGTAATTTGTTACACAGCAACAAATAACAAATGCATAAGTATTTGGTTGAGCACATCAATGTAGTATTTGATGTGAACTCTCTTTTCCACTTCCTGCAACTATCAAACTTTAAGTAATTATTTATTAATTATTTCAGGGAATGTAGTGAACATTTAACTGCTCTGGATGAGTGAGACTCTCAGGAGATCTGGGATATATGTTTCTAATTGGTTATTATAAATCCCAAAGAGATCTTTTTAGGGACACAAAGAAGGACAAGGTAGGTAGAAATGTCATTTTTAAAGGAGCTGGCAAGTAAAACGTGGTCTTATCTTGCATAAATCTACATCTGACCTTTTAAGTTCTAAAGTTTAATCACTGCTTTACAAAGGGGCATTTACACTTATTAAATAGAGCAAATCACTAGGACAGCAGTGATTTTTTTTTCTTTCTTTTTTTTTTTTTTAACTTATCTCTCAAGCTTGTAAGCAATGCTCACAGAATATCATAAACCTAAAGGGAAAGATGACTGGCATCCTGAATTTTCAGAATACAGTAACTGAATTTTATATTGGGTAAATAAATTATAAACATGTATTTAGAGAAGAATACAGAAGGGTTTCCTATCATTTTGAAAATAATTTATAAACTTAAAAAAATGAATTTTGTTTAAAAAATTCTCACAGTATAGAACTGTATGAGAGAAAAAGGTAAAAAAAGAAAGGACCACCCATTCCCTAGGGGTAACTAGTGGACACTGAAGACTGTATCCTAAACACATTCTATGCCAAAAACAGTGACTGCCATAAAGAAGGCACACAATAAGTATTTATTAAATTAGCACAAAATATATTTGTTGGATTTTGAGAGTTTTAGTTTAAATGTGAATATTTTCTGAATTCTAACACCCATAGGAGCAGTAATTTCATATGCCTAAGAAAAGTTCTGGAAAATCTTCAGGACATGCAATAAATGTTCCCCAATTCATATCTGGAGGATTTGGGGTACACAGGAGCAAGAATCGCCTACTTTTCATTAGGAAGGGCTGTGCCATTGCCCCTTTCATTCCTTGGAGAGAGGAGGGGCCTGCTTTCCAACACCCACCACCTCACCTTCTATAGCTCCCAGGCCCCACCCTCATCTCAAGCCCAGAGAGCTCCAAGAAAATCTTAAGTGAAACAGGTTTTTTTTTGTTTTTTTGTTTTGTTTTGTTTTTTGTTTTTTTTGCCAAAGGAGAACTTAGTTCTTGATGAGCCTCCTGGCTGGATAGTTGCTAAGCTGCAGGCCATGGAACCAGAGCAGAAGTTTTCAGATTTCTTGGCAGAATTTGAACAATGTACCCTGGAACTTAGGGATCCCAGTGGGTGGACTCACATGGCTCACTCCGGGAAAGTCTGATGGAAAGAGGCTTATTGCAGCTGCTTTGATAGCAAGAAGAGAGCAAGAAAGTTGTGGGGAAGACCGGGCTTTCAGGACATGGTAGAGACACTTTTCTCACAACACTACGCAAGAGAACTGGGTTGGAGTCATCTTAAACCACTAGCCAGTTAGGATGACTGAGTGGCATTTTGTTTCCATTCGTTAGTTTACACTTTGTAAACCTAGGGTAGTTATTCTTCCCGCTCCCCCATTGCCATCAGGGAAGGGCATCTTCATGAAGCTGGTGCAGACTTTGGCCACTGCGAGGCGCCTGGTACTGCAGGGGCGGGCAGTGAAGATAGAGGGTGAAGTCTACATGCATAGAGAAGGCCACTGAGCAAGGCCATGTACAGGTCAGAGAAGCACATGGGGTGAGGTAAGAAGTAAGGAGTTTGTGGAAGGTGAGGCAGATGCTCTCAAACCAAGCATCTAACAGAGCCTTGCTAATGCTTCTCAGCTCCTGCCTCTCCTTCCTCTGTGCAGCCGGCACCTGCTGGGGCTCTGCACCTAAGTGGGTCTGCACGAGCCCAGCAGGTGGGTGGGTGAATACCTGCAGCCTGGTCAGCAAGTGTAGGGACCACTGGGTGTTGATGATGCAGATCTCACACAGCCCAAAATCTGCTGGGTCACAGTAGTGATGGTCTCCAAAGAGTAGAGTAGAGAATGGGGAGAGGGGTGCCATTTCCTCGGGTGCAGGAAGTCTAGCAGAATCTTCTGTCTGTCTATAGGTGGTGCCCTTTTCCAGGCAGGTGATGTGGTCCCTTCTCATTGAATTTTCTGAAAGACTTGTGGTGGTCAGTGAAAAAGTTGGGTTTGTCTTCCCTGATGATAACCACATTTGCAGAGCTGGTGCCAATCAGAGCCCACCACATGCTACACCCTTTTGTCCCTGAAGCTGAGAGCACTGCCATGATAAAGAACAGCTGTTTCACAGGGGCCACAAGGTGGCTCTGACAACGAATGTCTTTTTCTCTCTTAGGATATATTTCTCCAGGTTCTGTGAGATCCCCTAGTACAGGAGGCTTTTGAGAGATAACCAAGGTGTATTTATTGGCTAAAATATTTTAGAAACATCCTTAATAATTCAGATAAAATAGTCAATGAAACTCTTCATTTATTCTAAGGATCATTCTCAAGGCTTTATTCCTAAATAGTTCTGTGTCCAACCATTGGTTTAAGAAGGCTTCTAGTTCTCTTATGCCCACTATACAATTGACAGAAAACTACTTCTTAATGTTAGTTTGTCTGCCATGAATACACCTTTTTAGGAAGGTGCTTTTAGGAGCACTTAAAAGTTCAGAGAGCTGAACCGTCATTGAACTTTCAGAGAACCTTGTAAGAACTATTTTGTGTTGCTTGCTTCTGAATATTTGCTTAATAAATATCTGTGTTTAGTGTAATTTTTCTGTGACTTATTTTCAGTAAAACCTGACAGCAACGGTACAGTAAGATAGAGGTAGATATAGCAGAGCAGGACAGAGCAGAGATAGTTCTCACAGTTCTTTGGGAGATGCACCCATGGTTTACCAAAAAGAACTTAAATATTGTGTATGACCACATTGGCTTGTTTAACACTCCCTAACATGATGTCCTGCCAGAAAGAGGTCAACCAGAAGAGAGAAGCTGCAGGGGTGTCAGAGAAGAAGCGAAAGTCGGGGGTTACAGAGGCCAACTAGTGAGTGCTTGCTTATGTCAAAGAACAGCGATATGTGATTCACAATGGGTAAGTCTTTGAAGAAGCCACGTGAGCATTTTATGAGGAAAAGAGCCAGCATTTGGACGTAGGCCAGCATTTGGAACACTGATACCAAAGTACAACAGAATCAGCCAGGGTGATTTTGTGAGTTTCTTTCCATTCCATGCCCGTGCTGGAGAAGTCATAGCAGCAGCTAGCTGTGGGGCAAAGAGAGAGAGAAAAATAGAAAAGGCAGAACATGCCTCCCTGAGCAGCTGAGTGCTGAGGAACAGGAGCAACTTTTAATTTGGTGTGAGATGAAAGTTCTGACTTGTATCACATTGAATATTTTAACACCCCCCAAATCAGACTATTCTGATACTTCAGTAGTATAGTAGCATTGACCAAAATAATTTTTTCATGATTGCAGTCTGTCAAGTTCAACTAAGTAATTAAACCACACGCTGACACACACTATAAGAATTGTATTATAGATGCTATATCATGAGCTTTGTTCACCAAAAATATCTTGGAGATATTTCAATGTCAAAACATGTAGGATTTACCATTTTCTCTCCAACAGCTTTGTAGTATTCCATACTATACACACCATACTCAGCAAACCATATTTTATTTGACCAATAATTACTTGTTAGCCAAGTTTATTCAATGTTTTACTATTGCACACAATGCTTCAATAAACTTTGTGTATGTATTCAACATAATACTATGTTCAATTATAGGGAATATTAGGAAAGGTCTATTTCTTGTGAACAAGAATTTGTTATCTGAGATTGAAATTATCATTATATACTCATGTCATTATCTTGGAATAGTTTATATAAACTTGATGTCTCCAATTTTTCTTTCTCATTCTCTCTTAAAACCACCTGAATCAGATTTTCAAACTACTCCACCTAAAGTGTTATCATGAGTATCTTCCACACTGCAAAATCTAATAGCCAGCTCCTCATTTTTCTTGCTTATCAGAAGCATTTGACACAGTTGACTCTTCTCTCTTCCTTGAAATATTTTCTCCATTTGGCTTCTGGGACACTAAACTCCCTGGGCTTTATTCATATTCTTCTTGCCTTTTCTTATCGATCTCCTCTTTATGTCTACTGCCTCTCAGTGTTTTAACGTTTCAGGGTGCAGTACTTGGACCTACTGTTTTCTACCTACTCTTATTCTCTTAGTGATTTCATCCTGTATCATAGCTTTAACATAACATAACCTACTTTCTATATATTGATGATTCCCAAATTTGTAGCACCAGCAGATATATTTTCCTTCAAATCCAAACCTATATTTCATCTCCATTCAACTTCCACTCAATCCATTTGCATTTCTAATAGGAAATTCAATATTCTAGAATCAAACTTCTGACTTTTCTAGCTCCTATCTGTAGTCTCAATATAGGTCCAGTCATATGCCAAATGACATTTTGGTGAATGACAGACCACATACATGAAAGTGGTAAGATTATAATACCACATTTTTACCGTACCTTTTCTATGTTTAGATACACAAATACTTAGTGTTGCGTTGAAATTGCCCACAGCATTCAGTACAGTCATAAATATATTGAACAAATGAAAATAATTCATTTATTTCTTGCAAGTGCAATATGCAAGGGTAATTTGTGATAAATTAACACAAATAGCTGTGGCTTAAGGCAATGTTAATATCTTTTGTTTTCTGAGGATAATTTTAGTCATGGTTATAAATTGTATGCTGCTGTATGCCTGAGATTGTCTAGTCTAAAAAATATGTATCATATCGTGATACTTCTGGTTGTTTGTATTGAAGAGATAGACATTACAAACAAATATAAAAAAAAAAAAACAAAAAGAAAGAAAGCAAAAAATGATAACTTGGGCTCTTAAACAAAAAGAAATTAAACTTTAATGAAGAAACAGGTGGAGGAGAACCTTGCAAAAAATACTTGTGGGAAGAAGCATAGAAGATGTGCAACTAAATGTATGGCGATTACAGCATACAATTTAATATATTCATTCCAAGTTTACTCAACCTTGCTTCTTAGCAAGTTAATGATATAATGCTATTGTTGTATTTTACCACTAACTGGCTTTTTTGTTATGAATTATAGTAGTCCTCCCATAGTTTCAGGAAATACATTCTAAGACCTCCAGTTGGTACTTGAAACCATAAATAGTCCTAAGCCTTACATATAGTTTTTTCCTATACATACATATAATAAACTTTAATTTATAAATTATGAACAGCAACAGATAAATGGCAATAATAATAAAATAGTAGAACAATATACCATAATAAAATAGGACTCCATATGTGTGCTGGAGTAGACCTGATTGAGTTTAAAAAAAAAATGGTTCATTTTTAAAATGGGTAATACATGTACGTAGTACACAACTCAAATATGGTAAGTGATATTCAGTGGAAAAATATTTCCTCTCTCATCCTGTCTCCCAATCAGTCCCCTACCCATGCAGGGAAGTGAAAGAGTTCCTTATATAAATACAGAGATATTATATGTACAAGCAAATGTATATAAGTGTGTGTGTAATCATGTAATCCAGAGTATATGCTGTCACTGACCGCAAACAGTTTTACTTATTTTTCTTCATTATATACCTAGAATTACAGTAGCTAGGTCATAATGTAGATATATGTTTAATGTTCTTAGAAACTGCCCAATGATATTCTAAAGTACTTGTAACATTTTATTTTTCCACCACTTGTGGTATAAGAGTTTCAATTCTTCCACATCCTTATCAACACTTGGTATGGCCAATCTTAATTGTACCCATTTTCACAGGTGTATAGTGGTACCTCACTGTAATTTTTTTTTGCAGTTTCCTACTAATAGCGTTGCACATCTATTAATATGCTCATTTGCTATCCAAACATCTTTGAGCCATTTTGATGGGTGTTTAGTAGTATATTATGCTTTTAATTAATATATTCCTGATTAATTATATTAAGCACATTTTCATATGTTTATTATCCATTGGGATATTCTCTTTTGGCCATTTTTGGTCTTTTTTCATATTGTAAGTTTAATATATATTACGTATGCAGTTCTTTGTCTAACATGTATTTTCCCCAGTCTAATGCTTACATTTTTACTTTCTTAATGGTATCTTTTGATGACAACATGTATAAGTTGAGTAAATTACAATTTACCAGGTTATTTTTTCTTTTCATAGCTAGGGATTTTGTTGCTTTGTATAAGAAATCTTTGTCAATCTAATTCCATGAAGATATTCTCTTATGTTTTATGCTAAAATTATACCTTTAACTACTACAATTAAGTCAACTTAATTTTGCTGTGTAATGTGAAGGAGCATACAGGGTTTATTTATTTATTTATAATTTTTATGACTATCCCATGACTCCAGTACCATTTATTTTGAAGATATGTATTTTCCCTTTGAATTGCATTGGTGCTTCTGGTGTAAATCAAGAGGTTGTGTATGTGAGGTCCATTTCTGCGCTTTCTTCTGTTCCTTTCATATATCTTTTCTCCTTACAAAAATATAAGACGTTTGTTTTAAGAGGTTAGGTTGTAGCCTCTCTGTGTCTTTTATCTTCTCATATAACTTTTGGAATTGTCCTATATACTTTAACAACAAATCTGCTGGGATTACAAGGACTTTATTTGAAGAAAATTTACATCTATGATATGGTTGGTCTTTGTGTCTCCACCCAAATCTCATCTCAAATTGTAATCCTCATGTGTCAAGGGAGAAAGGTGATTGGATCATAGGGGCAGTTTCCCTCATGCTGTTCTCATGATAGCGAGTGAGTTCTCATGAGATCTGATGGTTTTATAAGCTGCTCTTCCTCCTTAGTTTTCTCTTCTCTCACCTACCACCATGTAAGACATGCCTGCTTCCCCTCATGCCATGATTTTTAAGTTTCCTGAGGCCTCACCAGCCATATAACACTGTAAGTTAATTAAACCTCTTTTCTTTATAAATTACCCAGTCTGAGGTATTTCTTAATAGCAGTATGAGAACAGTCTAATACAATGTCGCAGTTTAGTCTTTTATTCTATGAACATGACATATTTTTCTATTTATTGAGATATTTGATTTATTTGAGCAATATTCATTTTGTCTATAGTTTGTGGAAAACTCTTGCATATAGTTTATTAATTTTATTCTTAGATATTTTATGGTGTCAGTTAAATTATAAATACTATTTAAAAATCTCGTATTGTATAATTGTTTGTTGCTAGTTTATAAAAATATAACTGATCTTGTATCCTGTGACCCAGCTGAATTCATTTATTAGTTCTTGTAGTTTGTAAATTTCTTTGTATTTTTTTACATTCACAATCATGTTGTCAGTGTATAATGGCAGTTACACTTCATCTTTTCATTTCCTCCACTTTAACAATGGCCGGAGTAACCATCTGCTCCACAGCCAACATAGAATAACTCTCCAGAAAGTAATTGTTATGGAGTATAACCCTGAACTCATTTCTCAGCAATACTGTAGAAAAATGATGGTTTTTTGCAGGGGTGCTTGAATGCTAGTAACCTGCCCATTCCTCTAAATACAGGCATATCTCAGAGATATTGGAAGTTCAGTTCCAGGCCACTGCAATAAAGCAAATATCTCAATAGAGTGAGTCACACAAATTTTTTGGTTTTTGCATGAATAGAGGACCTGTGTTCTCTAACAGCCAAGGCAATCCTAAGCAAAAAGAACAAAGCTGGGTGTATCACATTACCCAAATTTAAATTACACTCTAAGGCCGCAGTAACCAAAAAAGCATGGTACTGGTACAAAAACAGATTCATACACCAATGACACAGACTAGAGAGACCAGAAATAGTGCTGTACACCTACAACAATCTGATCTTCAACAAACCTGGTAAAAAATAAGCAAATGAGAAAGGAGGCATTTAATAAATTGTACTGGGATAACTGACTAGCCATATGCAGAAGACTGAAACTGGACTCCTTCCTTACACCATATATAAAAATCAACTCAAAATGGATTAAAGATTTAAATGTAAAACCTAAAACTACAAAAACCCTGGAAGAAAACCCAGGAAATACTATTCTGGACATAGGCCCTGGCAAAGATTTCATGACAAAGATGCCAAAAGCAATTACAACAAAAATATAAATGGACAAATGGGACCTAATTACACTAAAGAGTTTCTGCACAGCAAAAGAAACTATCAACAGAGTAAACAGACAACCTAGAGAATGGGAGAATGTTTGGAAAGTATGGATCTGACAAAGATCTAATATCAAGAATCTATAAGAAACTTAAACAAATCAACAAACATGAAACAACCCCATTAACAAGTGGGCAAAGGTCTTGAAAAGACACTTTTCCAAAGAAGACATGCATGTGGCCAATAATCATATGAAAAAATGCTCAAGGTCACTAATCATTAGAGAAATACCAATCAAAACCACAATGAGATACCATCTCACACTAGTCAGAATGGATATTATTAAAAAATAAAATAAAATAAAATAAAATAACAAATGCTAGTGAGGTTTCAGAGAAAAGGGAATGCTTATACACTGCTAGTGGGAATGTAAATTTGTTCAGTCATTGTGGAAAGCAGTTTGGTGATTTCTCAGATAACTCAAAGAAGAATTACAATTCAACCCAGCAATCCCATTATTGGACATATACTCAAAGGAATATAAATCATTCCACCATAAAGACACATGCATGCATATGTTCATTGCAAGACTACTCACAATGGCAAAAACATGGATTCAACCTAAATGCCATCAATGGTAGACTGATAAAAGAAAATGTGGTACATTATACACCATGGAATACTACACAGCTATAATAAAGAACGAGATCATATCCTTTGCAGCAGCATGAATGGAGGTGGAGGCCATTAACCTAAGCGAACTAACACAACAACAGGAAACCAAGTACTGCATTTTTCTCACCTATAAATGGGAGTTAAACATTGAATACACATGGACACAAAGAAAGGAACAACTGACACTGGGACTTACTTGTGGGTGGAGGGAGGGATGAGGATAAGGACTGAAAAACTACCTATCAGGTACTATACTTATCACCCAGGTGATGAAATAATATGTACACCAAGCTTCCATGACATGAAATTTACCTATTTAATAAACCTGCAAATGTACCCCTGAACCTAAAAGTTCAAGTAAAAAGTTATGTTTACATTATACTGTAGTATATGAAGTGTGCAATAGCATTAAATCTGTAAAAACAATGTACATACTTCAATTAAAAAAATGCTAACAGTCATCCAAGCCTTCAGTTATTCATAATGATTTTGCTGGTTAAGAGTCCTACCTCCAATGGCTGGCTGCTCACTGACCAGGGTGGTGGTTGCTGAAGATTGGAGTGGCTGTGGCAATTTCCTAAAATAAGATAAAAATGAAGTTGAGTGAATCAACTGACTCCTCTTTTCACAAAAGATTTCTCTATAGCATGCAATGTTGTTTGATAGCATTTTACTGACAGAGTTTCTTTCCAAATTGAAGTCACTCCTCTCAAACCCTTGTGCTTCTGTGTCAACTAAGTTTATGCAACACTTTAAAATTTTTTGTTGTTGGTTGGGAGTGGTGGCTCATGCCTGTAATCCCAGCACTTTGAAAGGTCAAGGTAGGTGGATCACTTGAGGTCAGGAGTTCGAAACCAGCCTGGCCAACATGGTGAAACCCCATCTCTAGTAAAAATACAAAAATTAGCCATGTGTGGTAGTGGACACCTGTAATCCCAGATACTTGGGAGGCTGAGGCAGGAGAATTGCTTGAATCTGGGACATGGAGGTCACAGTGAGCCAAGATCACACCACTGCACTCCAATCTGTGCAACAGAGTGAGGCTCTGTCTCAATAATAATAATAATAATTAATTAAAATATTTTGTTGTCATTTCAACAATGTTCACAGCATCTTCCCTAACAGAAGTTTCTATCTCAATAATAAACCATATTTTTTGCTCATCAATAAGAAGCAACTCATTTATTCAAGTTTTATCATGAGATTGCTGCAATTTAGTCACATCATTGGACTCCATCTCTAACTCTAGTTCTCTGTTTCCATCACCTCTGCAGTCTGAAGTCTTGAACCCATCAAAAAGTTATTCATGAGGGTTGAAATCAACTTCTTGCAAACTCCTGTTAATGTTGATATTTTGACTTCATGATTCTTTCATGAATCATGAATGTTGTTAGTGGCATCTAGACTAGTGAATCTTCCCTGCAAGGTTTTTAATTTACTTTGCCCCAATCCGTCAGAGGAATTACCTACAGCAGCTATAGCCTTATGAAATGCATTTCTTAAATAGTAAGACTTGAAAGTTAAAAATTATCCTTGATCCATGGGCTGCACAACAGATGTTGTGTTAACAGGCAGGAAAACAGCATTAATATTCTTGTACATCTCCATCAGAAACCTTGAGTGACTAGGTGCATCATCAATGAGAAGTAATATTTTATCTGAGATGTAGGTCTCAACAATAGGCTTAAAATATTCAGTAAACCATACAATAAATGTATGTGATGTCAACCAGGTTTTGTTGTTCCACTTGTAGAGCACAGGGAGAGTAGATTTAGCATAATTATGAAGGTCTCTAGGATTTTCAAATGGTAAATGAGCACTGGCTTCAACTTAAAGGCACCAGCTGCATCAGCCCCTAACAACAAAGTCAGCCTGTCCTTTGAAGCTTTGAAGTCAGGCATTGATTCTAGCTATGAAAGTTCCAGATGGCATCTCCTTCTGATAAAAGACTGTTTTATCTAAATTGAAAATCTGTTTAGTGTGCCATGTTCATCAATTATCTTAGCTAGATCTTCTGTATAACTTGCTTCAGCTTCTATACCAGCTCTTGCAGCTTCTCCTTGCTCTTTTATGTTATGGAGACAACATCTTTCCTTAAACCCTGAACCAACTTCTGCTGACTGCAAACTTTTCTTCTGTAGCTTCTTCATTTATCTCATCCTTCATAGAACTGAAGAGTCTTGCTGTGGATTAGGTTTTGACTTACATAAATGTTGTGGCTGATCTTTTATCCAGACCACTAAAACTATCTCCACATCAGCAAAAAGGCTGTTTTGTTTTCTTATTCATGTGTTCACTGGAGTAATACTTTTAATTTTCTTCAAGAACTTTTCCTTTGGATTCACAACTTGGCTATTTGGCACAAGCAGGCTAGCTTTCAGCCTATCTTGACTTTCAACATGTCTTCCTCACAAGACTAATTATTTCTAGCTTTTGATTTAAAAGGAGAGACAAGTTACTCCTTTTTTTTTTTTTTTCCTTGAACACTTAGAAGGCTTATTAATTGGCCTAATTTCAATATTGTTGTGTCTCAGGGAATAGGGAGGCCCAAGAAGAGGAAGAGAGATGAAGAAATGACTGGTTGATGGAGCAATCACAACACCCACACCATTTATTAAGTTAGCTATGTCGGCATGGTTATGGCATCCCAAAACAATTACAATAGTAACCTCAAAGATCACCGATCACAGATAACCAGAACAGGTATAATAATCACAAAAGAGCTTGAAATATTGCAAAGATTACTAAAATATGACACAGATACAGAAATTGAGCACATTATTGGAAAAATGGTGCTGATAGACTTGATTAACAAAGAGTTGCCACAAAACTTTGATTTGTGAAGAAAACTACAAATTCTGCAAAGCACAATAAAGTATAAAAACCCCGAGATATGCCATATTTAAAATCTCTCCATGAATAAAAAACAAGATCCAGAGGATTACATACTGAAGTCATATCATTTTTGTCCCCACCAGAACTGCTTTCAGTGAATCTTACTTTGGCATGATCCTATTGACTCACATTGAGGAAAATTATTAAAAACAGCTGGTGAACCAAGCGGTAGTATTTCCTCTAGAGGTGCCTTTCTAAATACTATTTGCTGCATTTTGTACAGTTACAACATGAGAGCACAAGAATTATATTTTCTTTCTGTAGACTCAGTACAGGAGTAATTACAAAGCATTTTTATCTTGGGAATCCTCAGATGTATGCAACTGACCATGTTTTCTTATTGCATAGACTTCCAGAAAGTTCTTAATTGAGGTACATTATTTACATATTTATGGCATAAGTTTTGTATAGTAACAATTCCCACCTCTATGCTATCTTTTTTATTCCCAGTTTTTCTATTTTATTCCAGGATTTTAAAAAGCAATGGAATTTTCTCTGCTGCAAGAAACTAAAAGCATTTCTGCTTTATTGTACATTAAATTCAACTAAATTATCTAATACAAAGTTATTTTTTTCCAGATCTTGCATTTATTTTTAATACCCACATTTACATATTTTGAATGGATTAAAGCAGGTGAATGTATTCATGATTACAGATGATTATATTAATTTGGATTCTTAATTGTGACAGAAATTTAATCTAGCCAACTTTAAAAAGAAAGGTAAGGGTAGTAGCAGTTGACAATCACGTAATCTAAAGGAAGGTTATTGTTATTTGAAAATTGACAAACTAAATGAGCAATGAAACAGGATCTACAATAGTGATTTTTTTTTAATTTTTTTTTTTATTATACTTTAAGTTCTAGGGTACATGTGCATAACGTGCAGGTTTGTTACATATGTACATTTGTGCCATGTTGCTGTGCTGCACCCATCAACTCGTCAGCACCCAACTACTTGTCATTTACATCAGGTATCACTCCCAATGCAATCCTCTCCCTCCCCCTCCCATAATAGGCCCTCGTGTGTGACGCACCTCCCCGAGTCCAAGGATCACATTGTTCAGTTCCCACCTAAGAGAGGGAGAACACATGTGTTTGGTCGCCTGTGAGTTTGCTAACGATGGTTTCCAGCTGCATCCATCCCTACAAAGGACACAAACTCATCCTTTTTGGCTTAAACCCATGGTGTATATGTGCCATTTTCTTAATCCAGTCTGTCACTGATGGACATTGGGTTGATTCTCAAGTCTTCATATTAAGTATTATGTCAGCCAAGAATGAACATGGGATGCGGTGAAGGTGTCTTTATAGCAGCATGATTTCTAGAGTAATCCTTTGCATATCCCCAGTAATGGGATGGTTGGTCAAATGGTACATCTAGTTCTAGATCCTTTTATGAGGAATCACGCATACTGTTTTCCATATAATGGTTGAACTAGTTTACAATCCCACCAACAGTGTAAAAGTGTTCTATTTCTCCACATCCTCTCCAGCACCCAGTTAAGCTTCCCGAATTTTAATGATTGGCATTCTAACTGGTGTGAGATGGTATCTCATTGTGGTTTTGATTTGCATTTCTCTGATGGCCAGTGGATACGAGAGCATTTTTTCATGTGTCTGTTGGCTGTATGTGAATGTCTCTTTGAGAGAGAGAAAATGTCTGTTCATATCCTAGGCTCCAATTTTTTGATGGGTGGTTGCTTTGTTTTTTCTTGTAAATTTGTTTGAGTTCCTTGTAGGTTCTGGATGTTAGACCCTTTGTCAGATGAGTAGATTGCAAAATTCCTTTCTCCCATTCTGTAGGTTGCCTGTTCACTCTGGATGGTGTTTCTTTTCGCTGCAGAAGCTCTTAGTTTAATTAGATCCCATTTGTCAATTTTGGCTTTTGTTGCTGCTGCTTTTGTGTTTAGACATAAGCCTTTTGCCCATGCCTATGTCCTGAATGGTACTACACCTAGGTTTTCCTCTTAGGTTTTATGGTAATAGGGTCTAAATTACTTTTAAGTCTCTCTAATCCATCTTGAAATTAATTTTTCGAGTAAGGAGTAAGGAAAGGATCCAGTTTCAGCTTTCTACTCTATGGCTAGCCAATTTTCCAGCACCATTTATTATAGGGAATCCTTTCCATTTCTTGTTTCCTGTAGTTTCACAAAGATCAGATGGCTGTAGATGTGTGGTATTATTTCTGAGGGACTCTGTTCTGTTCCATTGGTCTATATATCTCTTGTATTTTGGTACCAGTACCATGTTGTTTTGGTTACTGTAGCCTTTGCAGTATAGTTTGAAGTCAGGTGCGATGCCTCCAGCTTTGCTCTTTGACTTAGATCAATCTTGGAGATGCGGGTTCTTTTTTGGTTCCATATGAACTTTAAAGCAGTTTTTTCCAATTCTGTGAAGAAACTCATTGGTAGCTTGATGGGATGGCATTGAATCTATAAATTACCTTGGGCAGTATGGCCATTTTCAATGTATATTGATTCTTCCTATCCATGAGCATGGTATATGTTCTTCCATTTGTTTCCAGGTGTCCTTTTGATTTCACTGAGCAGTGGTTTTGTAGTTCTCTCTGAAGAGGTCCTTTTACATCCCTTGTAAGTTGGATCGTGGGTATTTTATTCTCTCAGCCACCTTAGAATGGAAGTTCATTCATGATTTGGCTCTCTGTCTGTTACTGTGAGCAGAATGTTTAAGATTGTTGCACATTAATTTGGTAACTTGAGACTTTGCTGAAGTTGCTTATCAGCTTAAGGGGAGATTTCGGGCTGAGACAATGGGGTTTCTAAATCTACAATCATGTCATCTGCAAAGAGGGACAATTTGACTTCTTCTTTCCCAACTGAATACCCTTTGATTTCTTCTAATGATTGCCGTAGGCCAGAACTTCCGGCAACACTAAGGCTGAATAGGAGTGGAAGAGAGAGGGCATCCCTGTCTTGTGCCAGTTTTCAAAGGGAATTTTTCCAGTTTTCTGCCCATTCAAGGGCGATATTGGCTGTGGGTTTGCCAAGGGGCCAGCTCTTTATTATTTTATACGGCCCCATAATACTGAATTTATATTGAGTGGTTTTGCCGAAGGCTGTTGAATTTGTCGCTTCTGCATCTATTGAGATAATCATACAGTGGTTCTTGTCTTGGTTCTGTTTATATGCTGGATTATGTTTATTGATTTATGTTGAATCCAGCTCTGTATCCTATGGTGGGATGAAGCCTTAATTTGATCATGGTGGAAGTTTTTCCCTTGATGCTGCTGAATCCAGTTTGCCAGTATTTATTAGATTTTTGCATCGATGTTCATCAGGGATATTGGCTCCAAAATTCCCTTTTTGTTGTGTCTCTCACAGCTTTGCATCAGGGATGTTAGCCCCATGTCGAGTTAGGAGGACTTCCTTTTCTATTGATTTGAATAGTTTCAGAATAATGGAAAATCTCAACTCCCTCCCTTATACCTCTGGTAGAATCTTTCAGCCAGGAATCCATCTGGTCCTTGGAATTCTTTTTTTCGTTGGTAGGCTACACTATTGCCTCAATTTCAGAGCCTGCTATTGGTCTATTCAGGGATTCAACTTCTCCTTGAAGAGAATAAAGGCCCAGGAAATTATCCATTTCCTTCTAGATTTTCTAGTTTCTATTTCCATGAGGTGTTTCTATAGTATTCTCTTTGATGATAGTTTGTATTTTTGTGGGTCTGTGGTGATATCCCCTTTATCATTTTTATTGTGCATCTATTTGATTCTTCTCTTTCTTCTTTTATTAGTTAGTCTTCATAGGTGGTCTGTCAATTTTGTTGATCTTTTCAAAACCAATTCTGATTCATTGATTTTTTAAGAGGTTTTTTGTGTCTCTATCTCCCTTCAGTTCTGCTCTGATCTTAGTTATTTCTGCCTTCTGCTAGCTTTAGAATGTGTTTGCTCTTGCTTCTAGTTCTTTTAATTGTGATGTTAGGAGTGTCAATTTCACTCTCTACACACTGCTTTAAATGTCCTAGAAATTCTGGTGTGTTGTATCTTTGTTCTCATTGGTTTCAAAGAACATCTCTTTTATTTCGCCTTTCATTTCTATGTACCCAGTAGTCATTCATAGGAGCAGTTTCCATGTAGTTGAGCTGGGTTTTGATTGAGTTTCTTAGTCCTGAGTTCTAGTTTGATTACACTGTGGTCTGAGAGACAGTTTGTTATAATTTCTGTTCTTGTGCCATTTGCTGAGGAGTCCTTTACTCCACTATATGGTCAATTTTTGGAATAAGATGTGGTGCTGGAGAAGAATGTATATTCTGTTGATTTGTGGTGGAGAGTTCTATAGATGACTATTAGGGTCTGCTTGTTGCAGAGATGAGTTCAATTCCTGGATATCCTTGTTAACTTTCTCTGTCTCTGATCTGTCTAATGTTGACAGGAGGCGTTGGAAGTCTCCCACATATTGTATGGGAGTCTAAGTCTCCTTTTGTAAGTCTCTCTAAGGGCTTAGAATCTGGGTGCTCCTGTATTGGGTGCATATATATTTAGGGATAGTTAGCTCTTCCTGTTGAATTGATCCCTTTACCATTATGTAATGGCCTTCTTGTCTCTTTGATCTTTGATGTTTAAAGTCTATTTTATCAGAGACTAGTATTGCAAACTCCTGCTTTCTTTTGTTCTCCATTTTCTTGGTAAATCTTCCTCCATCCCTTTATTTTGAGCCTATGTATGTCTCTGGTGTGTGAGATGTGGGTCTCCTGGAATACAGCAGACTGATGGGTCTTGACTCCTTTATCCAGTTTGCCAGTCTATGTCTTTAATTGAGCATTTAGTCCATTTACATTTAAGGTTAAGATTGTTATGTGTGAACTTTTGATCCTGCCATTAAGGATATTAACTATTATTTTGCCTCAAGTAGTTGATGCAGTTTCTTCCTAGCCTCGATGGTCTTACATTCGTTTTGCAATGGCTGGTACCGGTTGTCTTTCCCCATGTTGAGTGCTTCCTTCAGACTTTGTAAGGCAGGCCTAGTGGTGAGACAAAACTTAAGCATTTGCTTATCTGTAAAGGATTTTATTTTCTCCTTCACTTATGAAACTGTAGTTTGGCTGCTGGATATGAAATTCTTGGTTTAAAATTTTCTTTAAGAATGGACATTGGCCCCACTCTTCTGTATTTTTGAGAGTTTCTGCTAAGAGATCTGCTGTTAGTCTGATGGGCTTCCCTTTGTGGGTAACCCGACCTTTCTCTGGCTGCCCTTAAGATTTTTCCCTTCATTTCAACTTTGTGAATCTGGCAATTATGTGTCTTGAGTTGCCTTCGAGGAGTATTTCTCCTTGTGGTGCTCTCTGTATTTCCTGGATTTGAATGTTGGCTCGCCCTGGTTGTGGGAAGTTCTTGATGATATCCTGAAGAGTGTTTTCCAACTTGGTTCCATTTTCCCTTACTTCAGGCACCCCAATCAGACGTGATTTTGGTCTTTACAATCCCATACTTCTTGCAGGTTTGTCTATTTCTTTTTCTTTCTTCTTTTTCTTTTGGTTTCTCTTCTCACTTCTATTTCATTCATTTGATCCTCAATCGCTTGATACTCTTTTCTTTCCAGTTGATCGAAGTCGGTTACTGAAGTTTGTGCATTTGTCACCGCATTTCTCTCGCGGTCATGGTTTTCATCTCTCTTTCATTTCGTTTGTTTCTCTGCATTAAATACTCTAGCCATCAATTCTTCCACCTTTTTTCAAGATTTTAGTTTCTTTGGCGCTTGCATGTAATTCTCCTTTTAGCTCTGAGAAGTTTGATGACTGAAGTCTTCCTCTCATCCTCGTCAAGTCATTCTCCGGCCCAGTCCAGAGTTGGCGATGAGCTGCTCTCCTTTGCCGAGATGCGCCTATTTTTGAATCGTTTTTCTGCCCTGCTTTTCCCATCTTGTGGTTTTATCTGCCTCTGGTTTTGATGATGGTGACGCACTCGATGGGTTTTGAGGTAGATGTCCTTCCCGTTTGATGTTTTCCTTCTAACAGTCAGGACCCCAGCTGTAGGTCTGTTGATTGCTTTGAGGTCCACCCCAGACCCTGTTTGCCTGGGTGAACAGTGAGTACCCTGTCTGATTCTTGTTGGAGGCTTCCCTCTCAGGGGTGTACTCCACCCCTGTGAGGTGGGTGTCAGACTGCCCCTAGTGGGATGCTCCCCAGTTAGGCTACCAGGGGTCAGGGACCCACTTGAGCAGGCAGTCTGTCCCTTCTGAGATCTCAACCCCTCCTGTGTTGGGAGAGATCCCACTGCTCTCTTCAAAGCTGTCAGTATGGTGAGTCATTTGGCGCCTGCAGAGGTTTCACAAGCTTTTGCTGTTGTCTGTGCCCTTTCCCCCAGAGGTAAGGGAGTCTACAGAGCCAGGCAGGTTTCAGCCTGCTGTGAGCTCCACCCAGTTCGAGCTTTTCCCAGCGGTTTGCTTACCTACTTAAGCCTCAGCAATGGCGGCCTCCCCAGCCTCGGGCTAAGCTGCCTTGCCCTGGATATCACAGACTCGTGCTAGCAATGAGGGAGGCTCCGGCGTGGGACCCTCCCGCCAGGTGTGGGATAAGGATCTCCTGGTGTGCCTGTTTGCTTAAAGTGCAGCATACCCGATTTTCCAGGGGTTGTGTCTGCCCCTGGCTAGAAAGGGATTCCTTTCCCCTTGTGTCTTGTGAGGCTGGCGCCCTCGCCGCAGCCAGCGCCTCGTCAAGGCAGTGACCAGCACCGATTGTCCGGCACTCCCTAGTGAGATGAACCCAGTACCTCAGTTGAAAATGCAGAAATCACTGGTCTTCCGTGTCGCTCGCGCTGGGAGTTGGAGACTGGAGCTGTTCCTATTCGGCCATCTTGCTCCGCCCCCTCAATAGTGATTTTTTTTAATACTAGTCTGCCATTGAATCACATGGTCTTCAAATTTGATTTCCATCCCCTGCTCAAATTTCAAAGCTCTAGAGGAAAGCATTTGACTGGCCAATCTTGAGTCACCTGTTCACTCCTTAGCTCTACTAGGGTGGCGGACTGAAGTATTCTGCCACTTCAGCTTCAGTAGTAGGAGGCAAACCTCAGTTGCAACATTTCACTAAGACCACACACAGAAAAAGAGTGGAAATCTTCTGGAAAGAAATGGATATGCTGGTAAGAAGGAGGAATAGATGCTAGGAAGACTGAAAATAAAGAAGACAAATGTTCTTCCTCCCTTCCATCATGAGAGTCAGCAGTGGAGGTTGAAAGGACAAGACCAAAAGAGAAAAGAATGCTATGATATCCTCTCTGCAAAACAGGAAGGACTTTTTATGCTGGAAAATTGTATTTATGGAAGCAGAGAGATGACGTGGGAAAAGCACGCAGCTTGGAGTCAGAAGCTATAGATTTAAATTCTGGCTCTGCCTGTTATAAAATATGTGACTTGGGGGTAACTATTTATTCTCTCTGACCCTCAGCTCCAAAATGTACAGAATGGAAACAATACTCACTTTACAGTCTTGTTGTAAGAATTCAATAAAATTATGTAAACAAAATAAACATAAGCTGCTTTCATTCCCTGCTACACATTTGACCTTTATTTTTGCTCGACATGGAAATTCATATATATATACACATACATACAGATTTTCCTTTGCTTATGAACTTTGAACTTACCAATGTTCACAAATAAGTGGCAGAATTAAAACCCGTGCAACCTGCCTATCACCAATAGAGGACATTACCAGTCACACGTGGTCACTTTTATTGTTGGCTCTTTCTAGTGTATTGTTTTATTCTTATTTTTGATATTTTACAAAAAGTATTTCATTATGTTCAGTGAGTACAAAACTGTGAAGAACAAATTGTTGATACCTATAGAGTATGACAGGAAATCCTATCTCCATCTTTTCTTAGTTTAAGTTTTCCAAAATTATCTGCAAATATAATAATATTTAGATAACACTTAACACTTCCTCTAGCTTCCTACCTAAAAGTGGAGATTTTATTCTTTAAAACTGTTGGATCGCAGTTTCAGTGTCACCACTTCAGGGATTCGATATATGCTGGATTCTCTGTTGTCAATTTATCCTAAGCTGCTTCTTAGATATTTCTGCATATCAGGGGAGAAGCTGGGAACTACATTTTCCAGATTCCCCTTCACCTGGTCTCAAGTTAGAGTCGGTTAATGAGAGACACTTGCATGAAATCTAGAAAGTGAAAGATAAGGATAGACCATTAATTCACAGAAACAGATTTGGACAGATATGTGTGCTGGTCAGAGGTAACATTTGAAGCAACTTTCAGGTGAATTTCTTAAGAACTAGCTGCTGAGGTGCTGCAGGACAGGGTTGCTGGTAATAGCTTTCCTAATCTTTGTTCCCTGAGTGCTTCCAGTCATGGCATAACTCTCTATTTCTTCTAATTTTACATTCAAATATAAACCTGTACATTTGAAAAACATGGAGGTTTCTCTTGATGCCTCTCTGACTGCAAAGAAAGTTTCCTATCCAATTAAACAGAGAAGCTGACTGTTGATCTGAGTCTGTTGTATAATTTCACAAGTGGAGAACCACACTAAACAAAAAAGAAACAAGCAAACAAACAAAAATTGCTGCCAAACATAACTATATCAGCCTCTGCTCCAATTCTGTTTCTGATGCAGTAAGTCAGGGTGTGATCTAAGAATATGCATTTTATTTCATCTCCCCCAGATGATTCTGCTGCAGGTGGCCTCAGATTACAACTTAAGCAAAAACAATGTAAGGCTTTGGGTTCTATTAAAATTCAACTATTTCCATAACATTTTATGTATTTTCATTCATTTATTCCTTCAAGTGACTGAGGTGGGTCCTCTGAACAGGTGAACAAGAGACTGCAAGGAGGAAGCAGGTGTGCTGGGGGACCTTGGTGGGAAGATATATTTTAAAAGAAGCTGAGAATTCCAAATACAGACTTGACTCTTTAATCATTCTTTTTCTGTGGCAAACTGGGAGGAAAAGAAGTTGGAAAACTAGTTGCAACAAACATGAAACAAATATAAACAACAGCTTGGGAACTCCTAGAAGTCTTTGAATTAAACGCAGGGAAAGTAGATGCCTCAACCTACTGCCGTATGTCAGTGCCCATTGGTTTACTGGAAAGAGAAAGGAAGAAAATCTTTATTTAGAAATAACCCCATATCTTTATCTTTTGCCACAATACTCTGGCGTGACAACTGCAAACCTTGGTGGCATACAACAATAAATATTAATTTTAGCTCATAGGTCCACGGATGGACTAGGAGGTTTTGCTGATTTAAGCAAAACTCCACTGAGTTTGGCTGGCCAGCTTATGCATCTGGGTCAGCTGGTGGGTTGGCTCAGGGTATTTCCTTATGTTCAATGAGTACAAAACTGTGAAGACCAAATTGTTGATACCTATAGAGTATGACAGGAAATCCTATCTCCATCTTTTCTTAGTTTAAGTTCTCCAAAATTATCTGCAAATATAATAATATTTAGATAACACTTAACACTTCTTCTAGCTTCCTACCTAAAAGTGGAGATTTTAGTCTTTAAAACTGTTGGATCGCAGTTTCAGTGTCACCACTTCAGGGATTCGATATATGCTGGATTCTCTGTTGTCAGTTTATCCTAAGCTGCTGGTTGAGAAGGATCTCAGCTCTCTGGGCTCTGCTCTTCATGGCTTCTCATCCTCTAGTACTCCAGCAGGGCTTATTTTCTTTGCTGAGGTAGGGGTCTGAGGGAGAGTGGTAGTACATAGAAACTTCAGAGGGTTCTGATCAGAACTGGCATACCAGCATTTCCTTCATATTCTTTAGGCCAAATCAAGTCACTAAATCAGCTCAGATCATAGGATGAGGAAATACCCCCCTTGTTGGGAGATGTTGCAAAGACATCACAAAAGGTATGGATACAGGGAAGAACTGGGGTTATTTTTGCAATCAATATACCATAGTCCAGATGGGATCACAACCTGTCAGGCAAAAGAATGTCCTGTCTATACTATTGTCCTTCTTTGCTTTTCATATTACATTTCACTGCCAGTAATCTAGAAAAAAAATAAATTTTGCCAGGTGTGTGACCACAATTCAATAAAATGATTTTTCTGTTCAGATAATAAAGAGATGAGAGAGAGCTGTATAATAGCACTCCAAGTCCTCTGTAATATCTAGGGAAAGGAAAAGCATCATCACATTTCCACATAGGTATAAGCATCAAGTTGGCAATAGCTACAAATACTATCCTCTGCCAATAATTCATGTTAGTTTCTTGGTATCTGTAGTGTTCCTTATCAACACCTAAGAGGAAAGAGAACAAGCTTTGTTTTGTTTTTCCCTAAGTTTCAACTTAAAAGGCAAACCTTATTGTCTCACATAAAATACAAAGGTAAAAAATAGGGAAGAAAAAGGAAAGAAGAGTAGGAGCAAACACCTCCCCAGATTGATGAAAAGGAAACTTAAGATTATGCCCCACTTAGTGGGTTCTTGTTCGTATGGCAGGTTGGCCTTTAAAACCATTTGCAGGCCACTAGGAGCCAAGTTAATTTTTTTTTTTTTTTTCAAGAAAATGAAAAGAAAGAAGTGATCTGGTAAAGGCAGTTAAACAATGCCAAGTCAAGAGTCAAGCACATGATTCCTAACTGCCAGATGATAGTTAGATCCCCAACCTACGGTAAATTTTATAAACAAGTTTAGTGAAATGTTCTTGCCTTCTAAAGCATCAAGAAAGTTTTCAGAGGTCTTGGCTTATACAGCAAAGGGTTACTAACCAGGTTCACATGTTCTTTCAGCTTTAGTCTTTTTCTACTAACACAAATTCAGTTCGTATTTTCTCTAAAAAAATTTTTGTAATGAACTTTCCTCTCCTAAACTTTAGCATTGATCTGGAAATATAATGCATGCTAAACTAACTCAGGATTTATTTTTAAAATCATGACAATATTACTAGGTTGTTATATCCAATGTCCATAGCAGCAAAACATTTAAAAATATTAGTCTCTGCTACTATCAATGGTAAATCCTTCCACTTACTCAGTCTTCCCCTTTTATTCTGACTTTTATTATATCCTCCTACGTACGGTATCATTGACTTGTTCTTTTAACTTGGTAAATTAAACAAATTAAGAAAGATATTGACTAGCATGTAATGAGCCACAGTAACAGAAATTATATCTTTGATTCTTCTTTTTACACTATTTCTCCCTGTCTCTGGATTCCCTCACGCTCATCTCAGGTTCTTGGTCTATTCTTCATCCTGATATTTTTGCTTCCCATAGGATTTAAAAAATAATATTAAGAAGAAAAAAGCATGACACAAAGTGACATGTAATTGATAAAACTTAATAAATGCCATCTATATTGACTGTTTATATTCTAAGAATACAGAAAATCTTTGAGGAAAAAAAATAGTAAAATTGCTATTATTCAGAAAAGCCTTAGGTTTTTGCCACTTTCATACAATGCCTTTTTTTTTTTTTTTTTGAGACAGAGTCTCGCTCTGTCGCCCAGGCTGGTGTGTAGTGCTGCGATCTCAGCTCACTGCAAGCTCTGCCTCCCGGGTTTACGCCATTCTCTTGCCTCAGCCTCCCGAGTAGCTGGGACTACAGGCGCCTGCCACCTCGCCCAGCTAGTTTTTTGTATTTTTTTTTTTAGTAGAGACGGGGTTTCACTGTGTTAGCTAGGATGGTCTCGATCTCCTGACCTCGTGATCCTCCCGTCTCGGCTTCCCAAAGTGCTGGGATTACAGGTGTGAGCCACCGTGCCCGGCCATATGATGTCTTTTTAATAAAAAGTATGAAAAAAACTTATATTGCCCCCTCTTTCACATTGCTAGCCACTCTCAATATTTATTTGGCATAAGATAGAGAGATTAATAGTCACTTTATGTGGTCTCACTCTTGTCCTCCCCTATCCCTACCTACAGAGAAGAATAGAATAAGAGGTATTGGTCCAGCTTTCATTTAGCTATGTAATATTTTGAATTAATAAATATCATACATCATGGTTCCAAAGCAGTACATAAATTAAAGGTGTATCTCATAATTATGACATGTTAGACTCAATAAATCAATGACATGTTAGATTCAATAAAATATATAGTACTAAGCATATCATTTCCCATTCTCTTTTCTCTCCACCAACATTCCCCCGCGATATGAACTGTGAAGCAAGATTTCTCATATCAGACCAAGGGACTATGTAAACAGATTGTGCACTGACTTAAAAAGAACGCATGATTTAAAAAAAAAAAAAGATACAGGACCATTTAAGTTATGTATAAATAAATAAGTTAGCTTTTATTTAAATAATAAATTTGCTTGGAATCTAACGTGATTCTTTTATAAGACAGAAATCAGTTAAGACATAGTCTAGGAATGTTTCTCTAAGTTATATATTTTTAGTGGTAGTGGAACAGCAATTCAGCCTGTACTTCCAATACAGTGTTACTGCCCTAATATTTGGAGGACTTCAAGGTAAAAGATGAATTATTCTGGGTAATAATGTCCCATAAATATTATTGTAGTATCAGCTACAAGTAAACAGATTTTGGGTCCATATAAAACATTCCACCTCAGTATAATCTTGAGAAATTGTGTGAGGTCCTCATCCCTGCAGGCATTTGAAGAAGAAGCTGACTGTACTTCTGCCAGGATTATAATAAGCTGATTTTTAATTGGGTGATAAAGGAAGGACTCTGAAAAAACTGTCCCTTCCAAACTTGGAGTCAAAGATCTTATGGCATGATAATACACTCTATATTTAGAAAGCCAGTCCTAGCTACAAAAACTATGTATTTGTCATTTCTTGAAAACCAAGAAAACATAATTAACATCCGTTTTTAATATCTATGATATTACTCTACTTTCTATTCAAAAGTGGCCTTATTTTTGCCTCCTTCAACCCATGCCTTGCACTCTGTTTTAAAAAGTTGACTATCGAAGATGAATCTAAACATAGCTTTAGGCTACTCTTTGGAAACTGCTGACTTCAGTAAAACAAAAATAAAAGTAAAAACTATAAGTCCTGAAATAGTACCAACTATTGTTCAGAATACTGCCTTCATATCATTGGGGAAAATTTAAAGTGTGTATTACTCTGAAAAGAACCTGGTAATATTGAAATATAGAAGAGTGTAACTCTAGTGGGTAATAAAATTCTTCCAAATCCTGACATGCATTTACTACCTTATTCACAGTTTTCCTTTTTCATTTTATACAATATAACACATGAATGGAGCTCTTATAAATCCTTCTTTTCTGGCTTCTATCCTGTTTTGTAATCTCATAGACTCCTTCCCCCGACTCCATGCCTTTAGTTCCTTGTTTACTGCATTTATCAATTGTACAGAAATACAAACCTCTGAAACCAGATTTACTCTCAACAATTCTGTCATATCGAACACACTGATCGCTACACATTCAGTTTTTGACCTGACATATTTAAATAGAAACCCGATCCTGTGCAGTATGGGAGAAAGTCACTGGACAAAGAGCTGCTGATCATGTCCACGCCTCAAAGTGTCTTCCCCAGAAATTAAGGGGATATGCAAATCTGAATAGGAGAACTGAGTCATACTGGCCAACTTTGGGCAAGACTAGTGTATATGCTCTAATGTGACTGTATATATGTTGTCATGCATAGCTGTAATCTAAATCCCTGCAAAACAGGCTAGGACATACTGTTCTATTACCAAAGACAAAATATCTTTGGATATTTTGGTCATTTGGAGAATGACCAAAAGGACAAAATATCTATTTGGCATGTTTTGCTTATTTGTTTTTGACAGAATATATAACAAATCTATAATAAATCAACAAACGTATAATATAGGTATAACAAACCTGTAACAAATGTAATCAGCTTATTTCATGAATCTCTAGGTCGACTTTACTTGCCTCCTTTTTTCCCAGACTTTTTACTGCTTTTCCAACATCCACATTGAATCTAATTGATTGCAGCATTCTTTATAGGCCATCTAAGCTTAAATCTCTCTAATTGCAGAAAAAAGCAGTGAAGTCCATCAACAAGCAGATGCAAACAGCCAAATTCAACTAAATTCCCCCCCACAACTCCTACACCAACCACTAATTAGTTCATCCTAAAACTAATTTCTCTATCTTTAAAACAAGTTCTTTAGAATCAGAATGATTTTTCAACAGCTTTGAACCACAAGTATGTACAGGAAAGTTTACAAACCTGTCTTGAAAGTCACACACAGAATAGCTACTTGCTTCTGAGTACCTTTAGGAAGTTATCAGATGACTATAAAGCCCAATAAAGTATAACAGATGACCTAATTCAGCTAAAATCATGACTCCGATAGGTCCAAGCTAAGGAATTGGAAGGTATCCTGTCCTCCAAAGTCTTTTTATTGTCTCTGATTGAATTATGGACTGAAACAAAACAAAAACAAAGAAATGACTGTCCCCAACAGAAAAGGAACCTGGGTTTCCACTAGGATTGAGCTATGGCAAATAAAGCTGTTTAAGTACAGCTGTACATACGACCCTGTACATACATCTCCTGTACATACAACCCTCTTGGACTATTCAGGGAGATCTTCAAGAAAGAGTTTGCTTCAGGAATAAAGGATCACAGCACAGGAATCCCACTCAGCAACACGGTCTACTGACCGGAGACCAGTGTGAATTGTGGAGTGTGGGAGTTGAATATAAAACTTTTCCCACCCTATTATTCCCTTTGGCTTATGTGGAGTTGCCAGACTTCAAGGTGGTGTGTTGCTTGAATAATGAGAATATCATTGGTGACAATGACAGCATAAAGACTGAAAGCATTTTTCTGAACACTTTAGACTTTCACATTTTTCTGTGACTCTAGGAGTAAGTGCTAGCCTCCAAAATGACTAGTATTTCCATGCCTGACCAGCTGTTGACATGTTGACCCCAAGTCTGCTATAATGTGACTTAAAAGATAAATAAATTAGCATTGGTTATGTTGTAAGGTTGAGAAATAAGACTCTCATTATGGTTCTAATACTCTGAGGTCAAGAAATTCTATGAAACTCTCGTAACCATGCATCATAAAGGAAAGGAATATTGCTCTCTTGAATTTGCATTGAAATGTCCTGAGTCCTGAAAACATAGTAATAGTTGTTTTAGAGAAGTTAGCAGACTATGGCCCTTAGGCCATATTCAGCCTGCCACCTGTTTTTGTAATAAACAAACAAAACAAACAACAACAACAACAAAAAAATCTCCAAGTTTCATTTGTTTCCCTACTGCCTATGGATGCTCTGGTGCTACAACAGCAGAGCTCAGTAGTGATAGAGATGGTATGGCCCATAATCTAAAATATTTACGCTGAAGCTCTTTCCAGAAAATTTTACCAACTTCTGTTCTAAAAGTAGAGCATGCAACTCAAACCTCTGGAAGTAGACTGGGTGACACAAAAGCAGCTGCCAGCCAGCAGAGCTGTCTGAGCCTGCAGCTGAAGAGTCTAGGCTTGGCGAGCATCAGTCGCAACAGCAGCAGATCTTGTCCACATATAGCATCTATTTGCCCTCCGATCATTTGTCACCTTTCGTCAGCTATCCCCTGTATTGCAGCATCATGCATTTCCCCTTGTCAGTTCCTATGTCAGCTGGCTTCCAGTTGAATAAAGACAATAAAAAGTACAGGGGGAAAAATGGAAGAAGAGAAAGAAATCTAAGTATTTATCGACCTTTTCTGTGAGTTTGGCAGCTTCTTGTGCAGAGATTGTACCTCTTGCATGAATCCATTCCCTGATAGACTCGCCTTCTGTGGTCTCAGACTCCACCTTATAATCAGGATTCCAAATTCTGATTATATGATTTCTTCCTTGTCATTCCAGTTTAGGGCACACTGACTTGTTGCTATTGCTAATCTTAAGGGTCATTCAGGACCCCATGTTGGAATTCTCAGTACTTATATCACTTAACTTCCTCCCTACATTAAATTCCCTTTGTTGTAAATAATTGAGGTCATTTCCACTTTTCTAGTAGGCAAGGGTCACTGGTATCTCAGAAGAGAGGAAGCAAAGCAGCTCTGCTTAAGTGGTCCCTTTGTGCTATAGGGGTTACTAGCAGCTTCAAGGATCAGGGATTGTGAACAATAACCAGGCTTAGTTTGGAACGCAGTTAAGTCACATCTTGAGGATTCTGTGAAACACTTATGTAGTAATAAAATTCTTATAGGAGCAGGTGAGAGCTTGGCGTCAGTGAAATTCAGGCACAGATGTTGATTGACGTCAGTTATAATTGAGGAGTGGTAAGGAACAGGACATTCAAGTTCCAAAAAGGATTCCATCTTGAACTATAGTGCTATTGATTTGTCACTGTGTGTAATGCCATTCAACATTTTCCTTAAACACTAATTGACAGAGTTACAATTTCTTCTAACAAAAGAAGAAATTGATGAGATTTCAATCTGATGATGTTTTAATTACTGTCATTAAATATACACATGAGCTTTCAAACTTAAATGCCCTCTCCCAATTCTACTTTGGTAAATTCTTTGGGAGTTATAGAAGTCATTACAATTCAGACTCATAGTTTGATAGGAAAAGTCAGCCCTAGTTAAATGCCATCAATAGCTAATGCAGTTTGGACAGTTTAATTATGTACTTGTCTGAACACGTGTCACACTTCTGGTGACTTCAAAGCAATGTAGTCTTCAGCACTAAAATTTGCAGTGTTTTATAATCAATCTTATTAGTGCTTCTTCACATTACAAGACTATATGAGATATGAAGAGGTTAAGTAACTTGACCAAGGCTATCCCGAACTGACAAGAAAAAATCGAGAGCTGAAACAATTAGCTAAGTGGTTCAAGCAAAATTAACAACCCATCTTTTTTTAGGGGGTGGGAGGAGTTTAAATTACTTAACTAAGTATCTGATAATTACCTAAACTCTCAGATGTCAGATTAAATTCATGGTCCAAATTCAGCGTCACAATACTTAGTGTTGTGTTTTTCATTGAAATTATAAACCCTTTGTTTCGTATTTTAAAATTCTGCCACCGTTTTTGAAGTGTTACATATTTATATCGCCACCTGGTGGACTGATTTGTAATGAAGGCAGGCCTATGGCTTGGGGTGGAAAAGGTGAGAACAGACCATCCTGGCACCATTCATCCTTTTAAAAACACCTTTTCTCTCAGGTGCCTCACCTCTAACGCTGTACTTGAAAATTTTGTTCTGAATATAAACATCCAGAGAAGGAAATTCAGAATCATGTTATTAACAGACATGTTTTGCCTCCACAAGGAGAAACAGATAAATGAAGTTCCCAGTGGCCAGGAAAACATGAACATATGTTAAAGTCATTAATGACTGTGTTGCTTCTGTTTAGCGGCAAGGTATAATGACACAACCGATTTGCTTTTTCCTCATTATGTGGTGTTAACAAGGAGAGTAATTGTGACAGGGAAGATAGGGATGACTGTATTTTTTAAATTAAAAGTAATGGATAAATTTAGTATAATATTCATCTTTTTCTAGACACAATACATTTTGTAGAAAATTTATTTGACAGTTCTCTTATGAGATGTATCTGCTATGCCCTTAGAGATTGAGACTCTGTTTTTGTGTATTTATTCTCATACTATAACCACTTTAGGACAGAGCTGACTTAAGTTATTTGTGTTGGTCTGTTTTCACATTAAGACAATTTTCCAGGGTCATTTCTGTAGGTTTTTTTTTTTGAAATGTAATATTCCTTATATGCCCGGGGTACTAAGAGTTCATGCCTTTGTCTTTGGAGACAATGGTGTCCTTGCAACTGACAAGCTTCTTTAAAAGGTATAAGCTTATTTCTGTTGAATCAGCCTCTTTACTTCTATACAACTCTTTTAGGTTTGTGATAAGAATGACTAGCAGAAAGAGTAACTGGAGACATCCTTTATATCATTTAAACATTTTTCTAGCAGTTATGAAAACTAATAACCAAATCCTCAACATTTACTTCATAATTGTTAGAATATTCTGGTTATTAAACAATTTTATCTTAAAAATGAATGAATATTCATAAGATATTTTACTTCACTAAACTGGTATTTTACATACAATTTTTTCTTACAGTTTTTACTCATTTTCTAATTATTATCAGTTAATTGGTTAAGCAAATTAAGAAGTCAAGAAGTACCCAGTGATTACAAATTATACAAAATATTAAATATTTAAAATGAGTTTGGACCCTAGGCAAACATTTCAGACCCAGTATATTTTCTTCATCGTCTTAGCATAAAACAGATACAAAAAGTCACTATTTGTATTTGCAACTACTGGATAGGTGAATGACACTTTAAAACTCTAGGGATCTGACAGTGAATGCACTGATACAGACCAAGTAAGATATATTATAAATTTTGGTCTCATCCATAAAGACATACATTGGATAATGCAACACTTATTATTCATAGTAAAAGTAGTACTTTGGAACTTTTAAAAGACACACACACGTGCACACACATACACATATGCATACACACAAAAACACACACACATATCTATTATGCCGGATTTGGGTCATTTAAAAGAAGCTTTGTGTACATAAAAATTCATTAATCTTTCTGGTCTTTTCAGTTGGCTTTGGAATATATAGGTATGTGTGTGTGTTTCTCTATATACATATATATTCAATGCTTACATAGTTATAGATATTACTAGTATTTTAGCTCAGTATCCAATACTATATTTGGCACCCTGTTAGTTGCACTCTGGTGATATTGTTGTCCCTCTGCATCTTTTGATCCTTTAATTTTACCCTACATGTTACATGAAATTATGGATCTGTATAATTTAGAAGGTCAAAAATTTCAAAAAGGTTTACTTTTAAACAAAAAATAACAGTCTGCAGTTTCTTCCCATATTTCCCAGTCCTCAGAAACAACTACTTTGATCTCCTGCCAATGATTATTTTACTAGTTACATTAATGCCTTTAAATAAGGTGGAGAGCATATCCCACTATGGAAGTGAGAAATCTGTTTTCTTTCCTTTCCTCACTTAATCTACAGCCTGAAATTCCTTTCTATATCTCTTCAGAGAGAGATTACTGATTGCCTTTTTATTAGCTTAGTTTCCCGTTCTTTTTAAAAACATATTCAACCTCAATGCTTTTACCTCACTGCCTATATATTCTCTTAAAACATCCAAAGTAGGTATTCTACTACTGAATCTTCCTGAAGAATTCTCTTCTGGAAGCTTCTGATCTGTTCAGTGTGAACTGGTTGTCCTCTGTGCTGGGTATGCAGCTGGTAGCTTTATGATCTTTGTTGGTTTCATCATCTTTGTGGGTTTGGATCTTGTACTTTGACTAATTTGTGCTCACTTCTCTTCTGGATTACTCTTTTATATGGTGGAGCATGTTCTGAGAAAGGGTAGAAGGACGTAAAATTTTGAGACCTTGCCTGATGAAATATCTTTATTGTCCTTTCATTCTTAATAGTTTGGTTACGTAGATAATTCGAGTTAGGAAATGACTTCCCCTCAGAATACTGACAGCATTCCTCCACTGCTTTCTAGTTTCCATTGTTCTTGTTCAGGGGTTCAAAGATATTATGATTCTTACTCTTCTGTAAGTATTATTTTTTTCTTTCTATAAACTTGTAGGGACCTTGTCTTTAATTCTCTGGATTTATATGACAATAGGCTTTGTTGCATGTCTATTTTAATCTATTTGGTGGATATTCACTGAGCTCTTTCAATCTGAAAACTTACTTCCTTCTCTTCTGAAAAACTTTTCTGGAATGAGTTCATTGATTTCCCTCATCTCCCTTTTCTCTCTCCCTTGTTTGTTTGTTTGAGACACCGTCTCACTCTGTCGCCCTGTCTAGAGTACAGTGGCACCATCTTGGCTCACTGCAACCTCCGACTCCCAAGTTCAGGCGATTCTCATGCCTCAGCCTACTGAGTAGCTGGGATTACAGGTGCATGCCACCACGCCCGGCTAATTTTTGTATTTTTAGTAGAGATGGATGTTGGCCAGGCTGGTTTCAAACTCCTGACCTCGAGTGATCCACCTGCCTCGGCCTCCCAAAAACTCTAGGATTATAGGCGTGAGCCACTGTGCCTGGACCCCATTTTCTCTAAAATTCTTAGGCCTTGATGTTAGACTTCCTGGATAGATTATTTTTGTTTCCTCTCCCAAGTACATTCGAGACAAGCTTTTAAAAAATGTTTTCTTTCCGTGCATAGTTCCCATTTTCTTTTCCTTTCCTTTTCCTCTATTTTTAATGTTAGAGGATTTCCTCAAGTACCCAGTAGTCATGGGTTTTCTGCTTATATGTAACACCCAGACACTAACCATTGATTTGAAGCTCATAAGTGGATTTGGCAAATGTATACTTTGCCGTAGGATGCCTTGGGTGAGCCTTTTAGCTGAGGAACTTTGATGTCAAAACCTGGCTGATTTCCCAAAAAGGCATCTTCAGTTCTTTTGCCCAGAGGGTAGACTGGTACCTGTGTTCTGTGGGTTAAGGGGAAAGGAGGACTGGGGACTATTAACATCCAGTATACATACATTTCCTAATGCCTAGTTTCCCTTTCATACCTTTGATCTCAACTCTGTCTGGTGTTTCGCAGACACAGGAACAGACATTTTACTCTTTCCAGAGAATAAACCTCAGCCTTTTAGTGCAGTAAAGGAGGAACAATATCCTACTGTAAGAAAAGATGGAAGGGTATCTTATTTGTCTTTTAATGCAATTTCCTCATTTTCACTTTTGGAAGTATTGATAGAGCAACCCTCTCATTGGGAGCTGAAGCTTCTGTTCTTCCTTCTGAATCTGAATTTGCGACTGATTTTTACCAGTAGAGTACAGCAGATCTCATGCTATGTGATATCAAAAGCTAGGTCATAAAGGGTCAGGCAACTTCCATTTTGCTGGCTGGGAATACTCACTCTTGGTGCCCTGAATCATCATAGAAAAAGCTCAACTGCCTTGAAACACCCTAGTTACTCTAGTCAACAATCCATGATGAACCTGCTTTTTGTCTATTCTAGCCCAGTCATTAGACTGTAAGTGGAGAATTAATCCCTAAAGTAGTTTCACCATCTGTCTTAGTCTGTTTGGGCTATTTTGACAAAAATATAGACTGGGTGCATTATAAACAACAGAAATTTGTTTCTCACAGTTCTGGAGACTAAGAAGTCCAATATCAAGGTGGTGGCAGGTATAGCGCCTGATGAGGCCCCACTTTCTGGATCACAGATGGCCAAACGGAGCTTTCGGGGGCATCTTTTATCAGCCACTAATCCCTTTTATTAGGGCTCTACCCTCATGATCTAATAACTTCCCCCAAAGTCCTACCTGCAAATATTATCACTGGGGAATAGGTTTTAGGATATGGATTTCCGGAGGGATGCTCATATTCAGCCTATTGCACCAGTCCCAGCTGTTCTAGCTCCCGCCATTCAATTCAACCCCATTTTTCTCCCAGACATCATAACACAGAGAACAGCAGCCCTCACTGTGCACTTTTTGAATTACCAATCCACAGAAATGTTGTTTTTTTGTTTGTTTGTTTGTTTTTTTACACTACTAAGTTTTGGGGTAGTTTGCTATGCAGCAATAGATAAGCTGTACACCTGATAATGGTGATTCATGAGCCATTTAGGATTCTGATTCAAGTCAGGTCAGTTCTGGATTTTCTTCTCCACAGGCTTAAGATTCAGTTTATTCCAATCTGTTAGTTCCTTTGTTACTAGTAAAACTATGGTTTCTGCAGTCTCTTTTCCTGCATTCTCAGTTTTTCTACATGTAGGCTTTAGACAAATAAATCCCTTTTATTTCACATTCAAGGAATGCCTAGTAGGTACATACATTCAAGCCATCTTTACCTGAAAGTCTATTGTTATTTGTAAACATCTAATCTTGTTCATATATACTCCACTGAACTCTATATAGAATGATTGTCATGAGGTGAGGTTTATTATGTTTTGTTAGTGTTGAACACATCTGGGCTAAAGAAACTTTCCACATTCCTGGTAGGTACTGCTGCTGGTGATCCTGATATTCCTTTGTTTACTGCTGTGAATAGCCCAGGATTTCATCTTTTGAACTGTGTCTGATATATATAAATATATATAATTTAAAAAATATTTTTAAAAAATATATTTCATATATATTTCAGGTATGATATATATATATATGATATATATATATGTATTTGCCTCATAGAGCTATTTTAATTTCTAAATAACCTACTGAAAAATGTAACCAATAACAATGTCATTGAAGTACGTGCCTCTGCAGCAACTCTTTCTCTATAAGAAGTGAAAACACCTCAAGTGGTGTACATATTGATTTCATTTTAGCAGTCGTGTAAAAGGAAAACTTGAAAGCAGTGTGGAGATGCCACCACTCCATTGTTTAGAACTTCCATGAGACCCTGTTCTCTTGGATAAGTCTTAACACTTCAGCCTAATAGCTAAGCCCTCCTTCAGCTAAACCCACTCATCAGATTTGACCTTAAATTTTATTTACTTCCTACTGGTCAGATGGTGTCTTTTCAACAGTGCCTCATGTAAGATAGTCTTTTGATCATCTTTTGAATCAAGCTCAAGTTTTATTTCTTCCAAGAAATCTTATATAGTGGGATGAAAAGAGAGCTGTACTCATCTCAGAAGAGCTACAATTCATGTACCAGCTCCTTCTCTAAAGTCTTGGTTTGTTTCCTCGGAAGTTTGGGGTAATTTGTTATAATCTCTAAACACAGTGTTCCTCATCTCTCATCTATAAATGAAAATAATAATGTCTGTCTCAGTTTTCCTGTGACAGAAAAGGTAAGGATGTTAAAATATTTGTACACAATTGTCATGAGCTAATGAAAGCATTAAACCACAGGGACAATTAGCAATAGCAACTGCCTAGAGTTTTGTACTACACATATCTAACGCATATCTGGTTCAATTTTATATTTTCACCCTTGTTTTACTTTCTTGCTCAATAGATTCATATGAACATGCTTTATGTGTTTCTGGAAGAGTTTTGATTAAATACAAATTTAAAATATATTAAATTACTTAATGAAAGATGTTTAGCCTATATATTATGCTTTGAATTCTATTTATTAATATTTATGTTTCTAGACCATATGTTAGGTCATACATCATATGAGAATTATATTGCCAAATTAATTATGATCAACTGAAAGACAGGTAAATTTTATCATGTATTCTTTTGTGTCCTTCTTCCAAATCTAACTGGTTTCAGATGGGCAATAAGTGATTTCTAAATGCACACAGAGTATATTTGGCAAAACATTTTCCAATACAATGCCACAGGGATTTGGAGGTAAAAAAAAAAAAAAGCAGTTTATCTTACAGATCTAGAATTTATGACTCAATTTTTGCACCAACCAATGGCTTCCTCAATTGCATTTTTGCAATTTTTCCAACCTTTCTACTAAAACATATTTTTTCCTAAATATATTCTAGTTTTGTATTCAAATATTTATTCTTACCTCAATGACTCACTTTCAACTGGTTTTAAGTTGTCTGAAACATTTCCTTGTTTATTCCGAAACAACATTCAACACAACTACCTGATTTTGTCCATATTTGTTTCATTAAACCTTGAACATTGGTATTGGTCTGTAATTTTAAAACAAAATGATAGCTGGTAGAAGTTTGCAAATAAACCACAAAGTGCTAAAGAAAGAGTGATCATATGTCTCAGAAGAGTTAACACCTGGTCTTATTAACTTAATGATACAAATTATCTAGATAGCTTAGACTATGGTGAATAATGCATCTATTGAAATTATATTTTACTGAATATTTTCCTTGAAGCCAATTCACACAGTTGACATGAAATGCTTATATAATCTTTATTTGTAAAGAAAATAAACCTCTACAATCTAAATCATCACAAATTCTTAACATATGATGGGGCACATCAATTCCCCTTCTGTTGGGTAGCCCTAAACTTGTTTTCCTCTCACAAAATGTATTCTATTTTTTTCTGTTCCAACATCCAGAATGGAAAGATTCAAACTTTCCCCAATGGAAAGGCTGTCTGAAAGAATTATCTCCTACAACTATGTGTCCTATGAATGGCCTTATCTACCCGTACTGTAGGATTCCATTTTCAGTATTCCCAGACTTTTTGGTAATAGGTGATATGCAAATGAGAAGCACAAAATCATGGCAAACATCTATTATTAGTGCTCTGCTGCACCACTCATCTTTACACTGCAGGCCTCTAGGCTTAAGTGAAGAATACAATAATCTAATTCAATTAAAAGTGCATCTAGAGAACCATGTAAATTTATACTCAGTGTTGATAACATGTTTTGTAGCTTTTAATATTTCCTATCAGGTACTATTCGTAACCATCTTTGTAGTCTCTCTAACAGTTTCCTGGTGTTTCTTACTCCAGCCATTCAATTTAAAATTTTAGCCAAAGTGTTTATTTCATGTTTGTAGTATTGAATGTGAATAAAACAAATGACACACCCATCTTGTTACACAGATTAAATATAAGCTTCTTCCAGAACAATCCTTTTGTGAGATTAATATCTCATTAGTGAGTGGTATGAATATCGTTCTATCAATATTTAACAGAAAAGATTCTGACTTTGAATTCTAGTCACCAATAATTAACACCCATACTGATGTCGTAAATGAAAAGATTTTGCATTCATTTTGTTGGCAGAATGATTTGAGACCAAGGAGGAAATGCTGTTTGACAACCTCTGCACATTCTTCATTCTAGGGAGAAATGCATTCTGCTGGCTGTCCAATCAATTATGTAGACAAAATGAATTTCATCATAATTCTGTCAACAAAATGCTAACTTGGTTAAATTATTCTCTCCACAAAATGAATTAACTTAAAAATCCTTTTGTCCACAAAACAGATTTAAGCATTTAGTGAAGCCTTGTAAATACTATTGTCTGTTAGTTTAGTATGTGTAATGCAAATATGTGGATTGCCTATGTCAGCATATTTAGTTCTTCAGAGGTTATGGACCTGTCTGGTGCAGCTTCCTTTTTTCATTTACAGTCAAGTGGAGAGCAAGGTCGATTATTTAGAGAATAGTGTATGGTAGATAAATGTGGCATTGTCCAAAAGTACTGTAAGTTGGATCCATTTGGACATCATGCACTTTTATAAAGTATAATAGGCTTGTCATGTGAGTCTTTAATTACAGCTTCAAATTCAACAAGTCATTTTAGAGATAATTTTTCGTAAAGAAAAGTGACTGATAGTGTAACTTCTTGACAAGTTGCTGCCAAAGGAAAACTCTTTAAACATACACTATATCATTTAAAAAGTATCCATGACCACCTTCTAGAGTATTATTCTCCTATTTCATCATATGAGTGTTTTTAAATAAATGTCTTGGTAAATGCATGAATGGTGAACTATGTAATAATTTTAAAAAAAATTAATTGGACCAAGCTTAGCTTACTTCATAGCATCCTTTTCAAAGGATTGTTCAACAACCTGATATCCAGAAACAAACTGATATTCACTTATTGTTAAACACTGACTTTGCTTATTAAAATATGAAGTAGAAGTTTAAGCGTAATATTTTTCCTTTTGATTACTATATTTATTCAATCATGTAGACTGGCATTTATCACCAAACCTAAATCCAACTAGAATAGAGAGTTTTACAAGTATTAAATATCATCTTTTCTTTCTATACTTTATTGGCTTTATTTAATAGGCTTGCCTATTAAATATTAACTTCTGTTATACTATTAACCTCTCTTATTCCAGTAGTTGTCAAATTATTTGATGTGTAAGATGATCATGTTTCATATCGCACCTTCACAGGATTACGTTTTTGTTCGACTGGAATAGATTAGGCAGAAAGAGAGAGTTAATAGGAAAGTAATTAGATAGCTTTTGTAGAAAATGTTGTTTATGATTGAGAAGCATAAAGTTTAGGGGAGTTCCAGTAATGGTAACAATATGGAAAAGAGGTGTCTTTCCCAAACATTGGATAAAAACCAATAAATATATACTGTTGTTTAAAAAATTAAAATGTTGTGATAATTCTGTAACACTTTAAAAAATAATGTCTTGAACACACATGTGCATGTATCCTTTTGGTAGAATGACTTATTTTCCTTTGCACATATACCCAGTAATGGGATTCTTGGGTCTAATTGTAGTTCAACTCTTAGTTCTTTGAGAAATCTCCAAACTGTTCTCTATAGTGGCTAGACTAATATACATTCCCACCAATAATGTATATGTATTTCCTTTCCTCTGCAGCCTCACCAACATCTGCTATTTTTCGACATTTTAACAAAAGCCATTCTGACTGGTATGAGATGGTATCTCATTATGATTTTGATTTGCATTTCTCTAATGATTAGTAATGATGAGTATTTTTCATATATTCGTTGGCAGTGTGTATTATCCTATTTTGGAAGTGTCATTCCATGTCCTTGCCTACTTTTTAATGGGGTTTTTTTTTGCTTGTTGATTTAAGTTTCTTATAGATTCTGGATATTAGGCCTTTGTTGGATGCATAGTATGCAAATATTTTCTCCCATTCAATAGATTGTCTATTTCCTTGATAGTTTCTCTTGCAGTGCAGAAGCTCTTTAATTAGGCCTCACTTTCAATTTTTGTTTCTGTTACAACTGCTTTTGAGGACTTAGCCATAAATTCTTTTTCAAGTCCAACATTGAGAAGGATATGTCCTGGGTTTTCTTCTAGCACTATCCACAATAGCAAAAACATGGAATAAAATCAGGTAACCATCAACAGTTCATATGGTTTGGTTATGTTCCTACCCAAATCTCATCTGGAATGATAGCTCCTATGATCCCCACTTGTCACAGAAGGGACCCAATGGGAGGTAATTAATCACAGAGGTGGTTACCCTCATGCTGTTCTCATCATGGTGAGTGAGTTCTTATGATATCCGATGGTTTTACAAGGGGCTTTTTCCTCTTTTGCTTGGCACTTCTCCTTCCTTCCATCATGTGAAAGGACATGTTTCCTTCCTCTTCTGCTACAATTGTAAGTTTCGTAAGGCCTCCCCAGCCATGTGGAACTGTGAGTCAATTATACCTCTTTATAAATTACCCAGTCTTGAGCAGTTCTTGTAGCAGCATGAAAACAAACTAATACGACAGTGGACTAGATAAAGAAAATATGGTATACATACACTATGGAATACTACATGGCCACAAAAAAGAATGAAATCATGTCCTGGAGGCCATTATCTTAAATGAAAGAATGCAGAAACAGAAAACCATATGTCAAATATTATCACTTATAAGTCGGAGCTAAGCATTAAGTACACACGGACATAAAGATGGGAACAATAGACATTGAGGACTACTAGAGGTGAAAGAAATGGAAGGGCAAAGGGCTGAAAAATCACCTGTTGGCGACTATGCTCCCTAAAACGGTGACGGGTTCAGTCATACCACAAACCTCAGCATCATTCAATATACCTTTGTAATAAACCTTCCCATGTACTGCCTGATTCTAAAAAGTTGAAAAAGAAAAATAACAATAACAATGTCTCCAATGGTTTTACTGTCAGAGTGAAATAAACGTATCAATAAATGTAGAGATCAGCAGATATTCTTTCTGGATAAGAAAAAGATGCAATAAAACCATTTAAGTGTATATGCGAACTGAATTTCACCACTGGGTTTGGACTTGAAATAAAATGAAAATCAATAATAGAGTTCAGAATTATTTTTTCTTTTCGTTTAGTTTTGCTTCTACTAACTCCATTGCTATACTCCTAGCATGAGAGCAGAGACTGGCGGCACTTAGCAGATGTGCAACAAACGTGTTGAATGATCAAATGAACAATCATAAATTCTCCTTCTCTGAGTACACCGGATTTTATGTAACTTAACCAAGATATACAATATTTTGCTTTCTCCCTAAAAATGTTAATCTTCTGTCATAAATAACAGCAATGGGTGAAGAAAAGCAGCAAGTAAAAAACACTGCTAGACCAGTCTACTTTTGACAACAGAGGCAAAATTCTCATTTGCAGGAATAAAAACGAGTTCTAATGAGATTTGCTCCTGTTTGGGCCAAATATATGCATAAGAATTGGGTTTCCATTTTTTTTCCATAAGATCATTTTCTAATCTGTTACACATAGCAGACACAAACTTTAAAAACTATTGTATTTAAGAGAGTTCCAGATAATGTAATCCAAGCCATACTACTACTAATAACAAAGTTAAGGACAACAGTGACTAAAAATGATACAGTTAAGTCCTATGACAAACTTCAAAAATTCTAGAAAACAGAATGACCAGCTGGAAGCTATAGTAATGAGGATATTATCATTCTCAAATTTTGAATGCTTGAAAACATTGTAATACAATACTATTATGATTCTCAAAATCTCTGCTAGAGTGACATTTTCTTTTCTAATTTTATAGTCACAAATTAAGACTGGAATATACATACTGGTATTTATATATGTATGCATACATATATATGTTTATACATACACCTATATTTACATACATATATCTGTGTAATTCTGTAAGTCCTGTTTTATTTTAGGATATAAACAAAATTACATGATTCACATCATATATCACATATAAAGCACTAATGATTAAATGTTGGTCACATAGTCCATAGGCTGATTCAAAACACATTATATAAAATAGATAGTATTTACTATGTTAATTTTATAGTATAGATGTTTGGCAACATAAAAACGATTATATGATAATAGCAATTATCTCTGCTTCCTTTTCATATTTTACTTATTTTTTTCCAACCATAGCCCATATTGCTTTCTAATAAAAAAGCATTTAAAAATAAAATATCTTTTTATAACCTCAGTATAAGTGTGTGTGTGTGTGTGTATGTGTGTGTGTGTATATATATATAAATAAATAATATCACAAGGCTGGGTTCAGTGGCTCATGCCTGTAATCCCAGCACTTTTAGCAGGTGGGTAGATCACTTGAGCCCAGGAGTTCAAGACCAGCCTGGCCAACAGGGCAAAACCCTTTCCTCACAAAAAATATAAAAATTATCTGGGCGTGGTGGTGCACACCTGTAATTCTAGCTACTAGGGAGGCTGAGGTACACGAATTGCTTGAACCTGGGAGGCAGAGTTTGCAATGAGCTGAGACTGTACCACTGCACTTCAGCCTGGGTGACAGTGAGACTCTGTCTCAAAAAAAAAAATAAATAATAATACATATTTTAATAAGCTACATTAACAATAAATTATTTTTTCAGGCTAACATTATATAGTATATGTGAGTATGTACGGATATCTTTGTGAATGTGGTGTGGCAAGGGGAATAAGGAAACATACTTTCGTATTATATGTGATACTAAATACTGATTACCACTTTATGTAGAAATAATACCAAAATGCTTGTAAACTTTAGGGGTCATATGTGTAGTCTTGTCCAATTCTACAGTGTAGAGCCAAGTTTGACCAAGATAAACTCCTTTATAACATGATATCATACTTATACTCCTACACCAATCAGTCATTGGAGATGTACCTCCCAGGGAAGGGACATAATCATGAGCAAGCAGGCTTTCTGAACATGAGCCACTCCCAGAAGGGGCTGTCTACTGACAATATTCCCAGCGGCTGGAGAAAGAAGACTTTCCTCAATTAGGGATCTGGAGGGAACATCACGAAATTCACAATGAACCTTTTGCACCAATCTAATCCTTCAGCTCCAACAACATATAACAGTACATTTTCTAAGGATCAAGTTGTTTAGTTTAAAATGACACATATGGTTGTGTGTTTATGTGTAGAAGAAAGTGTGAAAAGTCAGAGACAGGGATCTTTAGACATGCATTCCTGATCAGGCTCGGGCACTCCAAGGTCCCATTCTTGTAGAAAGTTTCCTTGCCAAGTTTGAAGTGAAAAAGTTTCTGTTCATTTTTCCTGGACTTCTGAGTTATAATTAGTGGATCCATGATATAGTCACATATTCACAGAAATAGTAAAGTCTAAATCCATACTGAGGAAGGAAAATATTTTTCCTAATTGCAGTACTAACTACACAGATTTCTGGCCAAAAAGAATACAGATTTATAGTACCACACTGACCAGGACTGGTCCATTTTATTTACTCTTCTTCTTTCAGACTGTACCTTAGACCTGAAGCAGAGGAAATTGTCTTCTTACCTTTATTTGCCTGGAGAAATTATATTCTTTTTTCAGGATTAAGCATAGGTGCTATGTTCTCCAGTGAGCTATTCCTAATTCTCAACATGAATTGAAATGCTCTCTTTTGTGTTCATATAGTATTCAATGAAGAACTCCAATTATGTATTTATCATACTAAAATTACCTTTACTTATAGAACTCTTATACAGTAGAATGAAAATTTCTTAGACTTCAGGGCTGTTTCTTAAAATGTATTTTTGTCTTAGCAGTAATGAAACCACTAGCTGTCACATAGAAGGCACTTACTATTGAATAGGAAAATGGCAGAGTCTACACAACCCCATTCCTGTATAAAAAGTGTGCTCCTAAATAGAGGATTTGGGTGAAAAATGAATTGATTCATGTCTAGTTTCCATTAGTTGAAAGCCCACTGTATGCTGGGCTGGGAAATAGGCAGTGTTAACGTTATCACTTTACATCCACATGTTGATTCCATTATAGAGCTATACAACAGATATAGAAACTGAGGCTTAAAGAAGTTAACAAAAAAATAAACATGTTATGGGTAACACTGTTAGTGAAGGATAGAAATGAGAACGAAGTGATCTGATAGTTTTTTTTTTTTTTTTTTTTTTTTTTTAACAAAGACCTCCATAGAACTCAGCTGCCCAAAGTTGGTGAAGTTGGTGAAACGCATTAATTTTTTAGCCAATAGGGTCAAATGAAATATTGTATGGAAAAGTGGTTAGCAAGTGACAATGTAGTTTTTAAAACTCCTGGTTGTCATAATATTTGTTGTTCTGTGAAGCTTTTGCGCTTACAGTATTATTATTATTATTATTATTATTAAAAGGGCTCACATAACCAATGTCCTGTTTCACAGGGAAGGCTAATCTTGGTTAGAAAGCTTATTTCTATTATACTTTCTGTCAGCATCAGAAAACGAAAGAAAAAGTGCTTCTATACTGATGTTTTCTATTTTGTATTATAATTACTATCTATTCCAGCAATTGCATTTTTGAAATAAATAATAGAAAAGAAGCAGGCTATGGTAAGCAAAGAAGCATATTGGTGATAACTTCATGTGAATAGTGACAGTCTTTTGAGTTGCCAGCATTACACAATAAAACGTGTTGGAACCAAAATGATAACTTGAGATTGGCTACATTGTATCACTAAATACCATTTCTCATCTACATCTTCTTGTACAGGCTGAGAAGTTAGTGTTTAGCAGAAGTGAAAGTGAACAATAACAGGAGCAAAATGTTGCATTAATATTTAATGTAGTACTTTTTGAGAGTATAAAGGGAATAAAACCATTCAAATGCAAATGTAGTCTGTAAGGATGTTTTTCATTTAAATGTTTTACTGAGAATACCTTTATGTTGCTGAAGTTTTCCTTGTGAGAAATAAGAACATGGTAAATAATTGTGAACTTAGCTTCTAATATTTTTATATGAGTCTGTGATGGTCTTCTCACCTTTTCTATAGTTCTCTAAAACAGTAGTTCCTAAACTTTGGAACTTCACACATCGGTAAATAAGGATATTTTCTTTTAAAACTACCATATAATGTTAACCATTATTTAATAAAAGTAATTTTAACCCAATAATTACAAAATAAATGATAGTCCTCTAATTGAACATAGTTGGTTTTATGAAATACCATGCAAACAGTTATTTTTTCTTCCTTCCTTCTCGTTCAAACACAGAAAATCTATGCTTGGCAGACAAAAATAATTCTCATTTTCATCTCAATTGAAAAAAATATACACAGATAGTTCTTGGATTTGAAGTGGTGTTTTGTTTGTTTGTTTGTTCTTGAGATGCAGTCTCACTCTCTCCAGGCTGGAGTGCAGTGGCATGATCTCTGCTCACTGTAACCTCTGCCTCCCAGGTTCAAGCGATTCACCTGCCTCAGCCTCCCAAGTAGCTGGGACTACAGGCTAGTGCCACCACACTCAGCTAATTTTTGTATTTTTAACAGAGACAGGGTTTCACCATGTTGGCCAGGATGGTCTCGATCTCTTGACCTCGTGATCCACCTGCCTCGGCCTCCCAAAGTGTTGGGACTACCAGCCTGAGCCACTGCCCCTAGCCCCAGTGTGCTTTTATAAACTAATTCACTTCTTATTTAACCTTATTCGATTTCAATGAAAAAGTCAGATACCTGAGAAAGTTCACTTTGCTTGGTGTTCACAGAATTTATTCTAGGCCTCAGTTTACTTGATTGCATATTTCAAAGAGTAGATTCATATTGAAATGCTAAATTTCAATAAGAAACAAATGTTCTATAAAAGAAATCGATCAAACATTTTATAACTTATGAAAATTGACTATTCTTCTAAGATATTTGGACCAGAGAGTGTTTCTTTAATGATAAAATCATTTTATCTTTTTCTTGTTATTTACAGAACAGAATGAAAAAGGCTGCCTAATTCCCTAAGCTATTATATCACAACATCCGAATTTATGCATATGTTCAAAATGGCTTCACAAGCTTGCAGAGAAGGACATTAATGTCAGTGGGGGATATGATTCACTACTTTAATATGCTCTGTTTATGGATTTCAAGACAAATAAAACATATATGATCTCCAGTAAGCAAGTGGGTAAATAACAGTTGAAATAAATTGGTTAAGAGAGAATTTCTCCCTAATCCCTATGATTCTGATAAACTCATTTCAGGAAACTATATTCATTCCAAGGAAAATAAAGAGTAAATAAGAAAGAATTTTAGAGCTGAACAAAAATAATTAAGGATTTTTGTGAGAGAAAAAAATAAATCACTTGGCTAAATAGCAACCAAATAAGGGTTTACATTAAGCAACTACGAATACTCATCAGGCACAAATACAAAAGAAACATTATTTGGCAGACTGCATGGAAACCTAAGTAAAAACAGCTAATATCAAATGATTTTCTTAAAGAAATCTTAAATTATTTCTCAGAGATTGAAGAAGGTGACTGCTTAACTCTGAATCCAGCATTTTTAAATTCCAAAACACTATGCTTTCTCATTATTCATATAACTCCAAAGAAAAAGACAGAACACTCGAGTAGTTCCTATCAAAAGTTTTACACTTCAGTGTTCATATATTTACCTACAGGTTGTGTGCAAGACAACTCTGGTAAGACTGTGTATTCAGAAACTCCTCAGGACAGCACCCATGCCTGCTGTCTTATTCAGGACCATGCAATGCTAATTAAGTATAGTCAGTAACAGGACTAAGCTCTCCAAGAATGGCTGGGATCCAGAAAGAAGACAGCTGAAGGAACTTGTCTGAAGGATCAGGTATTAGGAGGGTATCAAGACGGCAAGCCATAAAGAAAGGAAGGGGGGTGTATGTGTGTGTGTGCAGGGTATTCTCCATATTTGAGATGAGCAGCAGACAATGGCAGAAACAGTGTTAAATGAGCAAAGCACAGGATTGTGAGTTTTAGGTCGAAGCCAAAGAGCTGGCATCAGTGAAAACTGAGATTCCAATAAGGACACCCGATTTTTTCAGAGTATAAGAAAGACCCTGAAACTAGAGGAGCCGAGGCAGTTAATACGGAATCAAATCAGGGATTTGGGCACATGAATATAGACTGAAACTCCATTGATAGGGCTACAGGGAAGAAAACAGGGACTTAGTCATAGGAGAACAATGAAGACTCCAAAACTCAGGATACTAAAAGTACAACAAATGCCACAATGATAGTAAAAGACAAGACTGATTCATAAGCTTTTAAGATATTCGGAGTTTCATTACTTGAAAGCCTTCTCATAATCTGAACAGAGTCCAGATCTGTGGCAAAAATGAAGCAGAAAACAGGACTTAATTCGCCAGTCCTTAAAGATTCTAATCTTTTTTTTCTTTTTCTTTTCCTTTTTTTTATGAGTCGGAATCTCACTCTGTCATCCAGGCTGGAGTGCAGTCGTGCCATCTCTGCTCACTGCCATCTCCACTACCTGGGTTCAAGTGATTCTCCTGTTTCAGCCCCTGGAGTAGCTGGGGCTACAGGTGCCCACCACCACACCCAGCTAATCTGTATAGTTTCAGTGGAGATGGAGTTTCATGCTTGGCCAGGCTGGTCTCCAACCCCCGACCTCAGGGAAAGATTCTCATCTTTGTGACAGGATCCTCAAAGATCTGTAAATTTCCTCAGTTGTAGTAACAGCAGTCTTTCAGCTTTCAAGTTATCTCACAACTAAGTCAGCTAAGCATTGTACAATTCTTCCCAAGGATCTGCTGGAAGAAGAGAAGCTGGTCATAGGAAGTACTAGTAGTATGAGGATCGAAAGCACAGTATAGGTAGTATTGGTTTCTAAGTCTTCCATACTGGCATCCATTGACATACTGCCACAACTTGCCTAGCAAGTTACTGTTTATCTTGTAAGTTTAGTTACCTCAGAGGAAAATGTGAGAGTTCAAATCAATTTAACTCATTTTATTCCATTCACAATTATTTATTGGTAATTATCATGTGGCAGGCATTGTACTAGGGCTTAGAAATACAGACATGAATAAAATAATAGTTTTCAAAACCCAAACTAGTCTAGCAAAGAAATATACATAAACATCACATACATCTCGCAGTAAGTTTTTATGACTCCTTTATAAATGCAGCAATGGGACCATGAAAACACTAACAAACTCATTAACAAAGACAAAAGCACAGAATGTGAGTGATTAACTCTGAGGACCTTTTGTTCTTTTTTCTTTTTTGAGACAAGTCTCCCTGTGTCACCCAGGTGATGTGATCACAGCTCCCTGAAGCCTCAACCTCCTGGGCTGTTAGAGGGCTATTGAAAAAGGTCAGTGACTAACTCCCCACTGACATTAAAATTTGTTTGATCTCTTCAAAACACAAAATCAGGGTGTGTCATAATTGGGTTATTACCAGTTTTTTATGGGGCAGGCAGGAGTTTGAGAAAGAATAGGTTGAATTATTTTGTCAAGTTTTAAAAGTTTAGAACGGTTTACCAGGCCGGGAGTGGTGGCTCATGCCTGTAACGCCAGCACTTTGGGAGGCTGAGGCAGGCGGATCCCCTGAGATCAGGAGTTCGAGACCAGTCTGGCCAACATGGTGAAACCCCATCTCTGCTATAATACAAAAATTAGCAGGGGGTGGTGGCGGGTGCCTGTAATCGCAGCTAGTCCAGAAGCTGAAGGAGGAGAATTTCTTGAATCCAGGAGGTGGAGGTTGCAGTGAGCCCAGATCACGCCATTGCACTCCAGCCTGGGAAATGAGAGTGAAACTTCATTTCAAAAAAAAAAAAAAAAAACAGCCAGAAGAATGGTTTACCAGTATTTCCAGACTTGCCTTTTGTCTTATTCTCTTTTCCACCTGCTTTGGTGTCACAAGTCATAGTACCATTTTATCCAGAGCAAATGCACAAAGTGTCTTAGTCAATTTATGGTGTCTGATTATAACCCTCAGCTGTAGGATAAGTTTTAGGAACTGAAAGAGCCATTACATAGACAAAGACAATAAAGTAGGAGAGGGAATCCTAAAATCCCTCCATTCTTAAGCCAAAAACCAAACAAACAACAAACAAAAAAATCCAAAAACTGATTTGAAGACTGTCAGGCAAAAATGTTATTTTTCCTTTTTTTCATATGTTCAACTAAAAACTTCATATATAAGCGATTTAACTTTCTAATAATTTTTAAAATACAGATTTACAAACCTAACTAGAGCCAAGTACAGTATTTGATATATATCTTAATAAATATCCATTGAATAAAGTAATAGATGAGTTGGAGAAAGAATTACACTGTATAACACTACAAATTGAGATCAAAAGGATTATCTTAATATTCCTAACCTATCCTAATGGGATTACTTTTGACCTTGGAAAGGGAATCAAAGTGGTCTGTGAGTCTAGCATTTTTACAGCAAGAGATAACCTTATCTAATTCAGGGAGGTAGTAGAGCTGATTATGCTGATCAAACCATACAAATGAGGAGTGCTGAATTACAGTCTTTGACTTGCTGCTACATTGCTTTGTGACCTTGTGCAAATCATTTAATCCTGGTTTCTGCATTGGGAAATGTACATAGAATTTACAGGCAGGTTAAAAATTTGGGTAGCTTTAGACCACAAGTCTTTGTAATAATAATAATAATTATTATTATTATTAAGAACCTTTTATAAAAAAATTAATCATGACTAGTTATATTTATTCATCATCATTTTTAGTTGTAAATATGGACTTACTTTATAAATCTAATAGGAATGTAAAAGTCTTAACAGAATTGTTTTTACCATTTTTTAAATTTTCCTCCACAGAAACTTTAAGGTTTCTAACATGCCTAAATTGGTGCAGAGTAGTCTCATTTCAACTCAAAAATACTGACCTTTTTTGGGATTCTGATTGAACTCTGGAGTGAAAAAAACAAAATTAAGTTACACTGATTATAGATGGGCATTAAAAGGTTATTCGTAATTTCTGCAAAGGGACAGTTATAGGCAAAGCATGTGTTCAACTGAAGCTGCAGTGTCTGATTGGATGATCAGGCACAGCAATTCTAATCTCATCTTGCACTCTGCTGTTGATTGCTGTTCTTTGTGTTATGGCTACAAAAATCCCAGAATAGCAGTTACAGGATGAAGATGCCATCAGAGATTATAAAAATGAATTTGATTTTATATAGCATCTTTCATGTGCCTTGTGTTTTAAAAATGGAAAAGAAAACTCATGAAAGATATCCAAATGACAGAAACGGAAATGAACCTCACTATTTGCAGAACAGACATAATCCAGTCCAATGGCAATGGAAACTTTTCCCACAAGAAGAAGTGAAACACAGTCCACTCTAGAGGCATTTGCAGGCATTGAAGGACCTGTGTCTCTATAAATAGAGCTTTTGGCTACATTCTGAAACTGCTAATAAGAATACTGAGACCACTTCTGTTTTGTTTTCATGTGGGAAAAATTCCATAGAATTGTTTATAAAACATCCTATTACTGTCTTTCTTATCTTTAACTAGTAGATGAAAATAGTATCAAAGCTGGTGTTTCTAGTATTCACAACATGAGAACAAAAGAATATGGCAGGACTCAGTTTAATTCCAATGGCATTCTTAAGGAGTAAAATTTAATTGCTCACCATTATATTTATTAATAATAAATATTATTATATTTAATAATAATTATATTATTAGCCAATTAATATAAGCCAATTATATTAATATTTTGTAATGCCAAACCAAAACATATGTAATGCCTCAGCAAGCTAGAGAGGGGGTTGAAAAATTCCAATGTAACATAATTTCTCTTGTTCTTGTCTTATAATCAAGCATTTGTTATTAAACCTATCTCAGGAGGTATTTGGGGAAGAAAAACATGATTAGATGCAAAATGCCTTATGTTAAAAATGATGAGATAATAATAATATTCACTTATTCAGATGTATATTCTTTAGGAAAATCTTCCCTAACCACTGCCACCTCTCCTATGAGATCAGGACACCTGTTGTATGTTCTCATAATGCTATACTTCTCCTTCATGGTAGTTGAAATGATTACAATACTACCTATGATTAGAATCTGTCTTGCTACTAGACCATAACCTTCAGGTTTTGTTTGCCATCGTGTTGTCAGTAATTAGCACAAAGTATATTCAGTTAATATTTATTTAAATAAATAGATTATTTCAGAAAGAAGCAATCTTATCTCCTACAAACCACAACTATCATCTAACTCCTATTCCTAAATATACCAATTTCAAAAGGGCATTGTCTTTGTTATAGATTCCAGAGTTTAACCTTGTTAATTGGAACAAATAAAGCAAACAAAAGTATCTAAAGCTTTAAGAGACAGAATTTTCAGTCAGCTCACTTTCTTTTCCTGTAAAATCTTTATTGGCAATTTCTGCATACCCAACTCAGAAAGGTCAAGTGCTCCTAACCCAGCTGCTTCCTAAAGGCAGACACTCTGCTTTACTGAGAGACCATTTTCAGCTCATTTAAAACACTTCCGGACAGAAAGGGAAGAAGCAGTGTAACCAGGGGGATTCACCTACTAAAAGATGTCCCTACTAAAAGGTTTCCCTGTAAGTAACAACAATTTTAGGACAAAACTATGGTAATAATATTTTAAAGATGTAATTATATAGTGCTTTTCTACCTAGGGGTTCAAGACCTTATTACATTTGTCCTCTCAAGCAGCTTTCTAAAAATTACAAATGGCTCATCACACAAAAGCCAAGACAAAAAGCACAATATTAACATTCAGGGCCCATTTTCTTGGTTCAAGTAGATTATTCATTCTCCCATTAAACCTTCATCGTTCAAAAGATACTGACTGAAAAACCACAATTATACCTGTTTCTTAAATAAAAATAATCAGAATCTATAGCTCATTTATTCTAATAGTGATTTTATATCATTTTTATCATAGTCTCAGAATCCCGGCCAAAAAAGAAAAAAAGAGATACTCATAAAAATTATCTGGGGATTTAAGTGTATACATGTTTATATTTTTACTAATAGAAAAATTAGATTGAAATAGATAGGTAGGTAGATGTAGATATGATTAACAGATCTTTTAGAATTCGACTTTAAGGAAACTCCATGCCATAAGGCTTAGCGCAGGACAACAAGGACTTCATTTTTAATATAATCCTTTACAGTATGGCCACTGAGAAAAGATGATAGAGAAACTCAGGGGTGTTGTTTCAATTTTCGAATGAAAAACATTAAGACTTTAAACTTCTTTTGGATCATTCACAAAGAACGTTTTCAACACAGGTAGTACGACCCAGTCCATCTTATTTGATCTGAAATCCCCATCACTTTTTCAAAGTCAACAGTGTCCTTTGATTGTGTCACAAAAGAGATTTCAAGGAATCCCCTGTTCCTGCATCTTGGCCTTTTGTCCCATATCTTCCACTTCTAGAGACCCTAATTTTTTTTTTTCAATTTTATGACTTTATTTGATGTATTTGACGATCAGCGATTAGTTCTCATCCACACTGACTGTCTGTAGATTTTTGAAAGTGGTAACAGGTACATAGGTAACTAAAGTATAGAGCTTATTTGGTGAATCTTCATCCTCATTACGTTTTCTGGACAGAAGAACACGGATTCGGTATGGGACATTCCTTATTCCTTTGGCCCAGACAGCTTTGTTGAGCCTGGTATCAATGCGCACATCTGGAGTTCACATCTCCTTCATGGCAAATTTCCGAATCTCTTTGAGTGCCCGAGGGGCACGCTTCTTGAAGCCCACTCCATGGATGCGCTTGTGAATGTTGATGGTGTATTCTCGGGTCACCACCTCGTTGATGGCAGAACGGCCCTTTTTCTTCTCGCCACCCTTCTTTGCGGGAGCCATTCTGCCGAGTCCAAGTTGGAAAGGAAGCGAGACCCTAAATATTTTATTCAATTTTTTTTTCCAGAAAATTTTACTTTTCTGTTTGAAATAAGGAGAGAAAAGATATTGTTAAGGGCAGAATTAGAAATATTTTGACTTACTACTCTCCAGGTGGAAATATTCAGTTTATTTCAGTCCTCACAATAAAGCCCTGTGCTAATATTTAAAAATTAATATGCTGGCTCCTGAAGTCATTTTTTCCTCCACAAAATATATAACCATTCACAGTTATTTTATTACTCAAATCATCAATGCACAAAGCATCTTGTTCTTGCACAAATGAAGGAGCAAGAACATGTGGCCAAAATTGAGAAGTAGGCAAAGTTCATCTTTGTTTCCACAAGATGTCAATTCAGCTGTCTTTTTCTGTTCTTTGGAATTCCCATCAAATATTCCTAATTATTTCCTAGTGAGCTAACATTTTCTCTACCATTAATACAGAGAAGCATACAAAATATGCCATCTTCTTTTGATTAAAATGTAGTGAAATATATTCAAAATTTTAACATTGTGTGAGCAAAGCAAGGAGTTAATCAAAGATTAGAATAAATAGATGTTTCATTTAACATTGACGAAAAGAGCAATGACGTCTAAGTGACAGCTACTGTGTTATGAGCTTGATGTCCATAATAGTGAATACTTAACCATAACCATATGTGATAGGATGATTGTCTGTACTTTGCAGATGAGAAAACTGTAATTCAGTGAAGGTAACTCAATTGCCCAAGATTACGCTGCTAGCAAATGGTGGAGTATGGTATAGTTTGATGGGAACCTAGTGTTGTGATTTCAAAGCCTTTTAGTCACTGTGTTACACTAGATGACCCAGAGAAAGCAAGACTGCTTGTTGTCGGTTTAGCTGCTGCATTTTCAGTTAAAAAGAGATCTCTTCAGAGTATAAAGAACTATATTAGTACTAAAGAACTAAAGTCCAAAACCAGAGAATAAATCCCCAGAGAGAGTATTTCTTGAAATGGGCTTGTTCTCCTAGGTCCAGACTATTTACATTTTTAGGAAACCAACTGAATTCCAGCCAAGATTACGGAACTACTTTTTATGATAATGGAAAATCTAGGATAATGAGAGAAGCCTAAAAAAGATTGGAGATAGACATATACCCTTTAATTTTTAAAAAGTGGTGAATTTTTTTTTTTTTTTTTTACAACCTATAGCCTAGTGAACTGGACTTTGATCATAGGCAAGATTCTCAAACACTAATAAAAACACGGTTTGTGAACAGCAAGGAGAGAAGAATCAGTAACTACCAGGATATAGCAGGGGTCAAATTCATATCAAATTCCCCTCTCTTCTGTTTTAAAACACATAAATTGTTAGGCCTAGAATATGGCGGGGGAAGTTATATTTGGAACTCAGCTAGATACTTGATAAAATATGTAATGTCTTTTCAGCCAAGATGGAGTGATAGAGGTTGTTTTGAGGGAAAAAATCATTAGATAAGTACCTCAGTGAGATAATAATTGTATGTCATTTGAAATAGAGTCCTGTGGCTTGTCAGTCATATGGCTCTCACTGGGCATTGCTGTAATAAAAATCATCTGGGTTTTCATTGAAGCAACTTATGATTTGTATATACATAACATTTATAGGTAATGCTGAGACAGTCAGAAAATTAGTTGAAGAAAACATTTTTTTCAGACTGAACTAATTAAAGGATTTCAATAAAATGAGAATAAAAAGAATAAAATTAAGGCCAGTCCACAATGTATACGTATTTCAAAACAACAAATATATACATTTTGTCAAATAAAAATCTATTAAAAAGAATAAAGTTAGGTCCGAAAATAGAACTCTACAAACATAAGACTGTAGAAGTGTGGCTTAGTAGTAGGACATGTGGGAAAAAGAGCAACTCAAGGATCTTTGTTTATATTAAGCACATCATAAATAAAGAATAAGGTGGGAGGAATACAAAAATTGATAAAATAATTAAAAGAAGCATTAAAGGTAGTCAGATAACTAGAATGATCCAAATGAGAATTTTACTATTTTCTATGTAATTTCAGATTCACCTGGAATATTTGGTTTAATTCAGGGCATTATGCTTTAAGTAGCATTTACATAAATTGTTAAGTCTTAGGAAGAGGCAAAGTAGAATGATAGGAGCCAAATAAAATTATGAAAAATAAAATGATTGCTTAGTTGGGAATAAAGATGATTCACATAGGAATATACAAGCTATCTTTGTATGCTGATGAGATGTCAAGTAGAAGAATTAATGCAGAATTAGGAAGCTACGTAGACAAAGATTTGTAGTTAATATAGGCTGGAAAGAAAAATGTTGGAGTTTATTAAACTCGTGTGCATCTGACTCTGTGCTTTCCACTCTGCAGTTGTACCTCACTCTGATCATCAGAACTCTCAAAGGAAGGAACAAGCTTGGAATTAGCATGACCTCCATCAGAAGGAGTGCTTAGGCCTAGGTCTACAACCTAGAAGACCACTCTATGGTGCTTAAATATGGAGAACTTAAGTATAAGGATGGGTTAGGAATACCTAAGCATTTTTCAACTGGAGTGCTACCAGATTTGTGCAAGAAGTCTTCATTGTACAGGACTTTGTTACACATTGCAGCATATTTAGCAGGCTTAGCTCCTGGGGCATTAAATGCTAGTAGTATCCTCCAGTCATTGTGCTTGAGCAAAACTGACAATAGTTATTTCCAAGTGTGCCCTGCTTGAGCAGTTCTCTTATGCTGAAGAACCACTATACTACTAATATTGAAAGATCTTTTCGATTCCAAATTTGATTGTAATCAGATCATCTATGGAGATGTTAAATTTGTACGTTGCTATGAATGCTTCAGACTACCAGGACTTTGTGTGTCTGAGTTTTGTCCTTTCTATTCCTCCCTTCCTTCAGATATTTACTGAGTAGCTGTTACGTGAAGTCACTGTCCTTGATACTGTAGACACAAGAGTGAACAAAAAAAAAAATGGAGAAAATAAAAGCTGTCTAATGGAATATGCATTCTAGTTGCTTGTGAGATAGTACCTCTCCCCACATTCCTATGCCACCAATGCTGAAAACTTTGCTTTGAAAGGTTAAACCTACCAAAATATTAATCTGGCTTCCTGGAAGGGAAGAGTTGAAGATGGTGCAGGTTGTTTGGTTTGAGAGAGTATGACTGGATCCCAGGACACTGAAAGTCACGGGCAGCTTTTCTAGAATGACACAGATTGAGGTATGCTTCAATTATGAATTAGTGAAAAGAATGGCAGGCATAGAAATGAGTGTATGGAGACTCTAAACTAATTTCTGGGGATCTGGAGCTGTAGGGCTCCCTTGAGTTTAGTACAGACGTAGCTAGTACTGTCCGGGAGATACCTGTTTTCAAATGGAACATGCAAGTATCAACCAAGTGAGAGAATCTAAAGCAGTTGCCTAATAACAGAAGACTGGAAGACCTGCTCACTTTCTTCAACCACATAAGCTTTCAGTTTATTTCCCCAAGAATTTGAGGAGAGACCTGTCAAATGATATTGTGCTACCCCCTAAAGGGAAGGAATAAAAATTAAGCCAAATTTTGTTTAGATTTTTTTGAATGATGCTATCGTGTCAGATCATCTGAATGATACTATCGTTTTTTTTAAAAAAAAGTATTATACTTTAAGTTCTAGGGTACATGTGCACAACGTGTAGGTTTGTTACATATGCCATGTTGGTGTGCTGCACCCCTTAACTCGTCATTTACATTAGGTATATCTCCTAATGCTATCCCTATCCACTTCCCCTACCCCACGATAGGCCCCGGGGTGTGATGTTCCACTTCCTGTGTCCAAGTGTTCTCACTATTCAATTCAGTGTTCTTATTGTTCAATTCCCACCTATGAGTGAGAACATGCGGTGTTTGGTTTTCTGTTCTTGCGATAGAGTTTGCTGAGAATGATGGTTTTCAGCTGAAGAACATTGATGCAAAAATCCTTAATAAAATACTGGCAAACCGAATCCAGAAGCACATCAGAAAGCTTATCCATCATCCACCAAAAAGGCTTCATCCCTGGGATGCAAGGCTGGTTTAACATACACAAATCAATAAATGTAATTCAGCACATAAACAGAACCAAAGACAAAAACCACATGATTATCTCAATAGATGCAGAAAAGGCCTTTGACAAAATTCAACAGCCCTTCATGCTAAAAACTCTCAATAAATTCGGTATTGATGGAACGTACCTCAAAATAATAAGGGCTATTTATGACAAACCCACAGCCAATATCATACTGAATGGGCAAAAACTGGAAAAATTCCCTTTGAAAACTGGCACAAGACAGGGATGCCCTCTCTCACCACTCCTATTCAACATAGTGTTGGAAGTTCTGGCTAGGGCAATTAGGCAAGAGAAAGAAATCAAGGGTATTCAGTTAGGAAAAGAAGAAGTCAAATTGTCCCTCTTTGCAGATGACATGATTGTATATTTAGAAAACCCCATTGTCTCAGCCCAAAATCTCCTTAAGCTGATAAGCAACTTCAGCAGAGTCTCAGGATACAAAATCAATGTGCAACAATCACAAGCATTCTTATACACCAGTAACAGACAAACAGAGAGCCAAATCATGAGTGAACTCCCATTCACAATTGCTTCAAAGAGAATAAAATACCTAGGAATTCAACTGACAAGGGATGTGAAGGACCTCTTTAAGGAGAACTACAAACTACTACTCAATGAAATAAAAGGGGACACAAACAAATGGAAGAACATACCATGCTCATGGATAGGAAGAATCAATAACGTGAAAATGGTCATACTGCCCAAGGTAATTTATAGATTCAATGCCATCCCCATTAAGCTACCAATGACTTTCTTCACATAATTGGAAAAAACTACTTTAAAGTTCATATAGAACCAAAAAAAAGAGCCCACATTGCAAAGGTAATCCTAAGTCAAAAGAACAAAGCTGGAGGCATCATGCTACCTGACTTCAAACTATACTACAAGGCTACAGTAACCAAAACAGCATGGTGCTGGTACCAAAACAGAGATATAGACCAATGGAACAGAACAGAGTCCTCAGAAATAATACCACACATCAACAACCATCTGATCTTTGACTAACCTGACAAAAACAAGAAATAGGGAAAGGATTCCCTATTTAGTAAGTGATGCTAGGAAAACTGGCTAGCCAGAAGCAGAAAGCTGAAATTGGATCCCTTCCTTACACCTTATATGAAAATCAATTCAAGATGGATTAGAGACTTAATTGGGATTAGACCTAATACCATAAAAACCCTAGAAGAAAACCTAGGCAATACCATTCAGGAAATAGGCATGGGCAAAGACTTCATGTCTAAAACACCAAAAGCAATGGCAACAAAAACCATAATTAACAAATGGGATCTCATTAAACTAAAGAGCTTCTACACAGCAAAAGAAACTACCATCAGAGTGAACAGGCAACCTGCAGAATGGGAGAAAATTTTTGCAATCTACTCATCTGACAAAGGGCTAATATCTAGAATCTACAAAGAACTCAAATTTACAAGCAAAAAACAAACAACCCCATCAAAAAGTGGGCAAAGGATATGAACAGACATTTCTCAAAAGAAGACATTTATGCAGCCAACAGACACGTGAAAAAATGCTCATCATCACTGGCCATCAGAGAAATGGAAATCAAAACCACAATGAGATACCATCTCACACCAGTTAGAATGGCAATCATTAAAAAGTCAGGAAACAACAGGTGCTGGAGAGGATGTGGAGAAATAGGAACACTTTTACACTGCTGGTGGGACTGTAAACTAGTTCAACCATTGTGGAAGACAGTGTGGTGATTCCTCAGGGATCTAGAACTAGAAATACCATTTGAACCAGCCATCCCTTTACTGGGTATATACCCAAAGGGTATTGACTATCATTTTAACAGCTAACTTTAAGTATGTTTTGCTTCTTATTATGTGAATTTTATGTTTAAGGTAGAACAATTTGAAGAGATATGTGGTAAATAAAAGAATATTATCTTTGCCTTTAAATCTTGTAATTATTCAAAATGAACCTAAACAGTTAACTTTTTAAAATCAATTTGGGTGCCTGGGGTGGAGCTGATGAGGGCATTGAAAGAGTGAATGACTTGCAAAATGCCTCTATTTTCTCACAGAAAGTATGTATTTGTGGGGGAGGTGAGTGAAGATTGATTCTTTATAATGTTATCTTCCTTAAAGATTATAAATAAAAATGCAAATATCTATGTATTTAAGATAGTTCCTATGTCAGTAAGAAAAACTATATATATGTAGTTTTTTATATATATATACAGAAATAGTCACAACAGAAATTCTGACTTAAATAATTACTATGATTAAACACTAAATTTAGCTCTGCATTCTCTGAAAGTGAAGGTAGGAAGACGAACCGTAGACGCCAGTTCAACAAAGAAATTTTTTTGTTCTTCCTTGGCATTATGTAAGTGTTGAGTGAGTAATTGTGTCAACAAGAGAGGGATATATATATGTATATAAATTGGTAAATGATAAATATATATATTTGATGCATACTATATATATTTGATATATATATCAAATATAAGTTTAATATATGGACAAATCTTATATGGAGCTTCCTAATTCAATCTTTAATCAAATTATCCTACATAAAATGATAGATAGTATAATGTTTAGATGTTATTTTTATGTGGTATCTTTCTCTTAAAAATCCTATATTGATTCTCTGTTATTGATTTAATCTTCTCAGATAAGAACTTGAAAATTTTACCTGTACTGGATTGCCAAATCTAGCCATATGCATCTTTTTTACTCTTCAACCTGATCTCTATGCTTCAGTGGATATGTCTGAATTTTTAAAATTATATTAAATAATACTCAATATTTAATATCACCATTAAATATCTTATAAATAGCTAATAGTCAATTATTTTTTCTTTTATCTCTAAAAATAGATTTATATTTGTTTCTTCCTCTGCCATGTTTATTTTCAAATTTTCACATACTTCTTTTAAATCTATTATTCCTCCTTCAGAACTAGGTTCAAAACTGCCTCTTCATGTAAGCTTTCTTGATGTGCCACACATCATTTACCTTTATAACATTTTAGCTCTTGTGTACTTGTTCTCATTATGATTTTGCATGTTTGATAAAAAGTAAGTTTCTAAAAATGAAAGTCATATATGACATCTCTTTTGAACCTTATTTCCCATTCCCCCTCTTTCCTGAAGACATCCAATAAATGTCTGTTGATTAAAATTTATATCAAGCAACTTTAACATGCACTAGAATAGTAGAACCCACATTTTTACTTCATGAGATTCTCCATTAGGAATGCTAAACTTGCTTCCCCATATAATTAAATACTTTGCTTTTCAAAGAGGCAGAGAAATAATTGCAGGTAAGTAGAAAAAAAGTTACTAACACTAAGACAAAATTAGTTTCAGAGTAGTCCTCTATCCAGTCAGGCAACAATATGCCTTGGCATGAAGGTTTAAAAAAAGCGTATGAACTAAGTGTATTGAACGATAATCCATAAACTAAATTTCTAAAGTTATCACTTTTTAAGTTAATTTTATTTCTATAATTTATTCAATACTTAATAGTTATTAAATTATAACTTGTATTCAAGTGTATTTTGTCACTCTAATGATTTGCAACCCTGATCTCAAGTGTATCATTTTTAAGACATAAGAAATACATAATACTTTTGGTATGCACTTTGTTTATTTGTAAAGGATTGGGTATCAACCTAATTCCTTGTTTAATGTTATTGGGACAGAAGAGAATTACAGTGCTTGATATCAAGAGTGCATAATTTTTTTGAGAAGCAAGATTTTCATAAAGTCATTTCATAGAAAACAAAAAGAACATATTGATAAATATGATATAAGGGAAGTTTTAGCGAAGTTTAAGATGTGTGATATAAAGCCATTGCAAAGGGAGTTAGCTACAATTATAGATAGAAGTGAGGTGTCGTAACAATGACAACACTGTACATAAGGCTCTGTTTTGTTAAGTGTTGAAAAAGCAGATGAAAGTGGGTATGTTAGAAGTAGGATAATTCCACGAGCAAAGTACAAGGATCTGAGTGATTGTGGTTATCTGGGAAAGAGCAAGGAGTCTGGACTAGCTGCTGGAGTAGTGGTTTACCAAGGTAGGTCAGACCACAGGGTCTGTATATGAGGTAGGGAATCACTGCTGTGGTTCATGAGCTTCACAGGGTACAACATGATGTAAATGAAAATGTTAAACATGCCCATTCCCTGTGGAATCAACAGATACTTTACACAGATATTTACAAAAACTGCCATCAAAGCTTTAGCTGGATATGTATGTAGCAAAAGGAGCAGCCATAAAGACACACATGGTTCAGAGTCAAATATTTTTCTTTTTCCCAAGAGATCTGAAGGGGGAAGGGAAGTTAAGGCGAGAGTGATCATGGGAAAGTAACTGTTCTTGCTATAATGATGTAAAATACTAATGTAAATTGTTTAAGAGATAGCTTTAAACATAATGGAACAATTAAGATAAGGTTTCTGTTTCTTATTGAAAGTTTCCATGCTGTGTTTAAGAATTGGGTTTTTCCCTAGTGAGGTATGTGTTTATGCGTATGCATGTATTTGTGGGTGTGCAAATAGAGATGAAAAATGGAGAGTAATTTTGGAAACTGAGCTATGTACTAAGAAAGATGATGAAAGTTATTTCTCTCAGTGTCATGCTGGAGCCGACTCCTATTAGCTGGCCAAAAAGCCCATTGCACACATCTTTTCCCAATTCTGTGTTTAGTGATAGCATGTCAGTAGAATAAAATTGGTCATGGTGAGAGTACTTACACCAACCCTTACAAATCTGGGTTTATTTGGAAACCTATTTGTTAAACATTTACTATTATAACACTGTTTAATGGCCACTTTTCACTTGGACTGGGCTGAGAAAGGTCATATTTAGTAGATAAATGTAAAACCATTCACTTGAATATTGTAATACTGTCATTTTCCTTAACATTCTGTAATATCTAACACCACTGCACAATTGAGAGGCTGTTCTGTGGCTAGAAATGGGGAAAAGAGCAATGAAGGGACATGAAGCTCTTGGTAACCAATAGTAAGAGACTAAAGGAAACTGTTCATGTATCATATTCATTCTGGTGTATTATCTGGATGTTTCAATGCTGGCATAACTAAATAAACCCTAAGGCAAGCTGCAGAGAGTCCTTTACTCCTATGCCTCTTCTCCTGCCAGCTGTCAGTGTCTGCTGTTTCAGGGTACAGAAAGAAAAAGACACATATGAAAAAGAAATATAACATTTTTCTGCTCCTTGGAGTTCTTGGTCATGAAAACCAATACAGTCATTATTGCTCCACCGTGCATTTCTGGCTCTTCACCACAGCATTTCGTGTTGGGATTGTATTTACCTGTCCCCATGTGATTAGGGGTAAGTAAAGCACCCCTCATGTGACTACTTCTGGCCAATGAGTTGTGAACATAACGGCATGTTTTATTTCTATATTCGTGCATGTAATTTTTAGGATGAGACTCTCCAGAGATTCCTTCTCATCTGACAATGTTCAAGATGGTGGATGCTGTATTTCCCTGGATCCCTGAGGTGCTATGATGTGTGGGTCCCTCTGCTGGGCTGCAGTGGACACGAATATGAGTAAGAAGTGAAACATAATGTTACTAATATTTCATGATACTTTATTACTGCCCCATAATCTATCACATTTAGACTGATGTTATTATCTGGATGTTTACTGCATATAAGATACCTAGTTCAAATACTGCACTCTAGTCCTGGTTAAGGGAAAAATGCTCAGTCCATGACAAAAAAAAAAAAAAAAAAAAGATTAGCAAAGATAACCTTGTGATAAATATAATTATGTCTCCTGCTTCCTAATGTATGAAACTTTAAATTTTTCGTTCATAGAAACTTGATATTCTATTGTGAAAAATCTCTCTAGTACTTATAAAATTTAAAAAGTTCCAATATTTTGTACAGATAAAATGTAATAGATCATTTGACCATAGAAAGTTAAATATACAGAAATAGCTTTAAGATAAATAACTGAAACAAATAGAGTATCACTGCCCCCTCCCCTTCCTCCTCCCTCTCACCAATCTACCCCTCACCAAGTAAAACTATAGAATGTAATTTTGGTTTCAATTTCACTACTCATGCTCTGTCCATTCCATTTCATATAGGTAAATATGAAATAATACAAAATAAGTGGAAATTTGTGGGGAAATTAACAACTACGCTCAAAAGAAAAAAATGAAGAGATATCATTATTCACTATAATGAATGTAAAATCATAATATATTTATTAATTGTATGAGAACATTTATTTCCTGGGTTGCTTTGGTAATAAATTATTACAGGCACCGAATTGGAAGTAACTTGATAAAATTCTAGACTTTAAGAAATATATAACCTCAGCAGTTAACTGATAATTTTAATTATATATAAAAATATTTGGACTTGGCAAATTTTCTAAAGGTCAGAATATTCAGTTTTGTGCACTGCACTGGAGACACAAAGAAACAAGACTGATCTGATTGCATTTAACAGATATAGGGGCATAGAAGTTTATGCAAGCATAATGCATTTTTTTTAAAGTGAATTCCTTTTCAAGAGCTTTATAAAAATATAAACCTGTTCAGTTGTCTTTAAATTATGCAGTTTATAGCTGATATCTGAGATAGCACATAAAAAGTTGTTTCATCAGCCTCAAATATCATAGTGTAAAAATCACAGGTTAATACGGGTTACTAACAGATCCTTTAGAGTAAGAAAGGCATACAGAATATATATACAAAGGAAAAGGAATTTAAGGACTCATAGCTATGACTCTCACAACTGAGAAAAATTTAATGAAAAGAGGTAAGTCTTATAATAACACCTCTTGTTTCTGTTAGGCAACTGACTTCAGGGAGTTCCCAGAATTTGACAGAATTTTTAGTCAAAAAATCTATGAGTGATATAAATGGCATTTACTTTGTCTTGTAAAAAAAATCAATGTATTTGGTAAAACTACATATGTTACATGTGTATGTATAAATAAAAGAATATTGTGGTTAAAAAAAGAGCAAATGTATATAGTATAAGAAATATAAGCTTTCCTTCAATTACACAGTCCCACAGCTACTAAGGCAGTAATTTCTGTTAGCAGTTTGGTATGGAACTTTTCCTACTATTATTGTGCCTTTAAAAACACATATGAAGACATATGCTTTTTGTTTTTATACGTGTTTAGTACATATTTTATACATTTTAAACAAACTACATATTTTACATATTTTCTGCAACATATTTTAACCTATTTTGAAATAACTGTAGAGTCTGGAAGTTGCAAACAACTTGCTTTTAAACTTAATGTGATTGGACATTTTTTCATAAAAAATATGTAAGATTCCATCATATCCTTGTAACAGCTGAAGACTGGTTAGTATTCATAAAATGAAGTCATAGTATGACTTGGCTGCAATTTATTCAAACTATTCCTTTTTGGTGCTTAGATTGTTTTCAATTTGTCACATAAGAAAGATCTGAGAAACAGCATTTCAGGTAGAACGAACCATAAATGCAACACATTTGAGTATCTTGAGCTGGGGAAGTGTGCAGAGCCCTCTAGGAACTGACAGAAGGCCAATGGGGCTGCAGAATAAAATGTGATGAACAGAGGGGTGTAAGAGGAGGTGGAGACAGAACACTGAAGGCCTTGGAGGTGGTGGGAACCCATTTAGGCATTATTCTAAGGGCAATGAGGGCCCATAAACAAGTCTTAAGCACATGATGAACGCAATCTCCTACAAATTTGTTAAAACATAGATACGGTTCAAGTATGGAGAGTGGACCTGGGGACAGGCAAAAGTTGAAAAAGGAAAAGGAATTAAGCTCTTCTTATTGTCTAAGCAATAGAAAAAGGCTTGGACTCACGTGGTCAAGTGGTGCCAAGAAAGACATGAATAGATTGCACATTTATTTTTTGAAGGCATAGCTGGCATAGGTAGATGAAATATGAAGGGCTAGGGAAAGAGGTCGAGAATTAATCTTAAACTTCTAACCTTCATAATGGATGGTGATGGTGCCATTTATTTGAAATATAGAAACATTGGGAATTATTAGATTGTGTAGAGTGTGAATGGAATGGATGGGTTTTGTTTTTAACATGCAAATTTGGAAATTCATCTGAAACATTCAAATAGGAAAGTTAGACATATAAATATAGAGCTCAGAAAAAAAGTCTGAGTGAGAAATATAAATCTGTGAGTCACCATAATATGAGACTTTGGAAGTCACAGAAATGAATGAGATCACTAGGCAGAGGTAGAGCAAGAAAAGAAAAGGCAGCCCAGGACTGAGCTTAGAAGAACTTTAACATGAATAGTTATGAAGATAAGAATATAGCAAAGGAAAATGCAAATAAATAAAGTGGTAATAAGTAAAGAAGAGCATGCTGTTCCTGAAGCAGAGACGAAAGTGTTTCAAGGATAAAATGGTCATCTGAGTCATTGTTGAAAACCCAGTAAGGGAATGTCAGAAAAACATCCATCATATTTGTCCACAAGTAGGCAATTGATTAACAAAGATTTTAGTTGAGATATGGTTTGGAAGTCAATTTTGAAGTAGGTCGACATAAATTGGGAAACAAAGGAGTAGAAACTGTGTGTGTGTAGTATGTATACTTTATGTGTGTTTAAAATTATATATATACACACAAATATATAGTATAATTACATATAATTATATATACTTTATATATAATTATATAGTGTATATAATTTATCCAATCCCATTTCTAGATTTTTTCTTAAATTATATATGCACAATATATTATTCAATATATTATATATAGTATATCTACAATATATAATAAAATGTTATAAATACATTACATATTATGTTATATATAATATACTATAGTATTATATATTATACATACTATATATTAGTTATATATGTATATATTATATATTATGCATACACATACTATATACTATAAATGCATATTATATTAATACATATTTATGTATTATTTGTATTTATAAATATTAATATGTAAATATAAGTAGTATAATATAAATACATATACTATATAATATACACTATAGAATATGGTATATAGTGTAATATACTATATCATGTATAGTATATTATATAGTATATAATTAATCCCATTTCTAGATTTGCTTTAAAATTATACATATACACAATATGCTAGATATTATATATTTATGCTATATATTATATATAGTGAGTGAGAAATATAAATCTGTGAGTCACCATAATATAAACGAGACTTTGGAAGTCATAGAAATGAATGAGATCACTTGGCAGAGGTAGAGTAAGAAAAGAAAAGGCAGCTCAGGACTGAGCTTAGAAGAACTTTATATAATATAGAAGAACTATATATAATATATAGTATAAATATATAAACATATAAATTTATATATTTTTCCAATTATTTATATAATATATAATTATACATATACATTATACATTTATATATTATATAGTATATATTATATAAATTATGTTAGCTATATAAATTATTAGAAAGGAGAATTAGTAGAAAGGAAAAGATATACATCATTTTAAGACACTTGCATAACATACACTCCATTATATATATACACACACACCATATATATATATATGGTGTGTGTGTATATATATATAATTTTAAAGAAAATCTAGAAATGGGATTAGATTGTACCTGGCAGGGTGGAAAAGGCATAGGAGGATGTTTTTTAAACCAGGAAATGTATTACAGCATGAGTTTATGATGATAGGAATGATACAGTGAGGAGGGGTAGAGATTGATGTTGGAGGAAAGAATGAGGCTATCTGGGGAAGTAAAGTCTTTTAGTAGGTAAGAAGGAATTATATTAAACAGGATGCCCATATATTCTACTTTCCCTTGAATAGTCTCCGTTTCCACATACTGAATTGTTATTATTAATAACCTCTCCCCTACTCTCACATATACCTGGAGAGATCAGTTTCTCTAGTATAGAAGAGGGAAAAGGGAGAAAATGGGTGCAGAAGCAGGTAAGAACATGGTTTTCATGGTGGGAAGATGAGAATGTCTCAATCATAAGACATATAACAAAAGCTGAAATTAAAATTCAACAACTAAGACCTTCTCTTCACAACATCCCACCCTATGGAATCCCACAGACTCTATGGGTTCGGTTTGAAAACCAGTGTAAGCATGGAAAACATAGTCTACTAAATTCAATGGTTATGGTGATCAGAGGAAAATGATCATCGTCTGTATTCTCTCGCCGTGATGAAGCTTCAGCACAGAGTGGCAGGAAAAGCCAAATGCTTCTAGGAAAATAAGTACCCCAAGGATTCTGTTGTATTGTAGTCTCCCAGGAGTGAAGTGCTGATCAAATCTCTACCCCGGAGTATGAATAAGTTTTACCAGCATATGAATTCACAGTAGTTCTTACTATTAAGTCATCATATGTCCTTGAATCTACCATTAGGACATATATTTAAACCCATTTGAGCTCTTTTAATATGTCTCTATTGAGGTATAGACAGCATAGAAGGTACTTGTATTTATTTCACCCTCTTGGCAAGAATTCCTTGCATATGTTATAGAAATACAATTTTCTTAATAGATGCTGCTTTAATTTTTGTAATATGAAGTGACACAGTACACTGAGTAAAGCCTTTTTCAGCTCATTACAAATAATGCGATTTTTGAGATATACTATTGGGCCACTCCATAGGAAATGCTATCTACAAAACATTCTCTCAACACTTGAAATATAATCCAAAAGATCTCCAAATTGCAATGTTGAATATGGGGTACAACTCTTTGTTATAAACAGCATTGTCTTTTTTAGGCTGTTACTTCCATCTGTGAAAAGCAAATCTCTAAAACGTAACTAGGGACTTAGAAAAGTAGAATTTCAAAATTGCCAAAAGTCTCCTGGTTGCCTTAAGGTGGAAAGGAAAAGGAAGATATAACAAATTATGACACCGGATAACATATGTTCCAGTTGTCTATTGCTGTGTAACAAAACCACCACAGAACATAGTGAATTAAAGTGATAATACACTATTATCTCTCATTGTTCTGAGGGTTGACTCAGGTGGTTCTCACTTTTGGTTTCTGATGCAGTAGCTGCCAGATAGCAGCCAGGTCTGGAGCTGACTGAGAGCTTAACTGAGCAGCCAGTCCGGGATAGCTAATTCACCTAGTGTACCAGTTATCAATGTATTGACTAAGCTCCATATTCTCCCTTTTTGCCTGCTTTGTGAAATGCATTTAGGTTTTTTAAGTGTTTTTCCTGTTTGCCAGATGCCATTGGAGTTTGGTCAACAGAAGTCTTTGGAGAGCTATTACAAGAGAAAAGGGTTTTGCTTTCTAGTTCCAGTGTTGCTCACTCAGTAGTTTTCTACATTATTGCAGCTTCTCCAGCACCTGATTCCTGCAGTGCATGCTGATCTGCAGTACCCAGCGGCAGCAGCTTGCCCAGCACACTTCTTGGGGAACTTTGTAGTCGAGCACCTCCGATGAGACATCTCCTTGTGAACAGCTTTCCCTGAATCCCTAGTATCAGATTTCTGACAATTTACATAAATTTTCTGTCATTCAGTAGCTATGCTTTATTGAACAAGGATTGGATCTCAGCCCAGACCAGCTTCAGGGGGCAGGAGGTCTTGCGGGGCGGGGGTGGGGGAGGGCGGTTCTTGAGGGGGTGGTGGAAGCGGAGCGCCAGCTCTAGTTTTGATACTCTATCTCAATACCAGTTGTAATGATTGTTCTAGATGATACTATATAATATGTGCTATCGTATTTTATATTGTATTTGCTATTCCTATATCTTTATATTGTTTCATACTAGCCAATTCCTTACTATTTCAATCCTGTGAAACTTTCCAGGTTCAAATAATTGAAGGGTTTCTCTTTCCTGATTGAACTCATCCTGATACACATGTCCAGAAATTGATGCTGGCTTTCACCAGGGGGCTAAACTAGGGCCAAAAGGAGAACCAGTACATGGTCTATCCATGTGGTTGGAGCTTTCCATGGCATGGCGGCTGGGCTCTAAGGGAGCCAGGTGGGATACTCAAGGCTTCTTATGACCTAGTTTGAGAAATCCAAGAACATCACTTCAGTATCCAGTTGGTCCAATAAATCACTCAGGGTACACAGTTTCAAAAGGAGAGAGGTAGCAAAGAATTTGACATCAGATTAATTGCAGCTACCATAACATACAAGATTATGTATGGTAGATATTTGTATATAAAGACATCAATTTAATAAAATTGTTCATTCATCATTCTTCTTTCATTCATTTCTCCCCTGATTTATTCTTTCAATAAACATTACCAAGTATCTTCTCTGTGCCACATCTGTGGAAATTCTCCCTGAAATATGAAAGTGTTACAAGACCCAGTTTACTTCCAGTGAGCTCTCTACATTGTTGGGAAGTAAAATTCCTGCATATTTAGAGATAAATACAAAGTGTACCCCAAAGAGTTAAATTGAACATAATAAATTGCCAGAATGCATAATATTGCAGTGAAGCCAAGAGCAAATCCCAGAGGTCCTGATTTGCAGCCCAGTCTTTGATTTACTGAAAACAAACAAAATACAGTATCTAATTGAAAATAAAAGGTCTGGTTGTAGAAATAGTTTAGAATAGGCATCCATCATTTTGCATGTCACAACTATGTCAAGAAGTCCCAAGAGAAATTATTTCTGTGAAAACATTGATTTTCTTTTCTTTGTTAAAAATTGTGTTACTATCTCCATCAAAAACTAAGAAAAATGTGATTAGAAGTTTCTCTTGTATATAACTGGCATCCCAACCATGTCCATTTTAATAACTTTATCATCTTCAACTCAAGACCCTGAAGAAACTAAGATTACTACAGTGGTTGTCAGCAGTTTTGGAAATGCAGGAGAAACAAACTGCGTTGCATACCTAAAGACAGAATGCCAGGCAACAAGAAGTATATTTTTAGTAACAAAACTAGAACTGAAACTGACAAAAAAGGCTATTTTGCTTTGCAAAAGCAATTATTTTCTTTATATCTGTTCTAGAGCGTAATTAAATTCTTAGCAGCATTAGAGTTCTCACATCATTGATAAAAAGACTTGGGAAAAATCCTATCACGTGATCTACTTCTAAGTGAGCAGATGAAAGTAAACTGTAAAATGAGAGTCTCACCTGATACTCCTGCTAGAAATGAGACTTCTCTGAATGAAGATCAGGAAATCATCTTCTAAGGAAGCAACCTGAATTCCACTCAGGGAATTTGCTCAAGGAAACTGTTGTAAGGAAGGTGAATTAGCATTTAAAGAAGCCCTTTTGAGTCAGAGTGCAGAATGTCACTAAGGAATTATTAAATTCTTCTGCTGTGAACCTTGATTATGAAGAAAAGAGTTTTCTGATAAAATAGGGTAACATATTGAGCTCCCCCAACGCATCCCGAAACATTGGCTAACATCACATCGCTATAAATGTCAGTGTTCTTTCCTTCTCTCTCTTTTCATCTCTAAGCACTCTCTACCTCTTGAATGTCTTAAAATATCAAATTCATTTTGAATCATTACAATACTCATTTATTATGTATTTCCCTTTATCATTAAGGATGGCACTATTTTCAGAAATAAAGCCTGAATGTTGGCTTCAAATAAGCATTCATTCAAATTCTAATTAAATTACTTTGCTGAAACCTATTTGAAACAATTAGTTATTGGAGCCAGTAGTAATCAGAGATTACATACACCGAATATTTGTGCAGTCCAGAATTTTGAATAGGTTATACATAAAAATGTAATAAAGATGCTACTTAGGAGGTATTTAAAAAATGAATTTTTCCACTTTAAACTGGCATTTATTGTGAATGTAACTTCAAATGTGTCCAAATCTCGTGTGTGTGTATGTGTGTGTGTGTGTGTGTGTTGACCATAAGTGGAAAAGGTGTGAATGGGAAGGAAAAAATGGGTAAGTAGACTATGTGATATACTTTTGGGAGCATGGTATATTGAAAGAATGTGATGGTGGTATAATGGCACTTGTCAAGAGAAAGTCCCCGAAGCAAAAAAATGTCCCCATGCTCCCATCACAATTTAACCAGGCATCTCATTCCATTTTTTTTTTTAGAGTCATTCAAGTTCCATATCATGATGGTTGCAGAAGTGAATTAATGATTCATTTTTATTTTAATGTTGATGTTGAAGAAGCTTATCAGTTCCTTCCTTCATTCTTTGGGTTCTCCAATTTTTGTCTAGCCCTATTTTCTTAGCTATATTAGTTAATACAATATAGGCCAAACTGGCTGTTTAAATACTGAGAACATTAGAAATCCTTTTTAAAATATGATTTTAAATGTGCAAATCTTTCTGGCAAGAATGAGTGTTTGAGCTAGATAACTGAAGAACAGAGGAATACTGATAAAAAATTAAGAGGACATTTTCAGGAAGGTCATTAAATATGAGTGAAGATGCAAACCACAAGATTTTATCAAACTTTTAATGATGTAATTAGCTCATTTATAAAATACTTTATGGTTTTATTTTTCAAATATTTTATCTTCTCTTCTAGATCTAACCTTTTGTTAGTATAATAACCCACACAGAATTTGCTTGCATCTTTAATGCTGAACAACCACATTAGAAAACATTTCCCCTTCTTGCTTCTGCTTATTGCCTGTATGTTTGTCTACCATTGGACCATTTCCTATAGCACTGTAAGCCTCTGAAATTATCCAGATGGATGTATATCTAATCGAGATCAATTCTGGGTCGCTTATTATGGCCTTCAATATTATTCCATAAGAATCAAGTGTCATAATGTGAAATTTTATCATAAAACTTTCTTCTACTTCTCATATTTTTATAAAAATCCTATATGTTAGCTAGTTTGTATTTTCTCCATTCTCTTTTTCCATTAAAGGAGTAGAGGAGCATTGATAAAATTAAGAGAATATTTTCAGGAAGACATAAAATATGACTGAAGATGCAAAACACAGGTCTTTTGCTAAAGTATTGTGATATAATTAACTCTTTTATAAAATACTTTATATATATGTATATAAACATACACACACACACACATATATATATATATATTTAGGAGAGAAAGAACAACTCTTACATACACAAGAATTCCCTAAGGTAGTTTCCAGGAAATGCATTTCTATACATTTTTCATCATGGTTGTCATGTTGCCTGTGTAATACCTGGCTATCTTACCAATTGGTCAAGGACTTCTCTCTACCAAGTGCTTTTCCTTAAGTAAACATCGAAAACATTTTTAACTTAAATACAGTTAGCCATGATGAATTTGGGGATTTTTCTACCTCGTTTCCCTGAATTATTCTGCAGTTATACTCACTCATGGACTTTCTGAGAATTGCCCTGTCTGAATAGGACCACTGTAAACTGAAATCTCCAACTGAAACTTCTGCCTACTATGCAAATTTACAAATGGTGCAAACTACTACTCCAAAGTTCACAGATAATGTGTGATTAGAGTGATTTATGTGAATGTCTCACACATCCAAACTCTGTTGCAAGTCCAGAAAAAGATGGAGACAGTGATTTGAGGGGACGTTGATACCTTCAATACAGTTATTTTCACTCATAACCAAATCAATGACCCTCGCCATTTTGTCTCCTCATTAAGTGGTTACCAGTTTCCTTCTTTTAGGCTCACAAGCTAGAATGAAAGCTGACTTAAAAATCAGACTGTTCAAAGCTCAACATTATAAAAATGCACTGAGTCAGCAATTAGTAAACAGATTATGTAAATAGAACTCCTGAACCAAGTGCTGACATTTAAGTACCAAAGCTTAGCTAGCCTCAGGCTCTTCAATTTATTGCAGCAAACTGAAAGGTAGACTGCTAAATCATTTGTTTTCAGGTTGTATCATGGGTTTATCAGAAACTATATTAGTTTGTCCATGAAAACAATTTTGTCACTGCCATGGTGCCAGAACAACAATAACAACAACAACCGAAAAAAAAAAAAAAAAGGAAAAGAAAAAAGAAGAAAGGTCTTTCAAACATTAAAATCAGCAGCTCTCTGTAGGCACAGTATAAAAAGTAACAGGCTGCGATTTAACGGTGAGCTGTTCTTAAAACACTTTTTGCATATTTCATACGGATTTCAAATTCTGTCACCTCAACAGTTACTTCTTCTGTGGTTATAGTATTCAGCTGTGTCTGTGTCATCTGGAACATATACATTCTTTTCCTTAAATTTATTTGGTTCATGAAAAACTATAAATCATCCACCAGGTGCTTGCATCATAAAGGAAAAAAAAAAAGACATTATTACACCATTGACTCCCCTCACTCTTTTTCTTTCCTGAAAACCCTAAAACAGTCTATATTAACAATGGGAAACATATTCTTTAGCTAGAGAGGAAATGCCTGCTTAACAAATGATGATTTATCATTTTAGAACAGAAAGCTGCATTAGCAAACCAATGAAAATGGCTAAAAGTGTAACCACTTTGCCTGGCAATTACATGTGTGACAGATTCATTTATCTACCTCTATGGAGCCTTAATTTGCACTAGCACTTAACAGTTAATTGTTAAAGGGCACTTTTCTGCAATAAAAGTGGGCTTTTTTTCAGAGTACCCTGAAACAGAAAACACTTTTAAATAAACACCTAAGCCATTAATTATCCGATCAAAACAATAATGAAAAATGCCAGAGAAAAGAGATAACAGAAAAAAGAAGGTAAAATACCATTTGTGTAAATAAATTAACACATCAATTATTGAATGATTAAATGATATCATGTTATTTTTGGACCAATGGATGATGAAGTTTACAAGAAGCTCTTGCAATAAATTTTCTAAAAAGCCTTCACAGAAAGATATTATACTTATTTATACTTAATTGAAGTATTATTAAAATACAACCCAAACCTTACCATTGTTTGGAATATTCAATATTCTTCTTTTCTTCAGTTTTCTGTCTTATGTATATTTATTGTCATACTTTTCTATATATTTTAGGATTTCTTTAACTATTACTTGATGAAACTCTCCAACATAGATAAGTGGTAAGACGAGGGCTTGAAATTTCGTTGTCATTAGCAGCTTTCATAAAAAGATGGGGCAAGAATTTCATAAATTCTAAAACTGTTTATATATCAAGTCAATAAAATCATAATTAGAAGAATCTGGATAAGATGAATTTAGAAGTTTCATTGTATTTTATCAAGATTATTCAAGATTGGGCTTTATATCACAAGCTTCTTCCTAGTTTTTAGGAAAACCCCTAGCACCTTGCATTTTAAATAGCACTTTTCCTAAGTATTTAGTTAGTGACACCTTAGGGGAAGAGGAGGAATTGTCAAGGTATAAAGGGATTGTTTGGTAAAAATGAAACAAAAGAAAATAGCAACAATAAAAAACCCAAGGCCATACAATTTGAACATGAATGCTCACTTCAAATGATGTTCTGAACAATCATAGGTAAATAACTTCTACAAGGCTCCAGCTTTAAAAAGAGGATAATACTGCTTCCTCAGAGGATGTGTGTGTGTGTATATATGTATGTGTGTTTGTGTGTGGTGAAAAATGAACTATGATATTGCAAACCACCCAGCACAGTTAGTTCCTGGTCTCTAGCTGTTGCAATATATGCAATTATCATGGCTTTCCTCTACCTCTACATACCTTCCTCAGATTTCCCTCCTTTAAGATTTTCCAAATTCAACCATCAGATAAAGAATGGCTTCTATGAGCCAGGAATTTATTACATTTTACAAATATTAATAAAACCATTGCCACTGTATGCTAAAGACTGTCAAATTGTCCTTCTACCTGTCTGCTTTCTTCCCTGCCTTTCTTGCTACTACTTCCAAGTGTATTTTCGTAGATCTTTCCAGGAACTGCCAATTATCTCCTACAGTTTTGCCTGTCAGTAAGAAGTAGCCTCACTGATTTCTCACATATTCTAGATCCTCTTCTCTTGATCCAGTGCTTTACAAGAGCAGTCTCAAGTCTACCATTCAGTTGTTGCCCTTTGTGAGTCATGCTTAGCTCTGATCCCTTCTCCTGTGGGGCAGATAGATGTACCAGGTGCTCCAACAATCAGAGATAGATTTTTCTTGCCCAGAGCCATTATATCAAAAGCAGAATCCAAAGTCATATCTAAAGAACATAGGGGAAGGCTGTGAATGATCACTTGAAGATTTTAAAAAGCACTACATTTTCCTGCTATTGAGATATCCTTTCCCCTAAAGCAAGCCATTACTGTAAGTCCTCAAAATGCAGTAGGTTTGTATTTCCATTCATTTGAGCTTTCTTATGGATTTTGTTCTACCATTTGATTAGTAATATGTATATTTACTAAATTGTGCTTTATTTTAAAAAACAAGATATTATGACTGGATAGAACCTAGCATATCATCTAGAATAAGATGCCCATGTTGTAGTTCTAATTTTACTATGAAGAAATCGAAGATCAGAGAGAAGTGAGAAAGTACTATTTATTAAATATCTAATTTGTACAAGACAATAGACATTTGTCCCATAGTACTCTCGACTTTTCAGAAGAGGAAGCTGAGGTTCATAGCATTTCTGGAACCTCTTTAAAGTCATAAAACTTGACAAACTACTAAGTGAAAGAACTTCAGCAAGGTTCTAACACTAAACTATTTTTGACATCATCTTTTGTTATAGAAAAATATCTTTTACTTAGATGAATTGTCTTCAAATATTCCAAATAGTTAGAATAAGAGGTAACATTTATAAGTCAAGTCTGCCATTCTTCAATCTACTGCTTATACCACCATGCCAAAAATGCCTAAAACTTTTAATTCTGAGATAATTCAAAAGTTACAACCACTATATAACATATTCTAATTTCTCTTGATTATTACTTTTTTGGAAAAGTTATTTTAAATCTTAAAAAGATACATCTATAGAAAATATGTAAGCATGTTCCTTCTGTCTTTCTGCTGGATGTTTTACTAGGTTACAAAATAAATAAAAGTAGTACATCTTGAAAAATATTTTTAATACAAAAATGAACGAAGAGTGAAATGTAATTCCATACATATATATTTATCCACTTATACAATAGTATTTTAGATAATCATGATATTAATGAACACATATCAATCATTTACTATGTGCCAAGCACTATTCTTTGCACTTAATATAAAATATATAATTTAATCTTTATGGCAATTCTGTGAAATATTTATTATTACTTTATTGATGCCAAACTGAGTCAAAAAGAGGTCATGATGTATAAATAAGCTTCTGAAAATTGCTCTTTAACTATATTTTAAAATCATTCTTCATTCTTTCAAGTAGTACACTAACGGCTACTTTATTTGTAGTATGTTCAGCAGAGACCATCAGCTTCTTACCAGTATCTGTTATCCCTTTGTCTAAAGCAATACAATTTTTAGTTGGTCAAATGACCATTTAGAATAAAGACTACATCCTTGCTGTTAAGCTTGGCCATGTGACTACGTTCTGACCAATACCATGTAAGCAGACATTTTTTTCTGCAGCCTCTAGATCAGGGTTGTACAATCCTTTGGCTTCCGTGGGACACATCAGAAGAATTGTCTTGGGCGGGCCACACATTAAATAATCTAACACTAATGATAGCTGATGAGCTAAAAATAGCAAAAAAAAAAAAAAAAAAAAACTCATAATATTTCAAGACAGTTTACAAATTATGTTGGGCCACATTCAAAGCTGTCCTGGACCACATGCAGCCCACCCCCATAGGCTGGACAAGCGTGCTCTAGATCTTTTAAGAAATACTAAGGCCCCTTGCCCCTTTTTCTGTTTCATATATTGTTCCATTCTACATCTTGAATATGGTTACTTCCCAGCTGGACCGTGAAAATGAAGAGCCATATCATATAGATGGTGGGCAGTGAAACAGACAGTCTGGGTCCCTAGAGGGCTTCATGAAATAGAGATGGCATACCGACACTCACGTTCACATGAGAGAGAAATATTCTTCTATTTTGTATTACTTAATTTGTGTGTATGTGTTTCCTCATAGTTAAATTCAATTTTAATTAAACAGTATGGATGAAGGAAATCTTCCCCAAACATTCCCCTAATCCTGAATATGTACATTTATCTTCAGGTTTTGTCCTTTTGTTAAAAAACACGTTGCAGTGACTATCCTCATTTTCATACTAATATCATAGTATTCTAGTATTCTGCTATTATAATAGTATTCCTAAAAGAGATTTCCAGAAGCAGAACTGCTAGGTTAAACAGCAGGCAACTTTTAAATTTTAATAGGTCTGCCCTTCAGAAGGTGGTACCAAGTTCCAACAGTATGTGAGATTAAGCTACTTCCTACAGGCTTTCTAATACTACATACATCTCTTTTTAATTTGCTTTCATTCATATGCCTCTGACAGATAAAAATTCATTCCATTTGTTGTTTCAAATGTATTTGTCTAATCACTTGTAAAATGCAACACATTCCTTATGTTGATAGATATTTCTACTTCTTAACCTGTGAATTACCTACTGACCTCTTTGGCTGCTTTTATGTGAAGTTGATAAGAGCTTTTTTATTGAGAGAAAGCTAATTTTTACTAATGTGAGAAATGTTTATATTTTAACTTTATTTCTTACAATGTTAATTACTTGAATTTGTATTTACATCTTTTTCTTTATAGCTTCTTGTCAAACTTAGAAGAGAATTACAAATGATGTTCTCCTATATTATTTCTGAGTAAATTAAATTTTGTTTGCAAACATACACAAATATATAATTGTTTTTGGCATAAAGAGTAAGACAGTGTTCTAATTTTTTTGAATATATAGACATTTGTTCCATCAAAATTTACTGACCACTACACATCTTTTCCCACAGATTTAAAATCCCACCTATAATACATTTCAATGTCTAGTAGAAAAAGTTCCATCTGCATTTGTGTTTTAATTTTTTCTAGGATATTCTTGAATAATAATAAAATTTGAATGTATTATTTTACCTTATCTGTCTTCCTTTTATTTAAAAAATTCACACTAACAAATACCTTATTAAAATCTATTGACTTTTACAAGAATGGCATTGTAAAATGAAGCAAATGCTTATGTAATATGTGGTTAAAGTTAGTTGTTTTATACAAAATAGGCATTCTCAGGACAGCTACCATAAGGGGTTCTTTTTAAAATATATATATACTTTAAATTCTAGGGTACATGTGCACAACGTGCAGGTTTGTTACGTAGGTATACATGTGCTATATTGATTTGCTGCACCCATCAACTAGTCATTTACATTAGGTATTTCTCCTAATGCTATTCTTTCCCCTGTCCCCCCAGCCCCCAACAGGCCCCGGTGTGTGATGTTCCCCACCCTGTGTCCAGGGGTTCTCATTGTTCAGTTCCCACCTATGAGCGAGAACATGCAACGTTTGGTTTTCTGTCCTTGTGATACTTTTCTGAGAATGATGATTTCCAGTTTCATCCATGTCCCTGCAAAGGACATGAACTCTTCCTTCTTTATGGCTGCATAGTATTCCATGGTGTATATGTGCCACATTTTCTTAATCTAGTCTATCATTGACAGACATTTGGGTTGGTTCCGAGTCTTTGCTATTGTGAATAGTGCCACAATAAACATACGTGTGCACGTGTCCTTATAGTAGCATGATTTATAATCCTTTGAGTATATACCCAGTAATGGGATGGCTGGGTCAAATGGTGTTTCTAGTTCTAGATCCTTGAGGAATTGCCACACTGTCTTCCACAATGGTTGAGCTAATTTACACTTCTGCCGACAGTGTAAAAGCATTCCTATTTCCCCACATCCTTTCCAGCATCTGTTGTTTCCTGACTTTTTAGTAATCACCATTCTAACTGGTTGTGAGATAGCATCTCATTGTGGTTTTGATTTGCATTTCCCTGATGACCAGTGATGATGAGCATTTTTCCATGTGTCTGTTGGCTTCACAAATATCTTCTTTTGAGAAGTGTCTGTTTATGTCCCTTGCCCACTTTTTGATGGGGTTTTTTTCTTGTAAATTTGTTTAAGTTCTTTGTAGATTCTGGATATTAGCCCTTTGTCAGATGGGCAGATCACAAAAATTTTCTCCCATTCTGTAGGTTGCCTGTTCATTCTGATGGTAGTTTCTTTTGCCATGGAGAAACTCTTTAGTTTAATTGGATCCCTTTTGTCTCTTTTGGATTTTGTTGCCATTGCTTTTGGTGCTTTAGTCATAAAGTCTTTGTCCAGGCCTATTTCCTGAATGGTATTGCCTAGGTTTTCCCTATTGAATAGGGAATCTTTCCCCACTTCTTGTTTTTGTCAGGTTTATCAAATATCAGATGGTTGTAGATGTGTGATGTTATTTCTGAGGCTCTGTTCTGTTCCATTGGGCTATATATCTGCTTGGTACCAGTACCATGGGCCTCTTATATTTATAAGGGCCTTTTTAAAAAAAAATCATCTAATTCATCATTTACCCAGAGTCTAGGGCTTATTCCTCAGTTTTAAACTGTTAATCTTGTTAGTTCCCATCATTTGTGGGTACATTTTCTAGATATGCCAAACTATTTGTAAGGGAATCCTTACAGTTTAAGTCTTGATTGGGCTATGGTAGTTCTTGTAAGTGGGACTATATGTCCAATAAGGAAGCATTTGATCAGAAATTCCCCTTTACCATGGCCTCTTTCCTCAGTTTCCAGCTTCACTACCCTTATAGAGAGTCTCCACCCAGAAAAAGGGTACTGGGCAACTTCTCTGAAGAGAACTGCAGCTTTATATGGACACTCCATTTCCACAGAGTATATTAGCCTGATCCTCTAACGCCTCCTTTCACCCATAGCAGAATAGGTAGTTCTTTCATACTGAAAAGAGTAGTATCTGGGTTTGATTCCTTGTTCTGTTATTTATTAGCTGAGTGAACTTGAAAATATTTGTGACTGCTTTACAATTTTAATTTACTCATCAATAAAATGGGGATGACAATGTTTACTTTGCCAGGCTGTTGAGAGTATTAAATAAAACAAAGCCACACATGCCTCCTATAGTGCCTGACATAGGACACCCCTAACAGATAGCACACGTTCATATCACTGTTGATTATACATCTTCCCAATCATCTCTCTTATCAGAAATTTGGCCATGGAATCCCAGTATTAGTCTCCAGAAAAAATAAGCTAAACCATTCTATTATTACAATAAGAAAATACACATAAATAAGGTATAAACAAAATTTTGAGCTTTCAATAATGTATCTTTGAGTCAAAATTGTTTAATTTTTAAAGAAGTTTTCAATTACTCAAATTTTATACCAATGTAAACATTTTAAATTCAATAACTAGTCATATCACATAAACCCTACTCACTTCTATAACATGCTACTGGTATACCAAATTTTATAGAAAAAAAACAAAACACATACTTCTTATTTTGATGGCAGAGTGTATTTTTGCCAGAAACTTGTATTGATTTAGAAACAGCATGAGATCCTAAATCGAAAAATGTAGCTTCAAATAAAAAGGCACAAGTTAGAGAATCTGGAACAACTGAGTCATTTTGAGATTTTAAAAGGTGATTTTAAACAATGTATTTTAATCATACAAAATGATTATCCTAAGATTTAAATATAATAAATTTGGAACTTCTAGTTAAATATATGCAAGTGACTACTGAGTTATTCCAATTCCACTGTGCACATTGAATAGATAATATACACTTGAATAGATCATAATACTCTATTTCTATGCAAAGTTCACCAGAAACTAAATCAAGTACCAGATGAAGCACTTCACGCATTTCTTAAAAATAAAGAATATTGGAAAAATACCATAGGGACAAGAAAAGAAAGGATAAAACACACTTAGTCCTTAAAGATATAAGTGGAAGGTTTTTTTGTATGTGAGTAGTACAAACAACTCGGGTTTCCAGACTTTCACAGGGAAAGAAAAAATTACCCACAAACAAGACAACCTTGAGAGAAAAGCATCAAAGCTTGTATTTTTCTTTTAGATATTGCATAATGAAATAATTAGTGTATTTCTGAGGAAATAGGATTGTTTCTTCTTGTTTTATCTTGTACAATTTCCTTAGTTGAACAAAAAGCCTTCAAAAATCTTCTCATTTTAACTACTTACAAAAATTATAATCATCTACAATTTTTGCCCCTGTTCTTCTCATAAGGTTAAGTTCAGTTCAAACTACGTATATAAGCCAAGTCAGTATTTCATTGTCCAACTTTTGCCTATAAAATCGACCTGTGTGAGTCCCTTTTGTAATGCATGTCAGAAGAAAAATACTATACCCAAGTTTGTACTTTCAATAAGCACACTGTTTTAAAAAAATCTTCATTTTGCTTGTAAAACTTCAATTTGTATTTAAAGTATTTCTATTTAAAGGAAGAATTACTGTATTAACATGTACTTATTTGATCCTAAAACTCCCTTGAGTACTCTCTATCCCTCTACTTTCCACATCTTGGTGGAGCCATTGCCTGGACTGTGCAATGGACACCAAGATGATTGATTGCCACGAATGTTGCCTACTCCCTTCTCTTTCCACCCTTACCCCCAAGCGCCCCCCCCCCCCCCCCCCCCCCCCCTCCCAGATTTTTTTTTTTTTTTTTTTTGAGATAGAGTTTTGCTGTTGCCTAGGCTGAAGTGCAATGGCACCATCGCGGCTCACTCACTGCAACCTTTGTCTCCCAGGTTCAAGTGATTCTCCTGCCTCACCCTCCCGAATAGCTGGGATTGCAGGCCTGCTACCAAAATTACCAATTACCTGGCTAATTTTGTATTTTTAGTGCAGACAGGGTTTCACCATGTTGGCCAGGCTGGTCTCAAACTCCTGACCTCAACTAATCCATCCGCCTCAGCCTTCCAAAATGCTGGGATTACAGGCATTAGCCACTACGCTTGGCCAATCTTGAACCCAATTCAAACCGTCTCATTGCTGTGGAGATTAAAACTCCTGATTCCTTTACCTCCCTTGCTGACTCACACATACACACACACTGCCTAAAAGATGGAGTAAAAACTTCCTAGCATGGCACAAAATGTACTTTTTGCCACATCTCCTATCACTACCTCAGAGACAAGTCTATGCTCAAGTTGATCTGCTTATTCTTCCCCAAACTCAGCTGGCATTTTCATATCATGTCTTTACCCGTTTCCATTTCCTGAAAGGTCCTTTTTAATTGATGCACGTAGCTTTCTCTCTGAAAGTTTCACAACCTCCAGGAGGCAGTATAGTGTGCCCTTTCCTATCATCTCTAATTGCATTTGCTGACATATCATTGCATTGGTCATACACCGTAGATGTTTTTAGATCAAAACATTTTTTGCATCTCCCTGATGAGATGGTTCTGGAAAGACTTCCTATTCTAGTGATGACAGGTTGGGCCATGAGATCTGCTTTATCTAACAAAATGAAACTGGCATGGGCACTTAACACTTCCAATCAGAAGATCTGGCAGAGAGCAAAGGTATTTTTCTAGTTCTCAATTTCCCCATCAGTAATGTAGGACAAATAATAAAACTGAAGGGCTTGACATAGTTCTTCGAATGTTGTAGATGCTTAGTAAACTTTTAAGTATTTTGTTACTTGTAAGAATCATTTTCCAAGTTTATTAGAACACAAAAGCGTAAGAGCATTATATTCAAAGATTAAGTAGAGTAATAATTCTCTGTGATTGCCTACTCATTATTTTCAAAGCAAATTTAGTTCTTCTAATAGTTTTTACTTAGGTGATCTCATCAGACTTTACAGCAAAATTGGCAGGATGAATAGTGGACTGCATCTCTAATAAAATAGATTCTGTAAAATAGCACCACAGAAAAATTGAATTATTTGCTAACACTGCACTCCAGTGTTCTACATGTGAGGATATGTGAGATGGGCCATCCTTGAGAGACAACACAATCTGGTTAGCATTTACCTTTACATGAGTTAGTGACATTCATTCACTAAGTGGTAACTTTTAAGGTTGAAAAAGGAGACCAAGCCGAGCTGATCAGCTCTGAAATTCACTATTCAAAATAATTTTCAGCTTTAAGACTGGAAGTGTGTTCACATAGCAATACCATGTGCATTCAGCATCTTCCACAGAGCATGCATTATCATACTCTTCGTAGAGCCAAAGAACGATGAAAAGGAGATAAAAAGACATAAACTTCTTTGGCTCTATAATAGAATTCATCAATTGAACCAAGGTCATGCTAAGCAAGAACAATCCTTGTCCAGAAAACAATAAAGCCAACTTACGAAAAATGTTCTTGAGTTCCAGCATACAATGAACTGTAAATCACTATTTATGAAGTATCCAATTTACACTGGTATTCTATATGATGATCATAGTTAATAACAAAATAGTTTGAGAAAACTCATTTATGTTTTTAGCACTAAGACACATAATTACTATTTTAAAATGGAAGAGTCGTTGACAGAGTTTTTATATATGTAACTCATTTACAAGATGCATATATGTATTTTTGTTTTGTTATATAATAAATTGAAATTTATTTTATGTCATCAAACATGTTTAGAACTGATTGGAACCTGGATTCAAAAATTTTGGGTGAAATTAGCTTTGTTTTTCTCCAAATAGAATGAAAGTTCTTACCGGTTATAACAATAAATTTATTGAAAAATCTACTAATCTATACTCCAAATTCAATAGAGCATATTGCAATTACAAAAATATTCCCTCTTTTATTCTTCCTATGTACAGAATCAACAAATAGTATTTTATTTGTGTGTGTATATGTGTGTGTGTGTGTATATACATATTTATATATATATATATTATCTTCACTGTTCTTTAGTGAAAGACTAAGGACAAGGATTAATCCAGAAGTATTTCTATTTTCTTGAAAGGACATGGGTGGAAAAATTAAGCGATCTGAGCTGAATAGTTTAGGAGAGAAAAATGAGATTGTGGTGGTTGTGTCTGTGATGAGAACCCTCTTAATGATATTACTCTGAGATTTACACCAAGAATGCCGCTAGAATAGGATTATCCTGGATAGGATAATACACATTACATCATTAGCATTCACTATCTGCCCTCTTGTGGTAGATATTACCAGCTGACTAGGATGGGATTAAGGTTCTAAATCAACCAGCAATATTGATGATGTATAATGTTTCTATGACAGTGTTTATTAAAATAAATGTATATCAATATTGAAATATTTCATTTCCTTTTAGTGATACTTTAATTTTGCAATTGTATTATTCAAACCACTAGCATAAAATTTCTTGGTTGGAAATAAACCAGAAGATCCCATTACAGCCCCCAGATGCAGAAACAGTCTTCGACTTTCTAGTAATCTGTTCACTGTAATCAGGTGGTTTTGTTGTGCTTATCTAGAAATACAAAGAATTTGAAAAAATCAGTACATTACATAATTGCTGCATTTATCTACATTTATCTGTTGTATTCTGAACTACTTAATGCCGGACAATTCTGCTTTGAGGCATTGATTTATTTTTCAGACATTGCGTTTGTTCAAGCATTAATTCAATGTCTACATTGTTTTTTGTACCACACATATAATTAGTAGCACTTTGCCACTCCCCTTTAACAAGGAAGGCCTCTTATGAGAGCTTTGTGAAGCTTCTCATGTGATATCATTAGAGGACGGATCAGAACTGTATTGTACAAGCTCCTGTCAAAAAACACCTTTCTTACTGGTTTGTTGATGAGTGAAATTCCACGTTGTAGATTAATTTCCCTGATTTACCGCCAACATTTCGGTGAGTATGTATCTATATATCTGGGTATGGCTGGGAAGAATGTGAACAAAATCACGCATTTTCTTTTTCTCATGTTCTTTTGCTCTCATCCTCCTTTTGCCTTGTCCCCCTAAACGATGTATGATTCCCTTTGTACACACAATCTGTGCATGAAATGACCTATCTTTGCAATAGACAGGACAGCCTAAGGCTGTGAATGTCTGTGGAGTTTTCTGCAACTAGAGGCTAAAGCAGCAGCATCTTAATAGGGCATAGAGTAACTAATGATGCTTGGAATATATCAAACACAGATACAATTAAAATCAGATTTATTGATTTTTACTAATAATAAAGATTTCTAGCTTAAATTAAGCCTGTGATTTTATTTATTCTTCTTAGTTCTTTTTTATTTCCAATCAAGAACTTTAATGCTAGTGGTTTGAATAATACAATTGCAAACAGGAGAATACAGGCGTATAATCAAAGATATAATACAGAGATTTAAGTGTATGAAAGTACAAATGGAATATCTCTATCTCAGAATGGAAGAGTTTAGAAAGGTTCCAAAAAGGTAATATTTGTATTGAAGTACAGAGATGAGAGATTATTTCATTAAGAGTAAAGGCATGTTCAAATTGGCTATCGTGTTTCTATTCATTTGGTTTTAGTCAGGAGAAACCAGGATAGGATAGATTATGCTGTGCTAACAAAGAACTCCCAAATCTCACCTTAAAATAGCAATGATTTCTTTCTCAGCACATGTCCATTTTGTGTCTGTTAATCACAGTTACCCAGGTAGAAGAAGGGGCCCCCTCTTCTATCATTGCCAATGCCAGGATGAAAGAAATTCAGGGAGGATCCCACTCCAGCAATTACATGCTCTGGCCTAGAAGCATCATAAAAGAGTTCTGTTCAAAACTCTTTGACCAAAGTTACGTGATACCTAGGAAATACAGTCCTTTCACATGCCTGGCTGGGAACAACCTAGAGATAGTTGATAAGCAATATTAATGACTACCAGACATGCTTTCTCCAAAAGTACCTCCCTATCGTGGAAGACAATAGCTATGGTTTGCTGCACTTACTAGAATCCTTTAGCAGACTGTATTTTTCTACATCTTACTCTTTGTTTTCTTCTAATTTATCTAATTTGCCACTGAGTTCATGTTCTTTCTTCAATTCCTCTGTACTTCTATTACCACCTGCTTTCAAGCAGCTAACATTTTACTGGAGAATATGTGCATATAGGCAAAAATATAGTGCAGAGATTTAAGTGCACAAAAGTAAAAATGAAACGTCTCTATCTCAGAATGGTGGAGTTTAAAAAGCTTCCAGAAAGGTAATATTTGCATTGAAGCGTGGAGATGAGAGATTTCGTTAAGAATAAAAGCATGCTCATTGCAAAGAGACATGATTAATGCACAGACATGCTAATTGTTTAACATAGCCACCTAAAATTCAGATTCTAAGGAAGAGTCTGATTGATCTATCTTACATCATGTGTTCATGGCTTGGCTAAGAAAGAGAAGAACACTGTGATTGACAGCAACATCAATACTATTACAATTATGAAGAATGCATACCTGAGAGAGATAGAAGAATGAGAAGTAATGTTGGAACAGAAAAAAAATAAAATAAAATATAGTTTTTAGTAAAGTCATACCAAAATGACTAACGTCTTGTATGTCATATCAGTTGTCCGGCTTTGTCAAATTGATGTAGAACCAACGAAAGGAATTTAAGAATTCAGTGATAGGTATAGACTGAAGTTTAGAAAAATCTTTCTCCCACAGTATCATAGAGGATGGACTCATTAGGATCTGAATCAGGGACCTCTTAGGGAGCTATTGCTATAATTTAGTTGAGATATGAGGAAGCCACAATAAAAAGCAGCAGTAGAGGTTAAGACAAGGAGAGCAGCACTCCCAGATATGTAGAGAATGTATAATGAAGCAGTTTGTGTAGGGATCAATAAGGTGATAGATGTGAGTACAAAGGAGAAATGCAAGCTCACTTAGTAGTCCTGCCTTTGGTGGATGGGTGGATGGTGGTGACAGTGATTACAGAGCAGAGGAAGGGAGAGCAGGTTTCCATGATATGGTGGAGGTGGCAATGAGCTCAGTCCTCAACCAGCCAGAGCTCTCTCCACTATCTTTATGGTAAGAAGGGCAATATTTCAAAAAAGCAAAACCATTTCTTGATTAGAAATACCTGACAAACAGACTGCCACCCAGGGTCACATCATTCCTAAGAGTGAGGTCATCATTCTATATTTACTTTCAGTTAAATCAGTTTTAAAAGAGTGTACAGTTAACATGCACTGTAAGATTTAACAGGGTATTTTCAAATAAATAACTGTTGGAAATAGTATAAGATCACAAAATTATTGAATAATGATAATTGATAGGTAAAAGTATATTTTTTAAAAAAGGAAAAAAGAAATCTATCATTCGAGCACCTACCACTAAAGGTAGAACCATGCATGGTTGAACTGCCACAGTATACACCGAGAGTACCTTCAGGCTCCTCTAGTTTCAAACATTTTATTTCTCCTCTTAACTAATTTCTGTAAGTTATCACAAATCCCAAGCTACATGGGCTTCCTAGATTTCATAACCAATTTCTACCTTTCTATTTTACATGCTTGGCCCAACACTATTAAACTGCATTTAACTCTGTCTGTGCTGAGAGTCACTAAATAGCATTTTACATTTCCCTATATGCCATGTCCATATAGCTAATTCTCACAGTCACTTTAAATCCATTTTAAGGCACTGTAGGATATTCAGAAATAAATAATCATTTTAACAAATTCAAATGTAATTACACTTTGTTTTGAATTTAACTTTCCATTGTGATGATTTAAGTTTACACAGGAAAAAAATACAAATTTTTTATTCATTTATTTATTCATGCATGCTTCGGTTTGGGAAACATTAAGACCTGTATATGTGTAAGACACTAGAAAATGAAAATATGAATAAGTAAAGATAAAGCATACATTTGAGTAACAGTAATATGAGATAAAATGTGAACTGAGTTAACAACAATTTGAGATAAAATAATAAATCCTGTTACATTGGTTACTCCTCAAAAAGAGCAAATCACTCCTTCAAATGCTTACTGATAAGCACCATGCATTTAGATTGGTTTTTGATGTTGGAAAAAATAAAAGAATGGTAGAGGAAATGATAAACTAACCAAGGTAATGCCTTTTAGGAAATAAATGTAAAATCTGAACAAACGGCTTACATAAAAATGGGTATTACTTGAGTTTTCCTTTTTTAATTAAGCTTAATTTTTAATAATGTTGCACATAAGAGAATGTTTTGAATTGAATTTTAAGATTAAAATTGAGAAAATATCAGATAAGTCATGTCTCTAAAACTGGTTATTATTTCATTCTTAGTAATTTTCTATACAATCCCATTTAACAGATGACAAGTACAATTTTGCCAGTTCTCTACTCAGGTAGTCAAGACAATGTAAATTCCCAAAAGAGAAAAATAAAAATAAATTCCATCTAGTCTTAATATGGAATATGCAAAAGTCTTTAGGGGTCAAGGGAGCTTTGGTAAGATGGGATATAATTTAATCACATAACTGTATACCACAAATCATTTTTCATAAATTTTTATTTTAATGTAATTTCAAATTCATAGAAAAATTTCAAGAATATAAGGAACTTCCATATACACTTCACCCACATTCACCAATTGTTTAGATGTTCTCCTATTTGTGTTCTGTCTCCGACAGATACATAAACATATACAACTTCCCTCTCTAGATAGATGGAAGGATACACATATACATGGACATAGCTTTTTTAAAATCCATTTAGAAAAGTTAGAAATATTATTGCTCTTAATTCCTAAGAACTTTGATACATATTTTTCAAAAGTAGACATTTTCTTAGTTAACCATAGTACAATGATCAAAATCAGAATATTTACAATTGATGTAATATCTAATCCATACTCCATATTTGTTTTTAAATTATTCCAATAATGTCCTATACTATTTTGTTTGCTGGTCAAGGATCCACTTCAGATTTATTTGCATTTATTTGTCATGTTTCATTAGTTCTTTAATACGGAACATTTCCCCAGTCTTTGTCTTTCTGGATCTTTATACATTTTAGGGGCACAATGTAATTATCTCGGTGATTGGCAGGCATGTCATGGAAGTATGTTGTGTCCCTTTTGGTTCATTGTATCAGGAGGTAGAATTTGTCTGAATATTAATAACCCTCATTACTTGGTTAAAATGGCCTCTACCAGATTTCTGTCCAATATATTTGTATATATTATTCTTTTTTTTTTGAGATGGAGTCTCACTCTGTTGCCCAGGTTGGAGTAGTACAGTGGCGCTCTCGGCTCACAGCAATACGCCTCCAGAGTTCAAGCAATTTTCCTGCCTTAGCCTCCTGAGTAGCTGGGATTACAGGCCTGCGCCACCATGCCTGGCTAATTCCTGTATTTTTAGTAGGTTTCACCATGTTGGTCAGGCTGGTCTCAAACTCCTGACCTCGTGATCCACCCGGCTCAGCCTCCCAAAGTGCTGGGATTACAGGCATGAGTCACCAAATATATATTAAGGTGATTTCCAATGATGAGTTGTTGAAGATTGTTTCTGATTTCCAATTATTTAAGGAGACATTTTAAAAATCTTATTTCCACAAAAAATCTGCACATGTATGTTTACAGTGGCTTTATTCATAATTATGAATACTTGGAAGCAATCAATATGTTCTTCAGTAGCTGAATGGATAAAGTGTGGAATATCCAGACAATAAAATAATATTCAATGCTATCAAGCCATGAAAAGACAAGGAAGAATCTTAAATACATATTACTAAGTGAAATAAGTGAATCCAGAAAGGCTATATATTGTTTGATTTTTAACTATATGACATTCTGGAAAGGGCAAAACTGTGGAGACAATAAAAGACCAAGTGATTGACAAGGGTGGGGCATTGGGAGATGGAGGAATAGGAAGAGCACAAAGGATTTTTAGGGCAGTGAAAATATTCCCTGTGGTGCTGTAATGGTGGTTACATGCCACTATACATTTTCCTAAACCCACACAATGCACAACGCCAAGACTGAACTCTAACATAAACTATGGACTATGGGCAGTTATGATGTGATAACATAGGTTCATCAATTGTAACAAATGTACCCCTCTGGTAGGGGATGCTGTTAATGGGAAAGGTTATGCATGTGTTGGACTAGTGGGTATATGGGAAATCATTGTACCTTTCTCTCAATTTTGCTTTGAACCTAAAACTACTTTAAAAATACTCTTTAAAGTAAATACTCTTTACATTAAATAATCTACTGGTGTGACCTTAAGACACATTCTAACAATGAGACAAAGTAGTCAAAATTAGACCATTTTATGTAGCTCAGTTCAATTACACAAACATTTATCTGTGGGAAATACTACCAAGTAAAAGACACCTTGAACAAGGTACAATTTAGTAGGAAGCAAATCAGGTTAATGGACATCTATTCTGCCTCATATGAGTATCAAGTATACCTCAGGAAGTATACAAACTTTATCGATAATAAAAAAGATATATGTAATCAGGTTAGAACAAAATTAAGTCATTAAAAATATGGAATGTAGGAAGAAGGTGTTTTTTTTTTTTTTTTTTTTTTTTTTTTTTTTTTTCTGTTGCCCATGCTGGAGTGCAGTGGCACCAACATGGCTCACTGTAACCTTGACCTCCTGGGGTCAAGAGATCCTCCTGCCTCAGCTTCCTGAGTACCTAGGACCCCAGGTGCAAGGCATCACGCCTGGATAATTAAAAAAATTTTTTTGCAGAGACAAGGTCATTGCTGAGGCTGGTCTCAAACTCCTGGGCTCAAGCAATCCTCCATCGTCAGCCTTCCCAAGTGTTAGGATTACAGGCATGAGCCACTCACCATGCCAGGCCAGAAATTATTTTCAATATAATGAAATGCAAAAGCAGGAAAAATAAATGAGTAATTATGTAGAATATGGATAGATTTTTGACAGGTCTTGAAAATATTTAGGAAAGAGGCAATCCTGTTTGAGAAACACATAAGTTACATGCTTAATAGTAAATCTGGAAAGATAAGTTGGGTAGAGATAGGTAGATAACTTTGACGAATACAAGTAGAAATCTATACTTTTTTTTTTCATCGAGTAATGGAAAATCATTGAAAGCATGTGGACAGACCAGAACTATGATAAGTGTTATAATTGGAGAAGGGAATGGGCAGGTGGATAGAGAAAAATGGCAGATAGGAGGCAGGACTAAATTACAACTCCCACTCGGTTGGACAGAGCAGTGTGTGGAGACTCACGTTGTGAGCCTTTGCTCCAAGAACTACTGCAGGAACATACCAGGAAAGTCAAGAGAATCCACAGACTCTTTGAAGGAAGCAGATTGCTCCTGCGGGCCCCAGGAGACAGCCCCAAAACTGTGAGTGCCAAAAGTGTGAAAGTGTGAAAGAGGGATTCTCCATCCCCAAACATGCACCATCACTGGGGACCTGAAGGTCCAGATCACAGGAGAAGGATTTGACCTTTGCTGGAGCTGAGACAAATTCAGATAGCCAAGAAAAATACCAGGGTATAAGAAGCAGTGGAAAGAGCCCTGTAGGCTCTCTCAGTCCCTAGGGAAGCCATTTCTGACTTTGTCTCACAGGGGTACTTGGGGAGGGCTGCCAGAGGAACTTGGAAAAGACCACAGGGAGAAGGAAACTTCCAGCTGAACTCTGTAACAATTTCCACCTAATACAAAGTTTCCTGGACAAAACTCAGGAGAGGGAGGTGAATCCAGAGTGCAGACACAGCACAGAAGCCCCACAGCAGGTGGGGAGGCACAAAACCTGAAAACCCTGCTTGCTTTCACAGCTGGGAAGCTGGTAGCCTGGGGCAAGTTCTCAGCCCCGCTTACCTGCTGCCTGGAAACAAACTTAGTGTGTTGGGGAGGTGTGGGCACAGCGGGAGTGAGACCAGACTTTTGGGCTGCATGGGAGCTTGGTGAGGCCTGTAACTGCCAGCTTTCCCCCACTTCCCTGGTGACCTGAAAGACACAGCAGAGGACGCTGTAGCCCATAATCCCCCAGGAATATAACCTCATTGGCCTGAGAGCCATACCTCTAACCCCCACAGCAGCCACAGCAAGCCCAACCCAAGGAGACTCTGAGCCAAGACACACCCAACCCTGCTCTCACCTGATGGTCTTTCTCTACCCACCCCGGTAGCCAAAGACAAAGGACATATTCTCTTGGGAGCTCTAGGGCCCTGCCCAGTGATACTACCACAGATGATGCTCTTTTGAAAGTGCCACCTCCTGGCAGGAGGCCAACCAGCACAAAACTAAACCAGTAAACAAAATTACAACTAAGGATACTCACGGAGTCCATTTCACTCCCCTGCCACTTCCACCAAAGCAGGTGCTAGTATCCACAGCTGAGAGCTGAGGAAGACAGTCCATGTCACAGGACTCTGTGCAGATTCCTTCCAGTACCAGCCTGGAGCACAGTCGCTCCTCTGGCTGGCTAAATCCATATGAGAAATAACAATTACTGCAGCTCAGCTCTCAAGAAGTCACATAACTAGGAAAAGGGAGACAGCACTATCAAGGGAGCATCCCATAGGGCAGAAGATTCTAATAGCAGCTCTTGAGCCCCAGATCTTCCCTCTGAGAAAGACTCCCCAAATGAGAAGGATCCAGAAAAATAATTCTAGTAATATGACAAAACAAGGTTCTTTAACACCACCAAAAGATCACACTAGCTTACCAGCAATGGATCTAAACAAAGGAGAAATCCTGAAATGCTAGAAAAAGAATTCAAAAGTTTAATTATCAAGTTAATCAAGGAGGCACCAGAGAAAGGTGAAGTCCAACTTAATGAAATAAAAAATAAAAATGATACAAAATATGAAAGAAAAATCTTCAATGAAATAGCATAAATAAAAGACAAACACAACTTCTGGAAAGGAAGAACATACTTAGAGAAATGCAAAATGCACTTGAAAGTCTCAGCAATAGAATCAAGTAAGTAGAATAAATAATTTCAGAGCTTGAAGACAAAGCTTTCAAATTAACCCAATTCAAAAAAAAAATAAAATAAAGAAAAAGAATTAAAAAAAAAAACAAAGGCTCCAAGAAGTTTGGGATTATGTTAAACAACCATACCAAGAATAACTGGTGTACCTAAGGAAGGAAATAAATCTAAAGGCTGGAAGACATACTTGAGGGAATAATTGAGGAAAACTTCCCTGGCCTTGCTAGAGATCTAGACATCCAAATGTAAGAAGCTCAAAGAACACCTGGGAAGTTTATTATTAAAAGTTCGTTGCCTAGGCACATAATTATCAGGTTATCTAAAGTCAAGACAAAGGAAATAATCTTAAGAACTGTGAGGCAACACCACCGGGTAACATATGAGGGAAAACCAATCAAATTAAACAGCAGATTTCTCATCAGAAACACTGCAGGCTAGATGGGATTGGGGCCTTATCTTCAACCTCTTTAAAGAAAACAATTATTAGTCAAGAATTTTGTATCCAGCAAAACTAAGCTTCATAAATAAAAGATACAGTCTTTTACAGATAAACAAATGGTGAGAGAATTTGCCACTACCAAGCTAGCACTACAAGAACTGCTAAAAGAGTCTCTAAATCTTGAAACAAATCCTCAAAACACACCAAAATAGAAACTCCTCAGAGCATAAATTCACAGGACCTATAAAACAAAAACACAATAAATAATTGTTTTAATAAGGTATTCAGGCAACAAATATCATGATGAATAGAATAGTAGATCATAGCCCAATAATAACATTGAATGTAAATGGCCTAAGTGCTCCACTTAAAAGATACAGAATAGTAGAATGGGTAAAAATTCATTAACCAAGTATCTGCTGTCTTCAGGAGACTCACCTAAGATATAAGGAATCACAAAAACTTAAAGAAAAGGGATGGAAAATGACATTTCATGAAAACGGACACCAAAACTGAGCAGCTAAATTTTGTATTTTTAGTTGAGACGAGGTTTCACCATGTTGGCCAGGACGGTCTCACTCTCTTGACCTTGTGATCTGCCCACCTTGGCATCCCAAGGTGTATATGTATATAATACACATATAATAGATACTATATATTATATATAGACAAATTGGATCTAATTAAACTAAAGAATTTCTGCAAAGCAAAGGCCTATCAACAGAGTGAACAAAACCTACAGAATAGGAGAACATTTTTGCAAAGTATGCATCTGATAAAGGTTCAGTATCTAACATCTATAAATAAATATATATATAGAATATATATTTTTATATATAATCTATTATATATAATATATATTCTATATATATTAAATATATATTCTATATATATATTATATATCTATTATACACACACACACCTACCATGGAATACTACTCAGCCATAAAAAGGAACAAAATAATGGCATTTGCAGTGACCTGGTATGAAATGGAGACCATTATTCCAAGTGAAGTAACTCAGGAATGGAAAACCAAACATTGTATATTCTCACTCATAAGTGGGAGCTAAGCTATGAGGACACAAAGGCATAAAAATGATACAATGAACTTTGGGAACTTGGGATGAAAGACTACAAATTGAGTACACTGTATACTCCTTGGTTGAAGAGTGCACCAAAATCTCAGAAATAACCACTAAAGAAATTATTCATGTAACCAAACACCTCCTGTTCCCCCCAAATCTATGGAAATAAGAAAACCAAAACAACAACAAAAAACTATACTATAGGGCACAGTAAACAAAACAGCATGATACTAGTATAAAAACAGACACACAGACCAGTGGAAAAGAATGGAGAACCCAGAAATAAGTCCACACACCTACAACTACCTGATCTTGAACATATCTGACAGAAAAACAAGCAATGGGGAAAGGATTCTCTATTCAATAAGTGGTGCTGGGATAACTGTCTACCCATAGGGAGAAGATTGAAACTGGACCCCTTCCTTGCACTGCATACAAAAAATCAACTCAAGATGGATCAAGACTTTAATGTAAAACCCAGAACTATAAAAACCCTGGAAGATGCCCTAGGAAGTGGCATTCAGGACATAAGAATGGGCAGAGATTTCATGATGAAGACACCAAAAGCATTTGCAACAAAAGTGAAAATAGACAAATGGGATCTAATTAAAGAGTTTCTGCAAAGCAAAGGCCTATCAACAGAGTGAACAGAACCTACAGAATGGGAGAACATTTTTGCAAACTATGCATCTGATAAAGGTTCAGTATCTAACATCTATAAATAACTTAAATTTATGAGATAAAAACAAACACCACCATTAAAAAGTGGGCCAAGGATATGAAAAGACACTTCTCAAAAGAAGACCTACATGCAGCCAGCAAACATATGAAAACAAGCTCAACATCACTGGTCATTAGAGAAATGCAAATCAAAATCACAATGAGATACCAATCATAATGGCTATTATTAAAATGTCAAAAAATAACATGTTGGGGAGGTTGGAGAGACAAATGAACTCTTGTACAATGTTGGTGGGAATGTAAATTAGTTCAACCATTGTGGAAGACAGGGTGACAATTCCTCAAAGACCTAAAAGCAGAAATACCATTCCACCCAGCAATCCATTACTCAAAGGAATATAAATTGTTGCATTATAAAGATGCATGCACGTATATGTTCATTGCAGCACTAGTCACAACAGGAGGAACATGGAATCAACCTAAATGCCCACCAGTGATAGATTAGAAAAAGAAAATGTGGTACATATATACTATGGAATACCATGCAGCTATAAAAGTAAATGAGATCATGTCCTTTGCAGGAATATGGATGAAGGTGGAAGCCGTTATCTTCAGCACACTAAGGCTGGAACAATAAAACAAATATGACATGTTCTCTCTTTTAAATGGGAATCAAATGATGAGAACACGTGGACAAATTAGGGGAAACTACACACACCTGGGCCTATCATAGGGCGGAGGGAAGGACTAGGCACAAGATGAGGAAAAATAACTAGTGGGTACTAGGCTTAATACCCAAGTGATGAAATAATCTGTACAACAAACCCCCACGCTCTAAGTTTACCTATATAACAAACTTGCACATGTACCCATGAACTTAAAAGTTAAAAAGTAGGAATGGGTTTAGAAGATTCAGTGTATAGAGAGAGCAGTTAGTGTGGTAAAACACTAGCCCACGTGACATATAATAAAAGTCATTACTATGGTGGTAGCAGTGAGAATGATACATTTCACGTCTGTCATGGAAGTAGACAATTGAGAAAGGATAAGTGTATGTGGTTGCATCTGACATTGTGGTACTCATCCATATTCCATTTATGTGGCCAGGACACACATCCATCAGCTACCATGAGCATTATCCCCTAAAGGCTCAAAGCTGCCTCATGTCACAGAAAATTTGCCTTCCACTGAATCGAGTGAACTAACACAGGAAGTTACCCACCCCATCTTTAAAGGTGCCTATAGTCAGTTAATAGTTAATAATAAGGCACAAATGACAGTCCTGTGTTAAAGGGAAAACAATTCTATGGTTTAGTTTATGCTCCAAAACCATACCCCTTCCTCCTCTTTACCTAATATCACATTCTTACTACACTTCTTTCCCTTCTCTCTTCTTTACAGGTATTTCCTGACAAGCTCTCCTCCAGGAAGTCACAGTATCCAATTCCTGGCTCAGCTTCTGCTTCTCAGTAGCCCAATCCAATACAGCGGATATGTGTTGTTTGGGGATTGAGGGGCTAATATCTTGGGCATGAGACATTCAAATAGTGTCTGTTTTTAATAGAACTATAAGGAAGATAAGCTAGTTTTAAAAGGAAAATCATTAGTTTAGTGAGGATATTTTGCTTTGGAAGTACCCATTTGACATTTAAAAATACTTGAAAAACAGAAGACCTAGATCTTGTAAGGGGGATTAAAAATACAGGTGGTTAAAACAAAGAAGCAAGGAGAGAGAGGAGAGTCAGAGGGAGAGAGAGGAAGAGAGGCAGGGGTAGGAGAGAGGAGAAAAGAGAGAAATAGAGATCTCAAGAGCAAGACTACAAAGAGAAAAGAGAGTAGGCCCATGGATCTACAATTTGGAAATGTCAAGATGAAGAAGAGTTCATGGAGTTAATTCAGAAGAATCGGTCTCCAAAGGGAGTGAGATTTTCAGAAACTAACAACATATCTTCAAGAGGAGTAGAAAATAATAAAAACTGAAAAAAAAAAGGTTTGGGCAAAGCAGAGGATGTTGAGTTGGCTGAGTTACTTCTGTGTTTGTGAAGAAAGAAACCAAGGCTTCATAGAATCACATGCATTATCAAGATGTAAGGCAACCATACTTAGTGATCACTTTCACCAGAAATATACTATGTTGCATGGTTCAGAAAACGCTGCTGTGTGTCTCCAGAATTCTCAGTACAGGAGAACCTGAAGTTAAGCAGCATATGGGCTGTTGATAGAAATATCGGAAACCTCATACTGATTCATTATCTGGGACTTCAGAGAAAAGCTTTCAGAATCATTTTGCTCCTAAGGGTTTGCCTTTCTGATTTGTTTTTACCATCCCCTTTCCCATAGTCTGCTCTTAATTTTCTTTTGTTTTTGACTGAACACAACTGTTTTAGCTCAGGCTGAATATCATAAACTAAGTAGCTTATAAACAATAGAAATTTATTTTTCATAGTTCGAAAGGCTGGGACATTCTTGATCAAAGCACTGAATCGAAGCATATTTTCTCTGGGGCTTTTTTAAAAAAAGGGCACTAATCCCATTCATGAGGGCTCTGCCTTCATGACCCAATAACCCCTCAAAGGCCCCACCTGCCAATACCCTTATATTGAGGATTTGTTTTTTACATATAAATTTGAAGAGGTAGGGCGGGGGAAGAAAACATTCAGTCTATAGCAAGAACCAAAAAGACGACACTGTAAAATCTTGCCTTGTTAGAGTCATTTCCCATATCCTTCATGTATAAGAAATTCATGTATTCTCATTTTGTTCTTCAAACTCCCCAATACTCATAACTTAAGATTAACTGACCAAAAATGGTTCATTTTAAAGTAGTCTATCACATGAACTTGAAACATTAAAATATAATCATCTTAAAGGATTAGTCCCTCTTAACCAAGTCAAAGCAGAAATAGTAACATGTTAAATTATCAGCAACACAAAGGATTTCCCAGATAGACACTTAGGAAAAAATATCCAAAACATTTGCATATGGTATGTAATTTGTCTCAACTTTCTATTTTTAAATGCACACTCTCCTTTGTCTCTTCTCTAACATTAATAGCTTTATCCTATCTATGACCCAGGATTTTTATAGCATCAGTATAGCTTTTAAAAAACAGTTACACATTTCAAACTGCCCAAGCCTTCAGCAAAACCATTTTTGTTGTTGTTGTTCTAAAAATTGTGGTGGTAATATAAGCAAAATCCTATCTTCATTTTTTTAAGAGTAAATGGTGAAGTACCAGAGTGCACTGAAGTGGCAGGTGTCATAACAGGACCTTTCTCAGACCAGGATTTCACTACATGTTTCTGCTGAGAAGGCATAATAGAGAAAAACTACAATGTGAGTCTAAATACCTGGGTTTGTTCACCTTTAAAAACTGATAGTTACACATAAAAAAATAAACTTCTCTTTCACTCTATAAACAGGAGCACAGTTTTACTCCCCCAGGATCAATATTAATCATGCTGTATAACTAACCCAGAGCCCTTGGTAACAAGGAGGAGATAGCTCAATTTTATTTTTGTGACAGAGGTACAAATAAATATGTTCTGAACACAAATTTTCTTAAAGCATTTAATTTTTAGGCAAGACTATGATGGGAACTCATTTATAAACATCACTTTCAATATTTATACATAGGTATTGCATGAGTCTAGTTAATGTTAAAATGTTATACTTATCACTGTCAAATATAACTTATCACTCTTGAGAGTTATCACTCTATCTGGCATATTATTCCAAAACATGTTTCCATTGCCTTAGTGTGTGTAGGAGAATATTTGAGTTTTGAAAGGTTAAAGGGCTGCAAGATTTCTTCATGAAAACAGCAAGGTCACATGTAATTGGCAGACACAGTAGAGAGAACAATAGGGAAATGGTGGAGGTGGAAGGAAATAAAATGCAATTTAGTAAGACAAGTCTAGTTGGAGGAGAACACAGGGTGAGCACCAAATTGATTTTACAAAAGAGCATAGGTCAGCTCCCAGTGCACACTTTTAGTACAATGGACTCAGTGTTTATTGTTTTCCTCTCCACGTGGAATGTAGGAAGACACGCTCATTAAACTGTGTGAGCTTTCAGGAGAGTGTCACTCACACAATGTCAGCCAGCAAACTTCGAGCACTGTATGACTTGCAGAATTAATTTCCCTTCAGTTTGATGTTTAATAGGTACATTCAAATTTTATCCTTAATACAAATTGTACTTAAACATATTTTGACCTAATGAGTCTCCTTTCTTCGAGATACAAATAAAAACTGACAATAAATCATTTCCTGGCCTCGTTGTCCTCAAAGCAGCAAATCACAAATCTTTTCAGTTTTTCTTCTAGACCTTAAGGGTCCACATCCATTTACAGTTTTAATCTCCTTTGGTGTCACCACGTGGTCATTTAAAAGTTCTTACCTTTTACTTTGTTTCAATAGGCTCAACTGGTTTCAACTCTCTTCTATCAAGGTATCTCTTTCTGTGAGTTCCTCTAAAATCATTAAAACTAACTTTTGGTTTTTTTGCATTTACAGATTATAGGGGATGATTGGAAAAAATTAAAGCATTATACATTTTAGTATTTCCTGTTGTGTTTCAGATACTGGTCCTGGATTTTTTAGGAGGCAATTATTTGCCTTGTGAATGAGTGTCGGAGTGGGGATGAGGAATGGGAAAATCTATCGCAGGGAAAACAGATCAGTTGAAAGCAGTTGTGCAAAGGGTTAGCCACAGCATTTGCGACCGAGAGTAATGACTGTCACCTGTTTGAAGTTGCTTCAGCACCGTCCATGTTACCTTTAATGCTAGCCTAAAGTTGAGCCCTTACTAACTTCTCTAGAAATATAGAAGCATAGAATTTTAGAACCAGAGTGAATACAATGATATTGAGATAGAGAGGTTCATAAAATCTCAATAACAAGATTCATAATGAGGTATTAAAAATATAATGAGATTCACAGAAAATTAGAGAAAACAAGAAATTTCTAGGGAGAGAAAGATATTGCTTACTATTAAAATACTGGCATCATTTACTAATATTATGAAAAATAAGCCAATCAAATTAGGTTTAGAAAATGTCATCTTGTTTTGTATGAAGAACTCATTTGATGTGTTCCAGAGCTTTATATAAATTTATCTTCTATATGACATAAACACAAATAATGGCCACAACTAAGCATATTGATTTTAATATTGAACCTACTCTGTTTTTTGGAAAGATCACCTGAATTAAGGTTATCAGATGTATTCAATCTGAATAATCTAGATTGAATTCATATCCCACTCAAATCGCTGCCCCACATGTGTACCTTATCACATCAAAATGAAAAGTAAAGAGAAATTATGTTCATTCTGCTCTATTCACTAAGACAAGAAAGTAGATGTATGAATTTTGTGAAGATTATCAACAATAAGGAATAAAACAAAAGAGGTTTCTGATTTATTCTGATTTAGCTAGAAAATAAGCTTAATCAGAGCACCTGTTCCACAAGCAGGCTAGTTAATTGATGTTTTACTCGATCACCTGAGATTTCAGTAGTTACTTAGTTACTCAGTGGATAGAAGAGATGCTAAAGACAGGTAATTCTAGAAGCAAAGCAAAGCTTGCAGATTAGGTACTTATTTCAAAAAGAAATATAAAAATAAATGAGTTCATCTTTGAATTTTACAGTATCTTGTTTTTGTTACACAAAAAAATCTATTTTTTATCTTGTAAAACTATACAAAGTCCCCCAAAATAGACAAATTTATTGCAAAGATCACCCATGACCAATAACCATGCTTTAATAAACTAAATGGAATTATGTCACATACTTCTGTTCCCTAAAGCTACTTCTGACTATCCTGTTCTTAAAATCAGGTTCTTTAGCAATACACTAACTGTATTAGTCTATTTTCACATTGTTATTAAGAAATACCTGAGACTTATGTTTATATAAGGTGATTTATAAAAGAAACAGGTTAAATTCACTCACAGTTCCGCTGAGATGGTTGGGGAGGCCTCGGGAAACTTAAAATCATGGTGGAAAGGGGAGGAAACACATCCTTCTTCACAGGAGGCAAGAGAAAGGCGTGCAAAGCAAAGGCGGAAGAGCCCCTTATAAAACTATCAGATCTCGTGAGAACTCACTCACTAGCACAAGAAGAGCATGGGGAACCACCCCCATGATCCAATCACCTCCTAAGAGGTCCCTTCCCCAACACGTGGGGATTATAATTCAGATTACAATTCAAGAGGACACTTGGGTGGAGACACAGAGCCAGATCAAATCACTAATGTAAATTTCCTAAGTATGTATGGTTGGCAATCTTTCACACTCAGTATTTGATTTATCTATAACAGGGCCTAATCTCTTTATTGCTATTCTTACCATGCCAGTTCAAGAGTAAATCATTTATTTCTGTATCAAAATATCTTGTTTATTTTTATTATGTTTATTCTTTCTCCAACTCCAGTTTATCCTATATAAACCAAATATTTTCCAGGTTCGCCCTTGATCTCTCTGAATAAAGTCATTCACATCTGAAGAAGCACTGCTCATAGCAGAAATCACTTTAACAATCATTGCAGTTTAGTGTGTACTCCTTTTTGCTGTTTTCCAAAATCTTGCATCCCAAAACTCTTCCTCCAATTTCTTTTCGGCATCTAGCTACATTGCCCCATCTCTCTGAAATCTTTATTATTTTTATATCTCCAACATCTATTTAATTTCCCTTTCTCTTCTGCTGTAGGAGTTTTCTATTGCTGCTGAAACAAATTAACAAAACTTCTTAGCTTATAATAACATACATTTATTATCTTTCAGTTCTATCAGTCAGATGTCCATGCTGAGCTCAAGTGGGTCCTTTGCTTAGGGTTTTAGAAAGATGAAATCAAGATGTCAGTCAGATAGGCACTTATAGGTAATCTCTAGAAGAAAATCCACTTCCAAACTTAGCTGCCTGGTTAAATCCTGTTTCTTGCTGTTGTAAGACTGAATTCTCTCGTTTTCTTGCTGGCTGTGAACTAGGGATTAGTCTGTTTTAGAGGCTATTAGCATTCTTTGGATTGTGGCCCCCTTATCATCAAAGCCAACAAAGATAGACTCTTGCTTATGGAAAAAGGGAAGGAAAATGTAAGCTCCCTGAATCATTTTCATGCTTTGAATCCTTCTGAATTCTTCTGCTTCATCCACATGGCAGATTTCTTAGGCTTTTAAAGGCTCACTGGTAATCCATGATAATCTTCCTGTATTGAGGGCACCTGATTACTAATAGCTGCAATTACACCTGCAAAGTCCCTTTTGTATGCAACTTTACATAACCATGCAGGTGTAACAGAATGCAAAGGTCATGGGGACCAAAAATCTGCCTCTCGTATCTTCCATTGCTAGAAAATATCACAAAAGAGGATTGAGTCAGCAAAGACAGTTTTTCCTTTTCTTTTTGTCTCTCTAGTTCTTTTTCTCTTTGCTCATTCTTTTAATTCTGATCACCAAATGTGTAGGACCAGCACTGCTTAGAGAATGAGGAAAAGCAGATGTAAATTGGTAATTACATATTTCACTATAGATGCTGGAGACATAGCAAACAGGAATCTCTTTTGTTAACATTCACATATTGTTCATTTTATCACAATAATTATGCTAGCATTATTTTCCTAAAATATTTTTTCTCTCCTTCTAACATTAGTGTTTTTCAATCATGACAATTACCTATTCATAAAGCTCTGCCTATGAATTAAAATCCAGTCCAACTCTGTCTGCACCAGATTGTCAAGTGACCTTGTCTTCACTGAAAGTGACAAATTTATCTCTGTCATAATTTAAGACTCATGCATCAGACAATATGGTACCCTTGCAACAGCATAAGGCAGATAGGACATGGAAAGGAATCAAAACCTGGACAGGGACCCATCAGCAGAGCAAAACAGAAGTGAATAAAAATCTCGTTAAATAGCATACAAGTAGCTTCATCATTATATATGGGACATAGTAGTAATCAATAAATGTTTAATAAATAAAAGTGAGAAAAAGTATATAACTATTAGTCTGAAATTTCCACAGATAAGAAAAACTTGTCTGGAAGCCATGGAAAGTTTAGTAATAAATATTTGAGATGCCAGGGTGAACAGCAAAAAGACGACAGAGTTTTGAGTCTGAGTCTCCGGATCCACCTTACCCAAGTGACTTATTTTCTGCACATCTGACTTTTTTCACTTGCACAATGAAAATAACTGCATTAGTCAGATGTCGATTGCAATGACGCATTTTAGGAAACAATGCAAAAATCTCAATGGCTTTCTACAATAAGTGTACATTTCTCAGTCTGCAGGTCCTCTTGGGCAATATTCTTTCAGCTGTGGATTATGCTCAGGAGTGTTCTGTGTCTCATATTCTGAGATGATGTTTTGAGGGGCATCAACTAATGGGGCATTTTTTTTCTTATAGTGGACGATAGAAGTTCTTCAAGGGGTCATTAGAAAAATGTGACATCTTTTGATTCCTAAGAACTGGTACACCAACATATACTTGGCCAGAGAAAGTCACACGGCAAACCCAGCACTAAAGGAGTTCTAATGAATACTTCTCCTTTGGAGATTGAAGGAGAAAGAATCATTAGTTGCTGAACAGTAATCTAATCACTACAAACATTAACCTTGAAAGTTTGTTAGCAAAGCCAGCCCTTATGTTTAATCAAGTAAGTACAAAACATTAGTCTCCAATATGTTACCTTTCTAAGAAATTTTCACAAATACTTGCAACAATATAAATTTTACTTTATGTTATGACTTTAGAGCCAATATAAAATCCAAGTCTAGTATACAGTTCCTATCGCATTCAGAACATCAATTATATGTAACTTACTCACCATCTTCATCACTACCACTGTAGCTAAGTCCCCTATTATCTCTTTCTCAACATCCAAAAAAAAGAAAACAGAAATTCTGTTGGCTCTACCTCCAGACTGTATCAAATTCACCTCCAACGTAGGATATCCAAGCCCCAAATCTTTTGCCAAGCCCAGGCTACTAAAAGGGCCTTCTTCCTGGTCTACCACTTCCATCATTTCTCTCCCAAAAATCTTCTTAACACACCAATTGAGGATCACTTTTTAATAAAATATCTTTTCAGCTCAAGATACTCCAGTGGGTCCCTATTTTAGCAGAATAAATTCTTTATGATGGCCTATAAAGCCTATGTCGTAGGGCTAGCCTAAGTCTAGCCCTAGGTCATCTCTCTGATTTTATTTCCTGCTCTTTTCTACTCACTTGCTGTGCTCCAAACACACAGTATTCAGCTGTTCAGTTGTTCTTTGCATGTACCAGAGATGCTCGTCCTTTAAGAGACTCTGTGTCTCTTTCTAGTGGTTTGTTAACATTATTAGTGTTTTCAAAGAAAAAATAACTTTGTTTTAATCCTCTTTATTAATTTTTGCCTATTAATGTAACTTTCTTTACCTTACTTTATTTGATTCTATACAATTATTATTTCCTAACTTCTTATATGGATGCTTAGTTCACTTACTATCTTTTCTGCTTTTCCAATTCATGAATCAGGCTATAAATTCTTTCTAAGAGCTACTTTTTTATATTCCATAATTCTGCTGAGAGGTATTTTCATTATCATTCAATTCTAAGGGTAATTACCATTGATAATTTTTTCTTCAGCCTACTAGGTATTTAGAGAAGTTTTGTTTGTCTTTTTAGTATGAGGTGTATAGTTTTAAAAATATGCTTTTTGGTATTGATTTCTAAATGAATATCATCATGCTCAGAGTATGTGTCCATATCATATGGGGTCATGAAAAATTTTTGAAACTTGATTTATGGCTAGAATGTGATCAATTTGCGAAATGTTCATAAATGCTTGAAAAGTTGTTGCGTGGTAATGTTAGTTAGAAGTCTTATTTGAATAAGCTTGTTATATGCATTGCTCAAATCTTCTAATCACCATTGATTTATTTTGTCTGCTTGATTAATCAATAAGAGAAATGTATTAAAAAATCTCTTTTTTTCTGCAGTTTCTCCTTTTAACTTCTTCAATTTTACTTGATCTATCTAAAAACTGTATTAGGGTCTTGCTAGTGCCTATAATGCTACCTTGCACAGAGTACAGGTTTGATACCTATTTGCTGAGTGAATGCATGAATGGTTATGGTTCCTTTGGATTTATTTTTGCTCTGTCTTTTTTTTTTTTTTATGGAGATATAACGGTATTTGGTGGTTAAGAGCTTATATTCTGGAGCCCAACTGCATGGTTTCAAATTTCATCTTTGACACTCAAAGTCCTATGATTTTGTGCAACTTTCTTAGTCTTTCTGTGTCTCATTACTTCATCTGATAACAGGGATGACAGCAATACTCTCCCCCTAAGGTTGTTGTGAGGACTAAATAATTTAAAACACAGAAAGCATTTAGAACAGTATATTGCACATAGTATCATATAAGCACTCTTATTCCCCCTTTTCCACCCCTCATTAAATTAGAAATTTTATACTTTGTAGATATTATAAAATTTTAATTTACCTACTTAACTACACAAAGTCTAAAATTAATGCCAAAGAATCATGAAACACTTAAGTTCTTATTACCATCTCTTGATATATCTGCAGTTTAGGCCAAGATTTTACATTTAATATTTTTAACCTTAATTAGACATAATAGCAGATGATTTATACTGCTACTGCTTACTTATATATGAACTTATTTTTGTTAATTTTAAAAATGCATCTTTCCCTCTTTTTCTTCTCCAATTTTTTTGAAAATCCTTTTAATTATTTTGTTTTTAAATTTTTTACTTGATGAATCTAAGTACAAGTTTCTTTTTAATGTTTTTATGGTTGGCTTTCATTGTGCCTCTTGAATGTGAAGGTTCATGTCTTTCTCCTACTCTGGAAAATTCTAAGTTATTATCGTTCTAAATATTGCCTTTCTTTCTCTTTATTCTCACCCAAGACACCAATTAATTTCATGTTTTACCTTTCCTACTCAATCTTTGGACTTTATTTACCCATATTTAATATATACTTTCTTCTTGTATGTCTGTGCAACCTCATTAAATATTTCTCTGAGTTCACCATTACTCTTAATGCTCTATTCGGCTATTTTCAACGTGTTCATTTATATTTTTACAATTTTAATTTCTGATAATCTGTTTCCTTTTTAATCTATGTTTTTGTCTTTTTTTATGTTTCTGGTTCCTTCTTCATACATTTTAAATTCTCTTTTACTTCTGTAATAAAACAGGCAAGTGTCCTCACAACTTTATACTTTTTAAATTCTCTTTTACTTCTGTAATAAAACAGGCAAGTGTACTATTGCAGAGTAGTGTTCTCCTCATGCCTCTCACCCCTAGTTTACTCAATAAAAGTATTTATTGTCTTCTAGTACAAAGGATGTCTCTAATTCAGCTCAGCCCTCTGCCTCTGGGCCCATGGTCCTGGTCTCTGCACCCAAGAGTCTGCTCTCAGAGTAGTTTCTCTTTTTTCTTTAAGGATAACTGATGTTTGCAACTGAATAACTCCATCAGCCTTTTTCCTGAATGTAGAATTTTGGGAGTCTGATAACTTTGTCTCGTTTCATTCAGTCTTAGTCCCTTTCAGTCTAATATGATAGCATTTTTGCTGGTATGACATTTCACAAAAACCTCGTGGGGCTCCCATATATGTCATAAGTATCTCCATCATTAGACAAGAGGCTTCACTACAGATTTTTCCTGGATAATCTCACCTCTATTTATGGCTCCAGCTGAGATGGCTGAATGGATATATGAGTATCATACCTCATCTCCTCAGTAAAATATTGTCCAGTCACAACCTAGGACCTCTCTCTAGGGTACACTTTCCCATATTTCTATGAATATTCTCCTCATGATTGTGTGTGTGTGTGTGTGTGTGTGTGTGTGTGTGTATATATATATATTCTTTAAAATGATAGAAGTTTTTTCTATCACATTCTTTATTTCCTTGTAAACCTACACCAGAATAGACTTTAATTTCTACATTTCTATCAAAAGTCACTTCATGGCAATCTAGGCTTTTTCTATCACATGCCTCAAAGTTCTTCTGGCATCAGCATCTACCCATTATGCAATTCCAAGCCACTTCCACATTTAGATATTTCTTACAGCAGCACCTCAATGTTCAGTATCGAAATTTGTATGAGTTTCCTGTGTCTGCCAGAGCAAATAACCAAAACATGATGGCAGGAAACAACTAAAATTTATCTTATCATTCTGGAGCCAAAAGTCTGAAATTGAGGTATTGGCAGGACCACAGTCTCTGAAGTTTTAAAGACACCTCCTTCTTTGTGTCTTCCACTGCTGGTTGCTCTAGGTGTTGTTTAGCTTGTGGTAGCATAATGCAAATCTCTGCCTCTACTGTCATATGGCACTCTCACCTGTATCTCTGTATTGTCCTTTTCATTGTGTTACAAAGACATCCCAGATTGGATTCGGGTCACACCCTAGTCCAGAATGATTTCATCTTGAAGTTCTTACTTTACTTTTATCTGCAAGGGCCATTATTTCAAATGAGGTCATATTCTGAGATTCTGAATGGATATAGCTTCTGGGTGGCACCATTCAACCCACCTTAAATATTTTTAAATAATACACCTATTTTAGACAGATATAAACTCATTGTTATTGAAATAATTGAAGTCAAACCTATCTACAACATTTATTTCTTATCTTTCCCTCTAATAGTATAAGAAAAAGATCAAGGATTAAAATTTAGTAACAAATAATATGTAAAAATTCAGGTCTGAAAATTGAAACTAAATAAAATAAAAGGTGAGGGGCTTTTATGATTTTTGTTTTCTTTCTTATATTGCAATAACATTTTAAATTACATTCCCAAGGGCACAGATATAAAAATATCCTAATGATATAACAAGGCATGGTAAACACAAATGATTAAGGTCTAATAATGTGACCACTTGAGGTCACTGAACACAATAAATCCTATGTCACCTATTCACACTGAGGTACAACATTCTTTAAAGTAACTTAAAACAACATGCTGCTGCTGCTTCAAAGTACTCAAAAGGATTTCAAAGTCAAGATAAAAAGGATTTTGTTGGTTGTCTTTTCTTGAAATAATGAAAAATTAAATGGAACTCCCTTTTACTACCACTTCAGTGCTATGCTATGTGAATATAAAATGGACATCATAATGCATTCAATATTATAAACTCTTAAAGCTTTATCTGGCATGTGTCCGTGAAATTCTTGCATTGCTGATGGGGAATCCCTAATGGGAATTAACTATGTTGTGGCTGATTCAAGGAGAACACAAAAAGTTAGGAGGGCAGGAAAACTTTTCTATGAATTGATTATTTTCATCCTCATTAGTAGCTTTGAAGAGAACAAGAGAATCACACACAAAAATAATTCAGGACAGACATTTCTCAATAATGATAACTGCCAGCTATAATGACCTAAAGACACGTACCTAATTTTGACCACAACAATGCATGCATGATAAAATCAGAACCAGTTCTGGGAAAAACGAAGAGTTTGTCTTTGATATTCAATAATAGGTAATGGCCTCCTTTCCCCGTTTAATGTCTATTTTACAGAATTTATTACAGTAACCCAATTTCTTCATGCTATTCTACAATAATCCATAGTTACTATTATAATAGTCTAAAAAATATTCTTCCTATTTGACTTCTATTATTATTCTTGTCTCCCATTATAGGCTTCTCTTTTGTCTCCTTGATATAGAGAAACCTTATGTCTACTATCAATGTCCAATGACTAATTTACCATAAAAATAATAAATACTTGCTAATTTGATAATGTTATAGTCAAAAGCACTGTTTTCCTTGTTTTGTTTGACTTTGTTTTAAATAGGAAAAAGGAATTATCACGAGGTACAAGTACATTTCAGGGGAATGACAAATATGTTCACAATCTTGATTGTGGTAATAGTTTCACTAATGTAGACATATGTTCAAACTTATATAAAAATTAATCTCTAGAAGCTAGAGACTAATTTTAGCTTGATATCATGCAGAACTTCAGAGCACAAATTATTCCATAGTGTTAGCCTTACCTTGAAACAAGGTGTTAATCAGTTATTGGCTGTAGGTTGTCCCAGCTAAGGGCCTCTGGCACACCTAAGGACAATCCTTTCATCTAAGAGAGCAATTGTGAGCATTAGGAACCAATATGTACAGCAACTGAGGAACAGGTACAAAGGTGTATTTGAGGGGATCTGAGTGGGACACCAACAGGATCCATGACATCAGTCTTGCCATAGTGTTAGCAGTTTTATTAGCATTTTCAAAAACCAACTTTTGGCTTCACAGATTATTTTTTATTGTGTGTTTGTTTTCTACTTCTTTTGTTCTCTGTTCTTTTAAAATTAATTTATAATTGATAAAATTGTATACATTTGTGGTACACAATCTGATATTCTATAATATGTATTCATTGTGAAATGGTTAAATCAAGCTAATTAACATGTCTTTCATCTCAAATACTCATCTTTTTTGTGGTGAGAACGTTGCAGATCTACTCTCTTAGCAATCTTCAAGCATTTTTCCCTGTTCTTTATTATTTTTGTCTACATTTGTAAGGTTTAATTGGCAATACCATTTCTAGATTCTTGAGGTGGACACTTAGGTTTCATTTTTTAGTCTTTTAAATATATGTATGTTTATAATATAAAATATAAAATTATGGTAGCATAATGCCAATCTCTGTCTCTATTGTCATATGGCAGTCTCACCTGTGTCTCTGTATTGTCCTTCTCACTGTGTTACAAAGACATCCCGGATTGGATTTAGGTCACACCCTAGTCCAGAATGATTTCATCTTGAAATTCTTACTTTGCTTTTATCTGCAAGGGCTATTATTCCAAATGAGGTCGTATTCTGAGATTCTCGGTGGATATAGCTTCTTGGTGATCTATATTTCCTTTAAATATTACTCTTTTTGGATTGCACAAGTTTAATATATCCTATTTTTATCATTTCATTCAAAATATTTTCCAATTTCCATTGTATTTTCTTCTTTGAAAATATGGCACTTAAAAAATCTATTTTTTTAACTTCAAAATATTTAATTTCTAAATATATTTATTTTGGATATTTTATCTTTACCTTTTTTTATTGTCGATTTCTGGCTTAATTCCACTATGATCAGCAACCACATTTTATGTGACTTAAATCCTTTGAAAGTAGTTTATTTTTGCTTCATGGCCTAGCATAGGGTCAATGTTAATAAATGTTCCATGAATATTTTAAAAGAATGCATATTCTACAGTGGTTGGAGGTAGTGTTCTTTTTAATGCCAATTAGGACAAAATTTCATTTAAGTCTTCTATATCCTTACTGACTTTATTTTATATTTGTTCTACTTCTACATTGATCAATGACAAAGATATCTTAATGTGTTTCAACATTGTATATTTGTGTATATTTCCTTTTAGTTGTGTTAATTTTTTCTTTATTCTATTGAGTCTATATTATTAAGTGCATCCATATTTAGAATTTTTTATCTTACTGGTAAATTAACATTTTTAATGTTATAAAGTGTCCTACTCTAACTTTATTTCAAGTAATTCTTATTATATTAATACCTACCTTGTTTAACACTAGTATAGTTACATAACTGTTCTTTAGGGTAGCTTTTGCATGATATGCATTTTTTCACTTTCTATTTTAACCACTTTGTTTCCTCTAGATTAGGATGGATCTCTTACAAGCCATGTATATTTAGTTTAATGATGATTATTGAATCAGATAATCCTTTTAATATTCTGATCTGTAGTTCTGATAGTCACTCGAATACTGTCACAATGAGGTGTGATAAAGGAATGAAATTATTCTAATAACATTTTTTGAAACCATTTTCCTGATACTATTGTAAAAGGACACTGATAGAAAATTCTTAAAAATTCAAAATTTTAAGAAATATTTTCTTTAAAATATTTAATGTAAAATATTAAATATTTCAAAACTCCCTTCAAGAAACAATAGCTCCATCTTGGTAAATCAAATCTGAAGAATTAAGAATTTTTCTAATGTTTAGAACTTCTAACTCAGAATGAGTGATGACAAACTAATGGATAATATATTTTGGGTTTGTTTTGAAAGTCCCCAAAAACCTTATAGGCACATGTGACCATGTAATGAAGTCAGATATACACATCAACACCAAAATGTAGCCTCAGTTATATTTCAGAGTAGTGTTCATAGTCACGTTTACAAGGCGATGGTCAAACATTTTTGAAAAATAAATTATAAGACGATACAGTAATGTAAATGAAAGCAAATATACCACAATAGTTTAAATAATTTACTTGTTTCTATTTTGGATAACTAATTGGGAATGAAGAGAGGAACAAACAACTTTTATTTTTAAAGAGCAGAGCTTTGTTTGTTTCACTGGGTTGATATATCCATCCTAGAAGAAACTTTCACATTACAAATCTTGAATAAGTTCTGCATTTGAGATCTTCTACCTGTCTTTAAAATAATTTTATACTAAATCCCAATTTTCTAAAATGTCCAGTAAAATGCTTCAAGAAGGAGCTTAAAGGCAGACTGGGGCAATGGCAAAAGCACAAATAACAGAATTTTTAGTAGAAATGAGGCATGATCTGAACTATACTTTATGGATAATTGGTTTGACCGCAGTGTAGAATAAATGGAAGTGAGTTAGATCAATAGTGGGAAAACAGCTGAGAAGTTGTTACAAATATCTAGATGAAATTTAACAGACATGTGGACTATAATAATAAGTATATAAATGGGACAAAGTGGTAGAAAAAAGAAACTCGGAGAAATAAAATCCATGCAACTTGCTGGGTTTGGCAACAAACTGGGGAGAAAGGTAAATTCAAAAGTAGTGTTTCAAGCCTGGGGATAGGGAAATCAAAAGGAAGATATTATATGGAGAAGAAAATCATGAATTTTTCCCCACATATATTAAATATAACATTTTTATTACATTATTCAGAGACATATGTTCTACTGCAACTGAAATTATGGAAAAGGACAAAAAGAAAGGCTGTGATTATTGGAATGAGTTATGAAGGCATTAAAATCCAATTAAATACACACGTAGTATAGAGAAGGAAGTGAATGGAAACAAAGCAGAAATTTTTGGCAATCCATGATTAGGGGTAGAAGACAGGAAGAAGAACCAGAAAAGGAGATGAACACAGCTCATATAGAAAGCAAAACTCCATGTCTCAGAATTCCTGAAAGTAATTATAAGAACAAGTGAAACAGCTTTTATCTTCCAGTATTGGTTTTACTAGAGTGAAAAGATTGTGAGCCAGATTTTAGGGGTTAATAGGTATATAGAAGTGGAGGCTGATAGCAGAGATTTCTTTTTAAATAGCTTTTGACTGAATATTTAGAAAGCATCAGGTCAAATCAGTGTTTTGATGCACTAAGGTAGACCTGAGTGCATTTTTACATTTTAAAAAAACTAATTTTCAACAAATGATGCAGGAACAATTGGACATCGACATGTAATAAATAAATCAATCTTAAACACTGATCTTACCTTCGCCACAAAAATTAACTCAAAATGATTCATAGACCTAAATGTTAAATGCAAAACTATAAAACTCCTAGAATAACATAGCAGAAAATCTAGGTCACTTCATATTTGGTGTTGATTTTTTAGCTATCAAAGGGACAATCTATATAAAAATTGTTTGATAAGTTGGACTTCATGAACATTTAAACTTTTGACTCAAAAGATACTGCTGAAGAGAATGAGATAAGCTGCTCACTGGGAAAAAAATTAATAAGGTACTGCCATCCAAAACATACAAATAACTCTTAAAACTCAACACCAACACAAAAAGCAACCAAACTATTGCAAGGACAGAAAACCAAACACCACATGTTCTCACTCATAGGTGGGAAATGAACAATGAGAACACTTGGACACAGGGTGGGGAACACCACACACTGGGGCCCATTGTGGGGTGGGGGGAGTGGGGAGGGATAATGTTAGGAGATATACCTAATGTAAATGATGAGTTAATGGGTGCAGCACAGCAACATGGCACATGTATACATACGTAACAAACCTGCACCTTGTGCACATGTACCCTAGAACTTGAAGTATTAAAAAAAAAAAAAAAGCAACTGGATAAAAAAAAGTGGGCAAAAGACCTGGACAGACACTTCACCAAAGAAGATATGCAGGTGACAAATGAGCATATTAGAAGATACTTAACATCATATGTCATTAGGGAATTGCAAATAAAACACTGAGTTACTACTGCACATCTATTAGAATGGCCAAAACCCTAAACTCTGACATCGAATGCTATTGAGGATGTAGAATAATAATAAATCACAATTATTGTTGGTGAGATTGCAAAATGGTCACTTTGGAAGAGAGTTCAGCAATTTCTTACAAAACTAAAAATGTAAATATACAACCCAACTATTAGGCTTCTTGGTATTTATCCAAATGAATCAAAAATTTATATCCACACAAAAACCTGAATTCAGACAATTATAACAGCTTTATTCATAATTGCCAAAACTTAGAAGCAACAGAGATGTCCTTCATCAGATGAATGGATAAACTGTGGTACATTCAGACAATTGAATTACTGAAAAATAAAAATAAATGAGCTGTTAAACCGTAAAAAGACATGGAGGAATCTTAAATGACTATTACTGAGTGAAAAAAGCCAATCTGCAAAGGTGCATGCTGTATGATTCCAACTACATGACATTCTAAAGAAACCAAAACTGTGGAAGTAGTGAAAAGATCAACAATTGACAGTGGTTTAGTGGGTGGGAGGGATGAATAGGTGAAACAAGAATTTTTTAGGGCAGTTAAACTAATCTGTATGATACTCTAATGGTTAATACATAGCATTATAAGTTTGCCAAATCTATAGAATGTATAGCACCAAGAGCTAACCCTAATGTAAACTGTGGACTTGGGGTGATTGTGTGTCAACGTAGGCTCATCATAACATACCCCTCTGATGCATTATGTTAATAGTATCAGAGGCTGTGCGTGTGTCAGGGCAGAGGGTACATGGGAACTGTATTTTCTGCTCAATTTTGCTGTGAGTGTAAAGTTGCTCTAACTGTAAAGTCTATGTTTAAAAAAGAGGGAAGAAGAAAGGCAGACAGATACAGGATATTAAAAAATTACAAGGAAGAAAGTAAGTAAAGTAATTGGCAGAACAAGAGGTAAAGTGTATATACGAAAAAAAGTAGAATAAGGTTTGGCATATGGTAGTACCAAAAGATACATTTTAAAAATACAATATATATCTACATACTGAGAACTACTATAAATAAATATTTAATTACTTTTAGAGGAGCTAACAAAATGTATAAGATACAGTTTCTCTCATAAGAACTCAAAATCTAGCTGACGTAGGCAGAAATATATGGAAAGTTCTATAACAATGCTAGCGTTAAAAGTAATTTTAGAATATTTTTATATCTTGTCATAAGGCAGTACCCTTATGTTTATGATAAAAACAAGCATATGATAAATACTATACAATTTTTAAATGCAAATAATTCTAGACATCCATGACAAATGACTGACCCCTTAATTTCTGCCCTGCCCATTTTCCAGTATACCTTAATGTGTGAAGCCAAGAAAAAACAATCAAGCCAAAACTTGAATCCTAGATGGACACTGTATTTCACTGTCACAATTTTTTTTTAAAATAATGGAACAAGCATTAAAGTAACCTAATTTTCTAGATGGATTTTTTACCTTATAAAATATTAACTCGAGTTCAAAGATTGGACTTATAATGGAAAAGATATGGGAAGCACAGAAACCAATGTCATAAAAGATAGCAATGGTATCAAAATAATCTTTTCATGGGGAAAGTTTCAGAAATCTTTATCATAGGATTTAGTCATTTGGGATTAAAAATCAGAACTGTTATAGTCAGTACATAATATGCACTGTGATAAAAAGCATCAAGCTTGAAATCAATAAGCTAACCACATCCTTCTAGGATTATCCCCCAGTATTTTAACCATTCAACTGGGATTCAATGGTCACTGTACTATAATTTTAATTATATTTAAAATGTGGGTGACTATAGATGAAATAATAACATCTTGGATTTGCATGAAATTAATACACAAACTGCTTTCACATATTCTTTCTTACATTCTTAGAAAAAAAAAGCCTTTTGTTCAGTTCATTTTCTCATCTTCTGCTCCCTCCTACTTCCCCTACTGCCTGCTTGTTTTCTTTTCTCTCTTGCTCTCTCTTATACACTCATGTTCACACACACTTACATAGACATATAATACACAAAGACACAGTCTGAAACAATTCTTTTCATATCTATGGTTCTAAAAATAGCTTCCTCACATGTGATTTCCTTTTTGGTTGCTGTTTTAAGGATGATTGCATTACTTATAATTGGGAAATGTTTGTTTCGGTAAAGTAATCCAGAGACCTAGTCTGCTATCTGGAGGACTTCAGTTTTAAAAAATGAAATCAAACATATCTGTTGTGTTTACTCGTTTATCTATAAATAATTCAACTAGCATTTATTAGGTACATATGATGACTCTAGCTAGCACTATACATTTTTCCCATTTGCACAAAGAAAGGAGAGTGATGGATTTTGACATCAAAAATTTCATAATCTTGGTCTATAAAAGCACAAACATTACTATACTGGTCCAAAGCAAACACTTAGGTAGGGATATCGTATTTCTTATTGGTCACCAATTACTGTTCTGTGGAATGTAATAGTACTTACATGAAATACCTTTATAATGTTAAAGGACAATATATGTATAAACAAACATTTAAAATTTTTATGTTTCTTTAAATTATTCTAAAATCCTTAACATATAGAAGTGATTTAATGGTAACTTTAATAAAAATATATATATTTAGAAACTCCTTGGTTGTTAGTGAACCTATTGGTTAAAGGGGCATTTAACTAACAATGGAAAAAATAACAACAGCAGAAGAAAGAGGAATAATGAATAATGAGTGAAATACATTAGTTACTAGATAACCAGAATGCATGTATTTTTATATTTAGAGAAAAAGTCAATAAATTTTAGCTTTAATAATTTTGCTTTTAATTTTTGGTAATTTGTTAGCTAAATCATATTAGATATAGATAAATAGATAATCTGTATCTATAGAAACGAGTAAATAGATAATTTGTAAGAATAAGTCTGGGAGAAAACACTCATGATCAGAGATGTTTTGAATGTAAATACATAAAGAATAGGCTTATTACATTAATAAATTCTTGATTCAAACTTATATGTGAATTTATCTTTGAACACAATGAAGAAACAGGGAACATATTTACCCTCAGTCTTAAATAACTAAGAAAAACTAGATAAAACTAACAAAATAATGATTTTCAGGCATTGTACAACAGGCAACATAGGGCAACGACTCCAGAGAAAATAAAGTGAGTCATATAGTTGAATCAATTTATGGTATACAGAGATTTTCCAGGACACAAAGTAGAAGAAACCCAAACAGATCCAGATCCCGGCAGTTAGTTAATGTTGAGCATTTGAAGAAGTCAAGACAGCTGGCATTCACAACGCAGGGCACTGGAGTAAAGAGAGTTTCACAAATAGAGGGCTCTGGACATCTTCAGAGGGTCCCACTTCAGACTTCACTGAATCTATTTTTAACATTTTTTTATTGATACATAATATTTGTACATTTTATGGGGTATTTGTGATATTTTGCTATATGCGTAGAATGTGTAATGATTAAGTCAGGGTATTTAAAGATATCTATCACTTCCAGCACTTATTAAGTCTGTGTGTTGGAAACATTTCAAATCTCTACTTGTAGCTATTTTGAAATATACAATACATTGTTTTTAACTATAGTCATCCTACTCTGCTATCAAACATTAGAACTTATTTCTTCTATCTAGCTGTATTGATTAGTGCATGCATTACAAAAAAAAAAAAAAAAAAAAAAGCCTAAATGAGGAATGAGGCCAGGGAACAATAAACAAAGTAGCATGCAAAACAATTCCTAGTTCTAACACAGGGAAAGGAATATTTTATGCTTCTAATGGTCAGAGAGCAGAAGATTCATCAGAGGGAATTTGATTGAGTCATAAGGGTACTGCTACGGTGGTAAGACTAAACTTATACTAGGATAAAGGTTGTTCTTGCTCAACATAACAAAAACTAAAAGCAAGCCTGAAAAGTTAAAGCTGTCTTCAAATAATTTTACTGTGTCTGAGATCAAAGATGAAAACATCCAAATGAATATAAAATTCCAGTGTCCAACTATATAAAATTTATAATGTCTAACATCCATTCCAAAATTAGTAGGTATGCAATAAACAGTAGAATATGACTGATAATGAGGAGACAAAATTAAGGAAAGAAAGACCCAGAAATGTCAGAGTCAATACAACTATTAAAAAAATACATTAACACAGTCGTTATTTAATTTATACATGTATGTGTATGTTTATTTCTTTCAATAATGTAGATAAAACATGAGCTCATTAAAGATACATGGAAGACATAAAAGAGTCAAAAATTAAATTTCTGGATATAAAGACATTCAATGTCTAAAATAAAAACACACTGGATAGGATTAACAGTAAAGATTGCGTGGAAAAAAAGATTATTGAGTTTAAAGAGAACCATGGTCACTATCCGAAATAAAACACAGGGAAAAAACAACTCAACTATGTGAATTGATGAGTGAGCTGTAAGAAAACTTTATGTGGCCTCAGATATATATAACTGAAGTTACAGAAAGAGTAGGGAGGGGTAAACAAAATATAAATTATGAAATAATTATGGAAAGTTTTAAAATTTGATGAACACTATACCCATAGTAAAAATAAGCAGAATGAACTTCAAGCAGAGACAACAATGCACAGCATAATCAAATGACAAAATCCAGTAATAAGGAAAATATTAAAAGCAGCAAGAAGGAAAAGATACATTACACAGAAAGGCATAATGAGAGAGATGACAACAGACTTCTCATAGGAAATAACAAAGCCAGAAAACAGTGTAGCTGCATTTGTAAAAGCCTGAATGAAAAAAAAAAAAAAATGAACCTAGAATTTTATAACTAATGAAAATATCTTTCAGATATAAAGGCTAATATTTTCAGCACCAGTAGAACAAAACTATAAGAAATATTAAAGAAATTTCTTCAAAGAGAAGGAAAATGATGCCAGAGTAATATCTGGATACAACCAAAAAATAAAGAGTACCAGAAATCGTATAATAGAGACAAATACATAAGACATTTTTCTTATTTGAAGAGTGCCTTTAAAAGACAACTGACAGTTTAATGCAAAAATAATATATTGTGACATTTATAACAGACAGAAGTAAAATGCATGTCAACAGGAGAAAGTTTTACGGAGGGAAAAATGGAAGTATATTGTAAAACTTTCATACTATATGTAAAGTTGTATATTATTTGAAGGGAGACTTTAAATATATGTATGCTATAAACTCTATAATAACCAAAAACAAAACTAGTAACAAGAACAAAAATATAGAGCAATAAGAAAAATACACGAGACAAAATGAAATTATAAAAATACTCAATCCAAAAGTAGGCAGAAAAAGAAGAAAAGGAACAGAGGAGACAAATAGAAAACAAATAGAAATATGATGGATTCAAACCTATGTCAATAATCATATTAAATATAAATGGCCTAAACACCCTAATTAAAAAGCAGAGATCATCAGATTAGGAAAACAAAAAGAAGATCCAAATACATACTGTCTACAGAATCCAACCTTAACTATAAAGGCTTTCTTTTATCAAATACATTTAAAGTAAAAGGGAGTAATAAGAAAATACTATGCTAGCTCTAATTAAAAAAAAAAAAAACTGGATTGACTATATTAATATCACAGAAAATAGTCTTCAGATCAAAGAACTTTAGCAGGTATAAACGGGGTAATGTTATAACAACATTATAATGACAGAAGTAAACTTATCAAAAAGTCATATAATTTCAAATGGTTATGTTTCTTATAATAAAGTTTCCAAACAAATAAAGCCAATCAGATAGAACTAAAAGGAGAAAAAGATAAATCCACAAGTATAAATTAAAGTGTGTTTAAAGTTAAAAGATGGAACAAGATATACTATAATTATAATTGTGGATTTGCATCTTTCTTCCTTTATTTTTCAGTCTCTCTCAATAATTGATGAAGCAAGTTGAGAAAAATTCATTAATTAGATAAAAGTCTTGAACAACTTTATCAGTCAACTTTACATAACTGACATTTACAGAATACTTTTCCTCAAACAGTAGAATGTACATTCTTTTCAACTGCAACCATATTTATTTTTACTGATCATATTCCAGAGCATAATATATATTTTCATAAACTTAAAAGGATTAAAACTATACAACATATGATCTGTCACCACAGAGAATAACACTGAAAAATCAGCAACAGAATGTCATCTAGAAATCCTCAAGTATTTGAAAACTAAACACACTTCTCAGATGTTAGAGTAATCCAGGGGACAGATAAATTATCACAAGAGAAAGTAGAAAGTTTTTTTTTAATGAATGAAAATAAAAATGTGACATACCAAAATTTGTGTAGAACTGAAGCAGGACATATATAGAATTAAACACATATTAGAAAAGAAAAAAGTTCTCATTTAAATTATCTAAGCTGCAATCCTAGGAAACTAGAAAAGGAAAAGCAAATTAAAGTCCAAGTAAGCAAAAGAAAGAGAAAAATAAATATTAGAGTAGACGATCCATGAAACAGAAAAATAATTGGGAATATCAATTAACCCCAAAACTGGGTCTTTGAGATGTAAAAATGGAGGCACAAATATGTTTCATGTAAAAGGAAGCAACAAGATACATTATGCTGGAACTTACTTTAAAAAGACAACTGAAATGACTATATTAATATTACACAAAATAGGTTTCAGTGTGAAGTATATTACCTCTAGCCAGACTAATCCAGAAAAAAGGAGAGAAGACACAAATTACTAATCATAGGAATGAGAGAGGAATGTTGCTATGGATTCTCAGACATACAAAATTTTCTTACCAAGTAGTAACATCACATAAATCTGATTTTGCAATTCACTTCCAGTTTCTAGTCAGAAAGGAAAATTTAGAGGAAAAAAAAAAAAAAGGATGGGAAGCAATTCAGTGGGTTTTGTTTCTGTGAAAAGATAAAAGAAAGCAGCCAAGTATTTTTTTTTCTTTCTTCTTCTCTTACATTTTTAAACAACAGCAATGAGTTGTGACATATAGTTGCTGAGAGAAAGGACATTCGTTTTCCTGACTCAGTCCTTTTCTGAAATCCTACTCATTGATAAATATCTGAACAGAGTGAACCAGAACACTGTATATAAACTTACAATTTTTTCATGGATCCAGTACTGCACAAGCTCCAATGCTAGACTAGACTAATCTCTGCTGGTGCCTTGTTTCAGCCAGTAACTACTGCCAAAGACTTCAAAAAGATAACAATCCTTGCCTGTTCTGGATCAAATTGTCCCACATTTTGACATTCTGGAAAGAATCTCTGTTTTCAGGCCAGGCGCGGTGGCTCACGCCTGTAAACCCAGCACTTTGGAAGGCCAAGGTGGGCGGATCACGAGGTCAGGAGATTGAGACCATCCTGGCTAACACGGTGAAAGTCCGTCTCTACTAAAAAAAAAAAAAAAAAGAGAGTCTCTATAAGGTTCTATACCCATGTTAATTGATATTTTGGCACTATAGAATTATTTTTTCATCTGAGATGTTATAAACATATTTTCTGTTGTTAATAAAAGCCAAACAACTATTTTTATGACTTTTAAAAATGCGTTTCTCTAACATGTTGAAATTTTAAATACAAAGTTTGTGGATGAGAGGAAAAAAGTAATGGAATCTAAGGAAGCATGGCAAAACCATTCCCTTGAATCACTAATATAACAATAACATTTGTTTTGACTAAGTACTTACTACATTCCAGGAAGTAGGTTAACCACTTTACATGTAATGTTTTATTTAATCTTAAAACAACAACCCATTGAGGAAGTTATTATTCTAATTTTGCTTGTAAAAAAATGTTAGGCTTGGTGAGATTAAGCTACTTGATGATAGTTGCACAGCATATAGCAGCCTGTTTGGCTCTACAGGCGTGGCTCTTAACCATTAGATTGTACTGCCTTTTTAAGAGGAAACCGAATCCACATGCATTGAGCATTAAAAATACAAATGTTAAAGACAAAGACAAGTTAGCATGACTGAGGACACACAAGGCTTTAATAATTGCAAATAAAACGATCCTGACTAATGAACAACTTACATATTTTTCCTATCACATCCAGACAAATAATCAGCGTTTAAAGTAAATTGTAAACAATTAATTTATAAAAATGACATTATAAGATTCTTAAGGTTCTATTATATTGTTTATTACTTATGCATTATTCATTATATGACTTCTCTAAACATTTCTATTAACTTTCTAAAATACCACTTTATTCACCTAAAAGTTTACTATAACTTCAGATTCCATAAAAGTTTGCAGATAATTTAAATAGAAATTTTCTTTGGGCAACATTCCACACTTTTCTATGTTAAATTAACCATCTAATTTCCAAGATTTCTTGTTTCATTATATCTCTCTCTTTTTAAAGTACTTCTGGTGAGTGCATGTGTGTACTACAGAGATCTTATCTTTAATATAAACAACTCAGGAATGAACTCTTGTTAGAATTCTGTTCCATTCTGAATATATGTACCAGTAATTTGTTTATTTTACTACAATAATATTCGATATAAAAATATTATTATCATATCTGAAAGCATTTCTGTTTGGCGGCACCAAATAGAAATTTATGGGTTGTAAGCAAATAACTATTTTTTTTTATCTCAGGGAGCAAGATTCCTGTCGACTGGCAGACGGAGCTCAACGGTGCCATTGAGAAAACAAGTTGCTTCTAGCTTGCTACTCTCCATCCTTGGCACCAACATCCGGATGTCTAAGAATTGCATTTGTTTTAGGCAAGAAGGAGTAAGCTTTAGAAACGGCACAAAGTATTTCCATCTGAAGGGCCAAAAATAAGTAATATAGCTATGACCACACCCAGCTGCAATGGAGACTGAGATATTTAGTTTCTATTTTGTTTTGCTTAGCTTATCAGTTTTCAAGTAGAGAAAAGCAAGCAAGAAGGGAGAAAAAAATGGATGTTGAATGAACAAATCTACATCATTTGCTTGATTTTTATAGCAATATAATTGCAGGTAGTTGAGAAAAAGTACTATTCCAGCTGGATAAAAAGTCTCACCTGTTGAAGTTTTTATGACAGTAGCTGCTGTGATTGAAATGCTAGTTTCTCTCAAAATGATTTCATAAAAGGATTTAAAATATAAACACCAATGACAAATAAGTTATACTCGGTGCTATTGCTATACTCTTGTAGTTAAAACAGAAAATAATATGTTGATTGGTTTATCATTCACCTCATTTCAGACCTTAAGCATGAATCCATATATTTTTTCTATTACATGATTTTGGGGATATATTTAAAGTAATCATTGGGTCCTTCTAATATCCAGTATAGGCTTCATGTATTTTTTCTTTTTTTTTTTTTTTTTTGAGACGGTGTCCCGCTCTGTCACCCAGGCTGGAGTGCAGTGGTGCGATCTCAGCTCACTGCAAGCTCCATCTCCCGGGTTCACACCATTCTCCTGCCTCAGCCTCCCAAGTAGCTGGGACTACAGGCATCCGCCACCGCGCCCAGCTAATTTTTTGTATTTTTTAGTAGAGATGGGGTTTCACTGTGTTAGCCAGGATGGTCTTGATCTCCTGACCTCATGATCCGCCCACCTCGGCCTCCCAAAGTGCTGGGATTACAGGCGTGAGTGAAGCGCCCAGCCAGCTTCACCTATTTTCTAAGGTAATATTTTTTGAAATATTTAAAATGACATTACTGGCAGCCATGGTGGCTCATGCCTGTAATCCCAGGACTTTGGGAATCTGAGGCGAGCGAATCACTTGAAGTCAGGAGTTTGAGACCAGCTTGCCTGGCCAACATGGTGAAACCCTGTCTCTACTGAAAAGATACAAAAATGAACGAGGCATGGTGGCACACGTTTGTAATCCCAGCTACACAAGAGACTGAGACAGGAGAATCACTTGAACCCCGGATGCTGGAGGTTGTAGTGAGCCAAGATTGGGCCATTGCACTCCAACCTGGGTGACAGAGCAAGACTCCATAAAATTATAAACTACACTACTCATGTGCAATAATTTCAAATGAACTAAAACGCTTACTTTAGTTCAAAAATGAGAACTAAAATAAAACTAAATGATCTTTAGTAACTACTAGTTACTACTAGGAACTAGTAACTATATAACTAAATTAATAAGAAGAACTAAAATAAAACTAAATTATCTTTAGTAATTAGTAATCCCTGGGCCACTGCTTCAGAGGGGCAAGCCCTAAGTCTTGGTTTTTGAGCCATGGCTGGGGCTGGAGCAGCCAGGATAGGTGTAGCAGTGTCCCAAGGCTGCACAGAGCAGTGGGGCCCTGGTTCTGGCCCACGAAACCAGTCTTCCCTTCTAGGCCTCCAGGCTTGTGATGGGAGGGGCTGCCTTGAAGCTCTCTGAAATGCCTTTGAGGCCTTTCTCCCATTTTCTTGGCTATCAGCATTTGCCTTGCTTTTAGTATGCAAATTTATGCAGTCTTCTTGAATTCCTCCCCTGAAAATGAGATTTTCTACCACATGGCCGTGCTGCAAATTTTTCAAACATTTACACTTTGCTTCCATTTTAAATATAATTTCCAGTTTCAGGATATTTCTTTGCTCATGTATCTGAGGATAGTTGTTAGAAGCAGTCAGGTCCCATTTTGAATGCTTTGTTGCTTAGAAATTTCTTCCCGCAGATACCCTAAATCGTCACTCTCAAGTTCAAAGTTCTGCAGATCTCCAGGGCAGGGGCACAATGGCCTCCAACTTCTTTGGTAATGCATAGCAAAAGCAACCTTTGCTCAGTTTCCAATAAGTTCCTCATCTCCATCTGTGACCTCATCAGCCTGGACTTTATTGACCATATCACCATCAGCATTTGGCCAAAACAATTTAACAAGTCTCTAGGAAGTTCCAAACTTTCCTCATCTTCTTTTCTTCTTCTGAGCCCTCCACACTCTTCCAACTCTGCCCGTTACCCAGTTTCAAAGCCACCTCTACATTTTCAGGTATCTTTGTAATAATACCCAACTCCCCAGTACCAATTTGCTAGTTCATTCTTGCACTGCTATAAATAATACCTGAGACCAGGTAATTTATAAAGAAGAAAGGTTTAATTGGCTCATGGTTCTACAGGCTTTACAAAAAGCATGACGGCTTCTGGAGAGGCCTCTGGGAATTTTTAATTATGACAGAAGACAAAGGAGAATTAGGCATGTGCTACATGGCCAGAGCAGGAGGAAGAGAGAGGAGTGAGGTGCTACGTACCTTTAAACAACAAGATATCA